>NC_139348.1:138088991-138411491 GCF_055883805.1 Amblyomma maculatum
TGCAATAGGGAATAAATGAAGAATCAAGAATACTTCACCTTTTGTTGCGATAGCAATACTGCGACAGGTTTCGGCCCGTCGCGTAGTCCCGGGATATGGTTTGGCAATACGCGTCCCGGGAAGACCACGTTTGATCGTGAACAGCCGCGAAGAAGAAGAAGAAGAAGAAGACAAGGAAGAATATGAGGAAGAAGAAGAAGAAGAAGAAGAAGAAGAAGAAGAAGAAGAAGAAGAAGAAGAAGAAGAAGAAGAAGAAGAAGAAGAAGAAGAAGAAGAAGAAGAAGAAGAAGAAGAACGCTCAGTCACCGGCAGTGCCATTATTACGAGGGAGAAGAAGAAGAAGCTAATGCTTTCGCTCCATATTCGTTTCGGAAGCGTTGAACCCCTCTCATTTATATGTGGGCTGTTAGCTTACGCTCTCGCGTCATGTTCTTAAAGAATGAGCTTGAGTGTCACCAATAATGAACGTGATAGGGGAATAATGTAGCAGGCGAAAGAAGCTTCCACCGTTGCTATCGCAATTCAACTAGAGTTAATCAGAGTTAAACGAGAACAAATTTTTTTTTGAACTACTAAAGTGTGGCCAGTTCATGTGGCATGATCAGGGTGTGAAACGAAAAGTCTCTAACAAAGAAGGCCAAATGAGGCGCTTATGTGCAAAAGTGTTGTGTAACCGATAACGACGTAAAGTCATCGCTTGCTGGAAACATGTGCCTTCACTGCTTTTAAATTTGTGTGCTGGATAAGATCAACACATGGCAAAGTGGAAATAAACATTATCCGAGCTGAACTGATTGCCACGTTTCCACGTGGATACGTCTTACTGATGTTTTGTCGCGCAGGAAGAATTTGAAGTTTTTGACGTCCACGTAGATCTGCTTTGCAGTGCATTGTTTTATTTATTTAATCATACTGCAGGCCAATAAGTTGGCCCAAGCAGGAGGGGCAATATAGAGCAATACAACGCAAAAGGGACAAAAAAACGGAGGACAAAAGTTCAACTCTGGTCACTGTAATGAAATGGACAAAATTCAAGAACACAGTTCAACTTAAGTTCAACACAGTTCGCCGTTCTGTTTTGCTGATCTGCTGAGGCCTCACATTCGCTCAGAAACGCGCCTAACACTAAGGGCTTAAAAAAAGTTTTTTTTTTTTTTCTGCAATCTCTAATCGAACCACGAGTTTGTAATGTTTCTGATAGATGTTTTTATACACAGTATATTTCATGTTGTTCCCTTTATTCGGCTTGATTTCCTGCTCACTCTCCACATGGTGCTTGCTCGAGAGTTCTGATAATAAGAGTTAAAGCCGATGTATGCTGAGTAAACTACTCTGTAGCGAACCATGATAGGCGTCTCTAAAGAAGACGAGAAGGACAAAGTGCCGCCGTAGTGCCCGAGCTCGCTTTGGTACCTAGACTGGCTGTGTTTTGCATTCCCCGCCGTTCAGTTTATGATAATTAAATTCCCCTTTTTAGTAATGCATGCCTTATCGTCTTATATAACCAGTTCGGAGGATGAGTGTTTCACTTCACTAGTTGAAACGCCTTTATTTATTTTTCTTTTTCAGCTTGCCGATACACGGTAAACAGTAGCTACCCTGAGTACCTGGTACGACGGCACCGACAAGTGCCTTTTCAGTATCCTTGCAGATCATATTTGTACACAAAGGCAAGCTCTTCATATTTACGTAAGTGTTACGTCTTGGATTTGTTTTGACACGCAATACCCGGCGCTGTCGTCTGCTGCTTTGCGTTATTACTAAGATGAGTACTTCTCCCATGACCAGCTCGGCATAGATCAGCCCTCAAAAATTGATCGCAAATAATATTAAGCATAGTATTTATAGATATCCGCTGAATCTGTCTTTTTCACTAGACTTTCCGCTGTGATTGAAAATTCACGTAGAACGGATAGGAGTTTTTGACCTGAAAGGTTTAATGTTTGCTATGATGTGGAAACAAATGCTTTTGTTTCCAAAATTATTAGCCAAAGAAATCCAAGAACCTGCAGAAGCAAGGACTATATATATATATATATATATATATATATATATATATATATATATATATATATATATATATATATATATATATTTAGACTATTTAGAGTTAAATTGTAACGTACCATAATATGCCAAATGACGCCAGGTATAAATTCGAAAGCCCCCTAAATCAAGCGCGTTGTTTTTCCTTCTGCTTTTCATTTAATATTCTTTTTCCCTATATCACCATAAGACTCTATGCTTGTCAATATCAACAAATAATGTGAAAAAATTAATAATAATAAATTTACAACGTTTACCTTCAGCTGGTAGACTGTTCGCTCCTTTAAATTGTACCAGAGGGGCTCGTTATATATATATATATATATATAAAACGAGCCCCTCATTTCCCTTTCACTTATATATATAAGTGAAAGGGAAATGAGGGGCTCGTTATGGTACAATTATGTATACACAATATATATATATATATATATATATATATTGTGTATATATATATATATATATATATATATATATATATATATATATATATATATATGAGCCCCTCACTTCCCTTTCACTTGTATATAAGTGAAAGGGAAATGAGGGGCTCGTTATGGTACAATTTAAAGGAGCGAACAGTCTACCAGCTGAAGGTAAACGTTGGAAATTTATTATTACTGTGAAGAGGAAGAAGTGCACAAGGAACATGCCAGTCAGTGGCATCGTGATCGCTGCGCGTGCTGGATCTGCCTGTGTTCGCTGCCGCTGTGTTCGAAGCTGATCTGCTCAGTCCTGCTGATCAAGTCCTGTTGATCCGCTGAATAAACCCCCCCATTCTTACATTTGGTGGAGCTGCCGGTCAAGATCTATCCTCTCGCCCTGGAACTCCGCAGCCGTACATTACCACCTCCTGCGATGCCTGAGGACGTCAACCACCAAGCCGTACAAGTTGGCTCTGCCATCATCTGCCCCGGCTCCCTCCGCCAGCGTGACCCCGCCATCTTCAGCGGCACTGACGATCACGATGCCACTGACTGGCATGTTCCTTGTGCACTTCTTCCTGTTCACATTACTACTAATTTTTTCACATTATTTGTTGATATTGACAAGCATAGAGTCTTATGGTGATATAGGGAAAAAGAATATTAAATGAAAAGCAGAAGGAAAAACAACGCGCTTGATTTAGGGGGCTTTCGAATTTATACCTGGCGTCATTTGGCATATTATGGTACGTTACAATTTAACTCTAAATAGTCTGTGTTATATAATCAGGCAAAATTAAGGGATCTGTGATGCGACTGACGATTTGCAAGGGAGGTCATGGATAGGGGCCGTTGCTATCGCGTTATGCACTTAAGGGCGAGGATGGGAAGAATGCAGGTATATTCAGAAGCGGTCAGCCGATCTCTCTGTACGTAATAGATAGCGGCGGGAACTCATGTGCATGTGTTATAGTGTTATACTTACATAAAGCAGATGGCAAAATATCTCGTTTACCAAGTTAGACTCAGAAGAAATGTGTGGAAATACAGAGGAGCGCACATCTTGAGCAGTTAATCATCCCGTACAATCTTAGAACTGCGGGAATTATTTGATTAAAATTTCGTGACTTAGAATAAGTGATGCAAGTACTTCGGAGAGAGAATTATATCGAAGCTAGTTCAGGGGTGGTAGTATAGGGGGGGGGGGGGGTTAAAAACTGAGTAGTTACAAGCAAGTAAAATGCGATAATCATTTACAAAAACGAAAAACTTTTGTGACGTTGGAGCTGAAAATAGGTTATGAGGGCACTGCGGTGCACTGTTAAATAAATATAAATGAGCAGCGGATCTAGATGTCCTCCTGTGCAGATGCCTTCTTTTCGAGAGAAGACGCCATAACTATACACTTGCGCATAGGTGGGCAATGAAGTCTGCAGCAACTTAGAATGGCTTAAAGACAACAGGGGCGTTCTGGAAAGCTTCATATTTAAAGCTGTCAACTGCATCTCTAATGCAACATGTAGGTTTCTGAAGTTTAATGAGCAATGAAGGTTTCCTACTGCAATCGAAAAAGCGCGAACCGCTTACAGGTTGTGCGGACCGAAATACTCACCGACACGACGACGGAGACTGCAAAGTATACTGGTTTGGGAGTGCTGGAACGATCGCTTTTTTGGACGACGGATAACTTCGCAAAAACCATATGCAGATGGTATAGTGGCGGTGATGTGATATAAGGACGATAGGGCTGGGGAAGAGCGCGTTCCGTCGGCATCTTGCGCTGGAGGGTATCGCGTTCTGTCACTTCGTATCGTTTCCGCGCTTGGAAAAAAATGCGGAACCTGGCTGTACGGAGACTTTCATCTGTTGTCGAAAGTGCAGTGCATCTTACAGTATAATTGCACATGGTTCCAACGTGGGAGAAAGACTGAAGGCTTGGATTGTGTATGATAGTAGTCGCCTGTTTGCCGTGGCGGGCCACTCACGGACTGACAACCGCATTTCAGGGGTCCTACAATTTTGCTATTTTAAAAATCTACTACGTCATCCGAAATCTTGACTTGATAAGTGTTATTTTCATTTATGAGTGCAATTTGATTTTTCTAACAGTTACCACGGTCACCCTATCTACAACACTGAAAAAGAACTTATGCCACTAAAATAGCGTCAAAAACATGGCCTTTCTGAGTTATTGGCAATTTTATATCAACAATGAGTGCCGGCCTCTAGATAATTCTAATGAGAATTTTCAATATCCTTTTTTTTTTGCTGCTGTAATACAGTCTCGTGCTCTCTCTTTGCAAACGGATGAAATGTTACACACGTTATTTTCTTGAAACCATCTAAGACAGTACTTAAAATATTTTTGTCAGCACTTAAAAACTACCGAGTTGTCACGTTTATGGCGGAAGGTCGTTTCCTGGTTCCTCGGTCGCAGCACTATATTCACTAGTTCAGAAGTGCATCTGCAGGCTTCGTGTTCAGTGACCTGAAGAAATGCGCCTCAGTTTTGATGAGATTTTAGGAGTGCGCTTCATTGGTGCTACAGAGAACTTTTGCCCGAGAAATATGACTCGTTGCACATCACTGTAATGGGTATATTAACTTTGAAAACGTTGAAAACTTGGTTAAATATTCCGCTGCCAACTACCATTTTTCCTTCCATAGCTTTCTGTGTTTTCCTCAACTTATGTAAATCCCTTTTCGTTATCCCTCAATTTACAGCCCACAGGCGAGTGCCGGTATAGATGGAACTGTGATAATATTTTTTCTTGTGTGGTACCAGTAAGCTGTTATTCATGATCGGCGAGTATTTTTCAAATGCGCCCCATTCCGATCTCATTCTTTTAGTTATTTGTGTTTCGTGGTTCGGATTTCTGGGTACTATCTGTCCTATTGAGACATATTCGCCTACCACTTCTACTGGTTCGTTATCTATTGCTAACAGAGGCTCCCTTCAGTGGTTTTTGAACACTAGGTGAGTCTTCTGCATATAAATTTTCAGGACTAACTTTGTGCTTTTTCTGTCTAAGTGATTACTCATGCTTTGCATTTGATTCCCTCAGTTACATAGCAAGGCAATGTCATCAACTAACCGCACATTACTCAGGTATTCTATCCTAACTGCTTCCATTCCAAGGCTACCAATACCTCCAGGCTAGCGGTGAATAGTACTAAGGAGATCGTGTCTCCTTGCCTAATGCCTTTCGTTATAGGAATTTTATTACTCCCTTTAAGCGAAACTATGGTGGCTGGGCAGCTTGATTTCACCATGCCAGCATGCCTGCTGAGGTTTCGATCGAGTTATATGCATTTTCGTAACCAACGAATGCTGTATATAGAGGCTGATTATATTCGGAGCATTTTTATCACATGAGAGATAGTGTCGATATGATAGATAGTACAGTAACCTTTCCGAAAACTTGATTGATCTTTTGGTTGATTGAAGTCTGAGTTGGCCTTGATTTTATTAACGATTACCTTAGGGAATACTTTTTTGAGCAGTGAATACTTTTTTGGTTAGGGCGTTTGACTTCTGTGTGAAAGGATGTGGGATCGAATCCCAGTCGCAACGGCCGCTTCTCAATGGAGGCGGAAAGCAGGGTGCCTGGGTGCCCCGCAGTGCCAGTGCACGTTAAAAGTAACCCTTGTGGTCGCAACTTCTACAGCCTTCCACTACGGCGTCCATTTAAGCCTGAGTCGCTTTGAGACGCAGTACCCAGAAACGGAACTAAGCCAGGTAATGCTCTGTACGTAACAGATAGCAAGCTTATTTTTCCGTAATTTTTCAAGTCCTTAGCGTGCCTTTTTTTATGGATTAATACGATTTTGGCTTTATGCGAAGCTTCCGGTACTGTCGATGTGATCAAGCATTGCGTATGCGGCATGATAAGTTTTTATAGCGCAACATCCGCACCATCCTTCAGCAAATCTGTAGATACCTGATCTCCATCAGGTGCTTTCCTCCTTTTCTTAGCTTGTAAAGCTCTGTTAACGGCGTCCTTACTTCCAATCTGGTTATTGTCATGAATACTTCGGCTACTGTGTAGGCCTCCCGTATCAAACTTCTCAGCTGCCTCGAGTGTCTTTTTCACGATAGTAGAGACGTGCCAACATTATTCCTTAGCACATACATCTTATGATGATGATGATGATGACATCTTATGTTTGCCTATGCTTAATTTAGTCTTCACCATTTTCAGTATGTCACTGTTTTTATTAGATCATCATGTTCGATTGTCTCAAAGTTATACTTCCGTATATGTCGAACATTCTACGCCTGCAGATCAGCTTTGACAGTTATTTCGTGTCCGTTGGGTTGGAGGCTTTCATACCTAGTCGTTTATTGATGGAATGCACCGACCGATGAGATAATTTCGACACTATAGCCAAACGGACGAGTTGGTGATGCATAGCAAATGACAACAGCGCAAACGACAAAGCCAGGAGCAGAAGAATCAGAGAACGAGCGCTGACTGGGAACTGAAAGTTATTCACTGAAAGCAATACAATTTCTAAAAAAAAAGTGGCCAACCTATCCAGAACTGGATCACCAAGAGCACGGTTGCTACGTGCAATCAAGACATGCAACCTCACTATCCTGTAGTAAAACTGATGACTCGCTAAGGCACAACATTTTCTTCTTCATCTGACAGGATTCTCGATCACCAAGAGCACGGTTGCTACGTGCAATCAAGACATGCAACCTCACTATCCTGTAGTAAAACTGATGACTCGCTAAGGCACAACATTTTCTTCTTCATCTGACAGGATTCTGGATCACCAAGAGCACGGTTGCTACGTGCAATCAAGACATGCAACCTCACTATCCTGTAGTAAAACTGACGACTCGCTAATGCACAACATTTTCTTCTTCATCTGACAGGATTCCATCATCTTACGGATTTAGCATGTCGGGTGCTTGTAAAAGATATCGCAATAGTGGAAAAGAAGGAAATCACGGAAATGGTCAACGAGATTAGTAGATTTGTTGCCGTTCATGTTTTTGCATGCACTTTTAAACGTGTATTATTGCATCGCCCCATCTGCGCGATGAACACTTATCCGCATGACTTTATAAACTACCTCTTTAGGGCATGGCACATACTGTTTTCATACTTAACCCTCCATGTTATTTCAGATGTATTTAGTTGATGTGCCTTTTTTTTTTCAAAATGGTACAAATCCCTGTGAAATGCTTAGGCGCTGAAAAAATAACCGCTATGTTATGCCTTCATGCCACATTTTAGGATTGTAAAAGAGTCGGTACACTCAGGGGAGAATGGCGAACTTTTTCTTTCCTTCCCTTGTTATGAAGTAGGCGCCGAAGGGGAGGTCTTGAGCTTCATGCTATCTTATTGCTCGCCAATAGCATAGCATCATCCCGGTATTCAATTTCCTTGTGTCTTCTACCTTGTTTATTGAAGCTGTTTATTACCATATGGTTACAATATTTAGATAACACAGACAGCAGTCTTGAAACCAAAGTTCATGTTTTACTGTTTTGATAATTCAACACCAATTTTTCAACCCTTGGCAGGTATTCCCAACAAATGTGTCCCTACTTAACTTTCAAACTGAAGTCTGAAAACTGTAGCTTATTATCGATCGTGACCTCCGTGATGAATGGCAGACCTAGAGCATTTTCTTGAAACACTTTTAGTATGTCAGTCATGCGTTTAAAGAAAAATTAGTTTTTTCAACCAAAATTAAAAGGTCATTCACCTTGTGAAAAATCGTGACGCCATACTAGACATATTTCTTGAATGCCTCGATCAACAAAGCGAAACAAAATGTGACTTAGCGCTGGCGCCTCTTTAGATCTGCACTCAACCACTTTTTGGTCACAGTTTTCTTTCCCGTTCAGCGAATGTGGCTGTATTTTTTTATGCACTTTGTAAATATGTTCAAGCTAATAATAAACTTTCACTTTCAAATAAAAAGACAGGGCTCATAAAGCTAGCTACAGATATGCCACAGACTCTAAGAAGTGGTTCATCATTATCCAACGATACACATTTGAAACAGGGTGGCTGCTCCTAGCCCTGGTACTGGGACTGGTAGGTCACTGCCGTTTGTGGCGGGGCTAGCCCGTCACCATATTGTAACACGTATTGCGCCAAAAGTCCAGGAAACGCCCTGAGTCTAGAAGACTGCCGAAGTCCGAGAGCTGTTCGAGCGCGATTACCGGCAACCAACTTCGTCGCCTACGCCAACTACCCACTGACTGTCTCCGCCTCGTCGTCGACTATTGTTTGTAGCACTGCTCCTCTCCTCTGTAGCATCGACTCGATGCGACGCGGTGCTAGTAGGAAGAAGTTAGCGAAAGGGTACGCAAAAGTGTCACAAGAACCCAGCGGCGTTGACGAAAAGTTCAGTCATGCATGATCGTGATAGGGCTTCAAGCGAACCATGTGCACAACTTCAGGACGCTGTGACCTTCGGGATAGAGCTGGGTTTACGGGAACAACGGCGTATGTGACGTCACTGATTCGGTGGATTATCTCGCAAGGGCCGAAGTATCGGCGTAGTAACTTTTCAGACAGGCCACGATGACGAACAGGTGTCCACACCCACACGAAGTCTCCCGGCTCGTAAATGATGATTCTTCGGCGAAGGGTATCCAGAGTAGCGTTGCCGGTGGATTCGGAGGGGTACTAGTTGTCGCGCTTCCTCAGCACGCTGAACGAAGATGTCGGCGTCAAGTTCGGCGTCAAAGCCGCAGGAAGGACCAACTGGCATCATGGCGTCCAACGGCGTGCTCACTTGGCGACCGAAGACAAGCTGGAACGTGGTCAGTCGCGTCGTCTCTTGAGTGGCGGTATTGTACGAAAAACCTATATTTGGAAAAATCGCATCCCAGGTGCGATGTTCTGCGTCCACGTACATAGAAATCATGTCGATGAGGGTGCGATTGAGGCGCTCTACCAGCCTGTTGCTCTGAGGGTGATACGCCATCGCATGTCGGTGGCTAGTGCGAGTCAGAGTCATGACCAACCGGGTTAGGCGAGCCGTAAAAGCCGTTACACGGTCAGTGGTTACCACGGCGGGGGCGCCATGACGTAGGACGATGTTGTGAATGAAAAACTGCACCACTTCGGCTGCAGTACCTTTAACAAGGGACGCGGTCTTTCCGTACCGTGTTAGGTAGTCTGTCGCGACGACTACCCAACGGTTGCTAGATGAGGACTTCGGAAAAGGACCAAGAAGGCCCATGCTCACTTCATGGAAAGGTGTCTTCGGTGGAGCAACAGGCTTAAGAAATCCAGCGGGTTTCTGTGCCGGAGACTTCCAACGTTGGCAGTCATGGCATGAGCGTACATATTCCCGCACCGACGGGAGTAACTTGGGCCAATAATACTTTTGCCGAATTCGTGCAAGTGTACGGCTAACCCCCAGGTGGCCGGTGGTGGGTTCATCATGACAGGCACTCAATATATCTGGGCGCAACTCCGAGGGTACAACAAGGAGAAACGTCTCTTCACTGTGAGCAAAATTTCGCTTGTAGAGCACGTGCGTTACCACGCAGAGTGAGCATTTGAAGCGAACGATGAAAAACAGCGGTAAACGGATGTCGACGCCCTGCAGGTATTCGACGACTGGCACTATAACTCTGGGTCCATCCTCTGAAGCTGCGCCATTTGGGATGTACTAACTGTCCCCAGAAAGGAAAAATCGTCGGCCGTTTCTTCTGGACATATGCAATGGGTTAGCGTGACAGACAGTCAGCATCCTGATACTTTCGTCCTGATTTGTATAGGACTCACGTCATACTCTTGTAATCTAAGGCTCCATCTCTAGCCAATCGTTCTGAGGGGTTTTTGAGGCTCGCCAGCCAGCATAATGAATGGTGGTCGCTTATAACGCGGAAAGGTCCCCGTATAGGAATGGTCGGAACCTATATTTTTATCTGTTGTAGGCCGTCATTGCACCCGTTACCGTTTCGGTGGCGGACGACGGTTGTTGCGACGCGCGTCTTTCTCTCCCCTTCGTTTTCTTTCTTCTCTGTTTTCTCCTCTGTCCGCACGAGGAAGCGGAGGTGGCTCAAGTACAGAGCCAGCAGCAGGCATGTGCATTTTCTTTTCCTTCTTCCTACAGTCGCAACAAAAACAACTGGCCCTACGGGGCATAGAATGGGGGGCACCCGCGGTGGCTCACCTGCCACCTGTGGTTGTATGCCTGCTTTAAGCCGTCATTGCACCTGCCGCCGTTTCGGTGGCGGACGACGGCTGGTGTGACGCGTGTATTTCTCTCTCTCTTCTTTTCCCTTTTTCTCTCTTTCTTTTTTTTCTTGTGTCCGCACGAGGCAGCGGAGGTGGCTCAGCTACAGAACCAGTAGCAGGCCCATGCATTTTCTTTTCCTTCTTCCTTCTGTCGCAATATATAGATAGACTTAACTTTAATATCCAACGGATAAGGTGATCTACCCCACCGCCGACACGCAGGTCAGGGGGTGGGTGCCGCAGCCTCAGATGCAGGCTGGGAGGTCTTCGGTCCCAGCAGCCTCTTCAGCAAGTTTGACTGCAGGAGCTCCAGCTCCTGCAGTCGCAATAAAAACTGGCCATGCAGGGCTGGAAATGGAGTACTTTATATACGGAAAGGTTGCAGAATAGTATAAGCTTGTAGATGCTGATTTTGTTAATCATTATAATGACAGCGTGGTAATTGTTAAGTATCGAATATATTGTTACGGACAAAGGAGGAAGAAAAGGGCAGTGACGTGGGCAGGAGCGCGCGGGCTAGGCCCGCTCATAGATTCATTAAACGTCATCTCATGACCATCAAGCATCTTCTCTCTGTCCTCTGTTCTCCTGTTGTCATCGCTTGCCGCCCCGTAACATTTGGTGGAGGTGCTCGGTGCGTCATCCCCATCCTCGCCTTGGAGCATCGACGCCAACTGTAAGCCGAGACCATCGACCCAGGGCCCAGGGACATCGACGAGCAGCCTCGCCCCAGCCCTTCAAGCCCAGACCTGACCAACTACCACCGCCCAGCCCCAACCCTGACCTGAAGACAAGGAGAACAGACACACCAACCGAAACCGAGACGAAGAACCCGAAAGACCCGAATGACCCGAATGAACCGATGGACACGAACACGCAACCCCCGCCCAAGCCGCCCGTCGTGACCTCGAGCCATCGGTCCCATGGACTCTGGTGACAGATGGTTGATAGCTCCAGGGAAGGCGGATCACCCACGCATCAGACATCGTGCCGGCATTCTGCTCTATTCTTACTTCTTCCTCTTCTTAAAGCATCTAGACATGCCCATCATCATGCCATGAAATCATCATCATCGGTTAACTTCCTCGTCTACGATCGGGACGATCGCTCGGTGGCCCCGGGTCATGTTACGGACGAAGGAGGAAGAAGAGGGCAGTGGCATGGGCAGGAGCGCACGCGCTAGACCCGCTCACAGATTCATTAAACGTCATCTCACGACCATCGAGCATCTCCTCTCTGTCCTCTGTTCTCCTGCTGTCATCGCTTGCCGCCACGTAACAATATGAACAGCAATTTATTCAATACTCGTTTTTGAGCAAAAAAGGAAGTGCTTGCGCAAAATAATAAGCGACAAATTCATGACATCTCTCTTGCCTGGATGGAAGTTTAAGGATGAATCTGCTCCTGCAAAGTCTACAATATTCCGATTATTTTTCTTTGTTTTAATTGGTAGGAACATTCTTATGTTCTTGTCGTCATCTACTTCTTGTATATATACTCTAATTGCAAAAACTAGTTGCAGATTACGTAGATTTCGTTCATTTATGTCCATAACGCTTTAATTGTACGATGTACATATTGACCTATACACCACCTTTTCTTGCAGGTGTGAGTACCACCCTACTATCAAGTGCAAAAACATAGCGACGGAAAATATCCGAATTGTTGTCCAAACCTCCCACTATGTGCAGCGTAGGCACAGGGTGCCAAAAATTCTAGCCTGTCTTCACTCGAACAAGCCAAAAATTCTAGCCTGTCTTCACTCGAACAAGATTAAATGCGGTCATTTGAAGGCAGCTTTCTTGTCCGTGGGTTGTATTCATTTTACTTTCTGAAGAGAAAATTCACGTTGCACCCGGCCATTTCGTCTGTGTGATCTGAGAATAAAAGCTTCAAAACGAAAAGAGTATTATCAAAAAGAAAGATTTGATTACTGAGCCTAGGGTTGAATTTCAGGACACTGCAAGGACAGCATATCCTTCGCATTCTACAGATATTCTCCTCTTCCGCGGTTTCTTGGAATCACACACGATTTCTTTCTGTACAATATTTTCCTCTTTGCGCGTCACATGTTTTTTATGTCTACAACTGAATTCCCCATTCTGTTTTCATTAGCACCTAGTTTCTGTCCCTCGCTTTGTTGTTTACTCTTGCTATCTACTAAACTGACTTCAGTTTTGGGTTCCCATGCCTTGACATGATGAATTAGTAATTAGTAATTAGTCAAATTGATGTTTGTGTTATATTCCTTCTCATTGATTAAACTGTACTGATGGTTCATTTCTACATTTATTCTTCGCTTCTTGTTTTCGCAATTGCTTTGTTACAAGAGCGAGTGATCTTTTTACCCATTTTGTTCTTGCAGCTGGCAGGCTGCATTGGTAATGTGTACACTCAATTTGGTCCTTTTTTCTTACGTCTGCTAATGTAATTACTCTGTACTTTGTATGCCCCTCCTGCCTGGGCCGCAACGAGGCCTGCAGTATTGTATAAATAATAATAATAAATAAAATAACACCGCAGTCCTCAAATGGAGGACTACACGTATCAAGTCCCCGTTACAGCTCTTATTGCATAAAACGAATGAGACATAAGAACGTATACTTCCAAAAATGGCAGCTATATACGATGGTCTGGGGTTTTGTATTACACTCAAGAAGATAGTAAAAATTACGATGGACACTCAAGCTCCGCCTTTCAAAGGCATGATGGAAGAGCGTAAGCTACCAGCCAACATGTAAAGCCCCGCTTTAACCGAACCGTATGAACGTGCCTGCGTGGTCTAAGGATAACCCGAATGCAAGGGTTTTGGCAGGCTGATTGTGATACCACCCTCCCAAATGAAAGGTGACGTCCGAGCTAACATAAGGTCAGCCAATCCTACGGCCACTCAGTGTGCTGCCATGCCAGTTGCTCTGCTAACGTTGTGCTCGTGATGTTTTGCTCGCAAAGTCATCGCCGTCACCAGATTTTTGGCGAACGGGGCCTTTAACGTTATCGAGTTAATAAGCGTTACACGTCGTTTCATAAAAAGTCCTGTTAAGCAAGTATTTGCGTTGACAAAAAAAAAAAAAAAAAAAAAAAAAACTCTCGTCTCTATTAACAAAAGCTATAATGGGAAAAACAAGAATTCTAGTTACTCAGAAAAGTTGGATCAACTTTCTTGATGTCTTCACGTTTCCTACATAGGTGGATCCCCTTAAAGATTGTAACAGAAATACCTGGGAGTATACATAAACTGAAGCTTGAAAAACGTATATACATAATGGTACATGGTGCACAGTGTTACATGCATACATGCATGCTTATAACAATAAAAAAACTTGTTTCATAAATTGATTACGTGATTACGGAAAGTAACATCTAATACAAAATGCATATTACAAGAGTAATCGCAGTTACAGAATCAGAAACGGAATCTGTATTAAAGTTCTAATTAACAGTCAAGCTAAAATAAATGTTATAAAAATAGAAGAACAAAACTTCACTGCAATGAATTTAACTGAAATCAAGCCACGAACAGATGAGAAAAAAATAACATAAGTGTTACGTTTATTGGAGACACACTGAGAAGATACGCATGGCTTGTTAACAGGAGAGGAGGCCTGGCTCTCGGCGCATGCGCTGCTGCACGGAGCTTTGGTGGGCTCGTGGTTTGCCGAAACTGAAAATCGCGCACACCATTTTTGGACTCCTCTCCATCATTGCTGTGGGAAGAGGCAGGGATAGAGAGCAAAGCCTATCTCCTGTGCTACTGGCCAAGGTCCGCAACTTTCTATCACTACGAAACGTTCTACGGCTAATGGCATTCACTTTGCGCTGATTATTGAGCTAAGCCGACAAGCTTCGCACTGCCATTTCTTTTTAAATATGCGGCTATGTTCAGACATGCGCCCTCCAGGTGGTGCATGAAAAAGACTCTGGTGCGTGACGCTCTGGTTTGAGCAATAATGGAGTCGAACGATGAGCTAGTTGATCACACATCTCTTGGAAGAAGGCAGCAGAGTAGGTAACAACACAAAGCGCAAGGGGCACACACATGCACACAAGGACAACGCGGCATCAAGAAGAATGTCTTGGCGGATGAGTTGATGGCCCTCTTCGGAATGATGTCACCTTCTCGGGGCAATGGACGGAAGGTGATGAAGATTTTATGCTCAGAATTATGGAGACAGATTTGCCTGTTGAACGAATTTCTGAAGGTGAGAGCCGCGGACGACTTATCATATAGAAGATATTATTATTCCACACGATTTTGCACTGAGAATATGTGGAATGTGTGGTTTCTTCCTCTGGTAAGGAATTGCACCAAAAAGCAGCAGTCCGTTCCAGTGCGAAAAAATCCTGTAGTTACTGTAGGTAACGTACAGTTATCTGCCAATGCAACGGAAGTGTTAGAACATGGGCCTAAGTTTGCTCTTCCCCCTAAGATTGATGCCGCAGGGAAGCTTGCCATTGTAAGACATGTCGCAGAAAAAGCTGATGAAGAAGAGGCCAGCCGAATTGTAGCTGAAGGGATTGACCTTTTGAACCGCACAAAAGGACGCAGAAGATGCAAGTTGCGATTTGAAACAGTAATTGAAGAATTGAAGAGCAAGGAATTCAAGCTGTGCCTTTCGGATAAAGAAGGTGGTTTTGTTGTATTGGATTCTATCAATTACGGAGTAAAGGCTCTGGCGGCCATGAATAAGAACTTTCGAAAAGTACAACCTAAGGAATTAAAAGCTGCTAAGAGGTAGGTTGTACGGATTCTCGCGGAAACTGAACTGAGGCAGCTTTGCCGCAAGGTTAAGAACACTAGACATGATACCTTGTCGGTATTCTTCAGTGCAAAAACACACAAACCTGACATACCTTTCCGCGCAATATTGTCAGAGGCACACACGTGAGCAGCGTTGTCCTTGTGTGCGTGTGTGTGCCTCTTGCGCTTTGTGTTGTTGTTACCTGCTCTGCTGCCTTCTTCCAAGAGCTCTGGCTTGTTTTACGAAGTTCTCCTTTTGCTCCCCCATTGTTGGCTACCATGCATTTCTATCAAGGTTATGCGCCGCCTGCCTCTACTTAAACCAATGCTCGTTCAGACTGCCGGAGGCTTAGCTTGACACGACTGGACACAAAGAGCGAAAAGCTTCTTCGAAACGTTCCAGTGAAAAGCGACAAAGAACTCCTGCGACGGCATGGCTCATTAGACGCATTCTGATATGGGCTCATCACCATCAACAACAACATCATCATCATCATCATCATCATCATAATCATCATCATCAGCCTGACTATACCCACTGCAGGGCGAAGGCCTCTCTCATATTTCTCCACTTAACCCGGTTCTGTGCTAGCTGCATCCACTTGACCCCTGCGAACTTCTTAATCTCATCCGCCCACCTAACTTTCTGCCGCCCCCTGCTACGCTTTCCTTCCCTTGGAATCCAGTTTGTTACCCTCCAGTTTGTTGTTTGATATGGGCTACTGCACGATAGATCGAGCTTGGCTAGATTGATCCGTGTGTCATCGTATTCGCGTATAGCCAGCTTTTCAGCTTTATCTTCCCCAAAGTGCCCTACAAGGTTCAGAAGAAAAAGCCAGCGAAGACTACTGGTGTGTGTGTCTCCTACTGGTCCTGCATCTTCTAGTTGGTTTTTTCTTTTGAACATGTACCAACTCACCCTGCATTTAACGCTTCTGCCCTACAAGGTACTTGGGGATCTTTGCGTAAAGTGTTGAGTGCCTGTCATTCTTGAAGCTTTTACCCTTATGCTGAAGCTGCCCTCAAGTACCTATTTATGTTGGCAGCTTCTGCTAAACATAACATCAGGCAATCTTACATCCAGTCTGTTCGCGGCCATGTTGGCTGTCAGGTATTTCTTGCAAGCGCCATGCTTGTGATTTTTAGCTCACAAAGCCAATGCCGGCGGACGATCGCAGTCACCGGATTTTCGATGAATGGGATGTTTAACACTATCGCATTAAAATGCACTACCCCGACGACTGACGTGGTCGGGTAATGATAGGTTAGCGGATTGTGGGTCATCATGAGACTGGATGACATGCCAGGCGCTACCACTCTGAGGTTCACCATAGAATTAAAAGATGAAAGTCGAACCTTCGAGGCGTAAGACACTATGGTTGTCAGCGATATAGGGACGTCCGCACGGCTCAGTTAAAGCGAATGTTTGTGGCATATCTGTTAGAAACTGTTTGATCATATTTGTACCTGATTGATTTCTTCTAATTATTTACATTTTAGAGTAATTTGTAATACCGTGGTTAATTGTTACAAACAGGAGTTCTTCGAGTAATTCAAGTATTTTTTCAGTAATTGATTACCAGTTAGGAATTACTTCTGTGCAGAAAAAGCTATACAAAGAAGCGTCTGCGATGATATGACTGCGTCAAATGTTTTGGGTGGCACGATAGTTAGGATGGCTGCCTGGAATGTTGCGCTCTCCGCGATTTTTGTGCTTGGTGTAGCTTCGGCTGGCATCTGTTAAAACAACTCGATTTAAGACCAAATTGGTGCCTAGAAAAGGATGCCGTCAGAAGCGCCAGCATCGTTTGGTCGACGAATTCAACCGGATTTTGTTCGTTTCTATACGAGAAGCCGCCTCAGTTGTTCCAAACAAGACACCTACGCGATGTTTTCACTTTTTTATCGACCTTACCTACAGTGATTCTTTCACAGCGCCAACAACTAGTCGTGGCGCTTCATAGAGATTTTCTGGTTTGTAGGGTTTGACACCCAATTCAACTTAGGCGACGAAAGGCATCGAAGTGGAGGGCTCCGAAAATTTTGGCCTCCTTTGATTTTTATGGTGCATTGATATTGCACAGTACACGTACGCCTTGGGTTTCACCTCCATCGAAAAGGGAAAATTGCTGTGGCTGCGATTCAACCCCGCTTCCTTAGGTTCAGTATTCGAGCGCTCTAACTAACCACTGAGCCACTGCTGCGGGTCATAGAGGACGTAAAGACTGTCATTGAAACACTTCCCACCTACGATGGAGTATGCATTGGGTTCTAACGGTATAACACCACTCTGCTATTTAGGGCTTATGGCAGATTAGTGCTCAGTGTAGCGTCTTCACAATGAAACGTTGCGAAGCCAGTGACAACAGCATTGAAAACCAACTGCTGTTGAAAATTGACAGAGTGTAAACGGACTTCGAAAAAGCCGCTCTAGGTTTATCCCAGTTTTAGGGAAGGAGTGTGTATTATGACAGTAACATTGGTTGAATAGTAACACAATTGTAATTGAATTGTGTTCTGTAATTATCAGTTTCTTTTCTAGAGGGTACATGAGCGCAGTAGTCAGTTGCATTTTGAGTTGGAGCATTATATTGGAATTGGTTACGTATTTTCTGTAACGTTCACACTCTACTCTGATATGATGACAGCCAAGATTAGCTTTAGGAAGGTGTTAACGTAGAACCGATCATTAGAAATACTCACTTCACGACAAGTACACAGGCGACATCATTTCAGAAAGAATACATAATCTTTCTATATTCTGGGAAAATGCACAACCTCACGCTTTATTCGTGAATTACGAAACCTCTCAACGTTGACAGTTACCATGATGACGAAAACCACAATTTGAATAAAAAGACTACATGAAGAAAGCCAACTTGCCTGTAGATTTTATCAGTACACTTCGAGAAGTCACGGCCTGTGGAATTGTCGAAGGGTTCGACTTTGGGGTTTTTGGCGGTTGGCGCGGCCGCAAAGTGTCATTTTCGGTAGTGGACTAATGGTCCTGTGGGGTCCGCTGCGAACAGGTGACCTTACCCGCGTTCCAAAAACCCTGTGTTTGAGTCCCATTGCGATAGCTCCAGTATAGCCCAAATTTGAATTGTCCTTGCTCTCTATAATATATTCTGTGTCTGAGGAACCAGATTACCCGTCCGATAACAAATGAGCCTTGCAGTTAGCCCAATAAAGAGGCTGGTGCTGCTAAATCTGACGCAAAATTAGCGCGCAAAGATCTACAAATTCAAAAAACGAAAATGCTGAATTTCATCCACAAAAAAAGCCTCACGCGACAAGTAAAAGCAGCCTCCTGCAACACAATATAGTTGGCGAAGCATAGCGTTATAAGACAGCTCTGGCCATCCTGTGGTGAAGAAATTAGTAGAAGTGGCGGGTCGAGTTGCGCTCACGGACACGGTCACCTGATTGTGGCAGGGGTACGCCGGGGGGGGGGGGGGGGGGGTCGCTACTGGTGAGTGATGGGTCCATGAGCTTTACAAACCGCTGCAATGAACAATTGGCTTCGACCTGAGATGGGAGTGACATTTTTTACCTGCCGCAGCGTGGTTTTATTGATTCCAGCAAACACACGTGCATATATTTGTCGCCTTTTGATTACCTCTTGAATGCTCAAGAGCAGGCCGCGCGCATAGCTAAAGGTAACCTAAAGCGACTGAGTATGGGAGCGAACGCTGCTCCACCAGCGGTGCGCCTCGTCGGCTGCCACTACAGACTACCCTAGTCGAGCTGAGACAAGCTGTCGTCAGGGTCATCATCATCATAATCAGCATCATCAGCCTGACTATACCCATTGCAGAGCGAAGGCCTCTCCCATATTTCTCCACTTAACCCGGTTCTGTGCAAGCTGCATCCACTTGACCCCTGCGAACTTCTTAACCTCATCCGCCCACCTAACCGTCAGGGTACTGTCTCTAGATTACCGCGCAAGTGTCTCGGCCGATCTGACCCCGAGGATATCTAAATCGCATACGGAATGCAAATAAATGCTGTGGCTGCTCAGACGACTAACACGCCATAGACAAAGATAGCAGTCGAGGCTGTTTAACAAAGTAAATAAAGCGCTGACAGGACAATCGACTGCTAGGAAATGGCAATTACTACGGCGATATGTTTGCCGACTTGAACCAGCAACAAGGAATGAATTCAAAAGCCAGCCTCCCAACCTTTTCCGCTTCTGGCTGCAAGGTCGTCCTGCTTACTCGAGACAACCTCAAATGTGGAAAACAACAAACCCACCACGGCTCGCGGGAACTCGTCTAGTCGCCATGCCTCACAACAACGAAACTTCATTTGCGCTGCAAATCTGTGCCGGTGACAACTTGCTGTGCCAAGCACGCGGAGTGAAGATCAAATGGAACGCATCCAACGGAACACGCTGCTACAGCTAGGCGGGAGCATTATCAAGTGCTACGAGTGAGGACGCCTCCGACATGTCGCTCAAGAGAGTCATCACCGGAAGCGAAAGCGGAAAAAAGACGGACGAAATGGTGAACAGTCCACGCTCCTTGCACGCAACCGTACATTGCGATGGCGTGCTTGGAATGTGGACAATCGCTTTCTTTATCTTCGGTGGACTGGAAGTTCTCAAACGATATATTTCTATGATTGATAACTTTTTGGGGGTATTACCGGGAGCTGTAATAGACAGTCTCGGTATAACAAAGCGGAAGGGGGGGGGGGGGGGCAAACTGCGGGTCATTTGAAGCTGAGGACATGACCATTCACTGGAGGGCCACCAAGAGCTCCCATGATGTGTGCTATGTGGTGACGCAAATCCGCCAGATTGCCCCAGCTGCCCGTACGGGCTCCGCAAAATGTACAACCACTCAACCTCTTGCAAAACTCTAAAGTACCATTGACCCCAATACCATCGCATATACCAACGACTAACAGGGGCAACCTCAGGGTCAAATAGTACAGACAGCAGGGCGGTCACCACAGAATTAGGCGGACTGCATCGGAGGTGAGCGCAGGGACCTCAGTCACCGGGTACCGGAATGCACCACAGACGAACTTGGTAGATCGGCACTTCTTCTATCGTACCCAAAACCAACGCATTCCGGAAACGCAAAGCAGGTCCCCCCCCCCCCCCCCCCCCCAATGTCGACCAGTTTTCGAGTAGAGTAGGTTCAGATAACTGACGACATAGACCATACTTTCGGGCAAGAGACGACTTTAGCAAATGAATTGATCACAATCGGAAAAGGTCTAAGAACAGTTTGAGGGGACTATTTTCTTAGGATTCGACTAAGTTAATGAGTCCCATTAATTTTGCGGGCTGCCATTACTTTCCTTTCTTTGTACATGTACAGTCTTTGCATATATCCATTGTTTGTACATTCCTTTGTGTACACGCAGTTCTCAACTTGGTTAATCACTATACATTTGTTCGTGTATCTGTTGTCCAACACATACTCATTACCATACAGTTGTAAGCTGCCACAACATGTGCAGCGCCACCCGGCATACATATTAAGTCCCGATTCAATCAAGCCTCAGGAACGTGGCTTAGAAGCAGTGAGTCTGTAGTCATACAAAGGTGTAGACCGGTTACATTTACATCTCACTCTCTCCTCTCTCTCTCTGAACAGAAGTCCGAGTCGGTATGTTAATGCGTCCACGGACATGCTGACAGATCTCTACCCGGCCACATCGCCAGAAAAACTCCATCCCCTAGAATCATGCTGGCTATTTTTCGCCAGGAACGCAGACGCCGGTGCAAAAAAACCTGGCGCCAAGTTCTGAAAAATGGGGAATTTAACACCATCACGTTAAGAAACACACCTACGATGGAATGTTCGGTGATGCAAGATTTCAGTGAAGGTCCCTAATTCGCCGAAACCCTGGTCTTTCATCGTCAGGGGTGGAAACGAGAATTATGCATCCGTTCTGTTAAAAATAATTTCCTACAGTGCGCTTTGATTGATAGATAATTATTAAGAAAATATTTTTATTGTGATGTTTAGAATTGTAATCTAGCTATTATTAACACGTGTTTTCAGAATTATAAGATTAACTTTTCCAAATGTAAACCTGCGCTCTTGATTTTTTCCACCAGTAGTCTGGTCGCTGCTGACAATGTTTCACAATGTGATTTTTAGCATGTCATGACTGTCACGAAGCTCCAATGTTTATAGAATATCCGCATTGACATCGTCCTTTAAGGGTTGAAATGCCGTGCATTGGGTAATAACACGTTCAGTCGTTTTCTGCTTTGCATGCTGCAGACAAAAATGTCATCCGCATTGTGAAATGTCTGCACGCACCCTTTAATCTGCACGAACCAAGCTCTAGCCTTTAAAACTAAACCACAACCTTTTGAATTGCAAAATAATGATTCTTTGAATTCAGAGTTTAGACGCCCTATAATGCCGGACCGTCCATTTCTACAGCATTCACTTTTGGCAAGGAGTATTTTCTGACGATCGTACATTCAAAGTGTTTTTTATATCATTTTCTTCCCTCCAATCATGTTATCTATTGTAAGCTTTCAATTTATTTTCCTCCATGATGCATTAGTACTGCTCTGATTTAAGGGCCTTACTGTGACTGCCAGCCAGTGTTTCTAGTTCATTTGCTTGAACTGTTTTTTCTACTGCCCCTTGACGTTCGTGTAACGCGCTTTCAACATCAACCACTCCACATTAACTTAGTCTGTCTCAGTAGTATTGTCTCCAAGTGCCCCAAACCAAGTGTACTGACTGTCCTTATTGTTGATTTAAGTGCCTAAATTGTGGAAGACAAGCACAGCACAGTTTGCAAACGTAAAGCCTAGCCATTTTTAGGCAATAGAACATCATCTTTTTTATTTATGAAAGCTGCATTTATTTTTCGTTTCTTCATAATGTCCCCCATATGCCCCTGAAAGTAGCCTTTACCATCATTTATACAAGTACCAATGTGCAAGTACGCTTTACCTAAACATAACTCAGTTTTAAAGTGATTAGTTCAGACTCGGCAAAACTTAGCGATCATTACAGAAACTACTTTGGGAAAATGCGAAAGTATTTACGCCGTTGCGACGTTTTTGACAAAGACCTTGATATAAAAAGTTGCACCGATGGGTCAGTGGTTCGTTGGGCCATCGGACAGCCTAAGTCGACCTCGTGTGGCAGAACAACATATGTGGGGCCTTTTCTCATTCCCAAGTATTTCACCCCAGAAGAGAGGAGCAACAGGCCGGCGGAAAAATTGTGACCACTAAAAAACAGGCTGGTGCCCGCCAGCACCAGGAATGGAACCATGTACCTTCCGAATGCAGGCGGATGCTCTACAACAAGGCTGGTGCATTTGAAATTTAGAGTGTACGCGACAATTTAGTTCAGAGCTCGAACCATTTTTGCACGCGGAATTAAGAGTTTGAAACTGGTTTTGCCGCGAAGGGTCGGAGGTGGTTTGGCAGAGCCTCTTCCAAGGGCACATCCCTATAAGAGCCAGGAGCCGGGCCGGGTGACTCTTGTACTCATTTTACTGGTGGGCATCCGATGGTAGACTTCGAACCAACAACTTCCCGCAGCTGAGACGGGCGCCGAAACCACTAGGCCACGACTGCCATCGGACTAGGGCATCGGACAACCTAAGTCCGCCTAGTGGGGCATACGGTCTTTTTTTATTTCTTGAATGGTTTACCCAGCATGCACCAAGAATAGCCGATCATCACGTCGGCGGAAATCTTGTACCTATTGAAAACCGGCGGGTACCCGGCGGCACCGGAGATCGAACCTAGTATGTCCCGAATGCGAAGCGGATGCTCTAACGCAAGGTAACCAATTTGGTGTTCATCCGCATGGCAACTATGTAAGGAAGACGAGGACCACGCAGCGCCATTGCATTTCTCTTTTTTATTTTTTCCAAATTCGAGTTAAACATTCATATTTATTCGAATACTGCAGTCCTTGAACATATATATTTACAATCTACAATGCACCCTGGCCAATCCTCCGCCGTGGGTATGTGCCATTTTGTCTGAGGTCATCATCATCATCACCACCACCATCATCATCATCATCATCATCATCATCATCATCATCATCATCATCATCACCGCCATCGCTTGTCTCCAGTGCCATGCTATTTTTTCGTTATTGCCTGGCTTTGACCCATCACATTTCACCAAAACGAAATCAACAAAAAAAAAAAATCACACAAAACGCGATTTACATACGCTATTTACATATGACACTTCGTGATCAGGCAGCATGGAATGGGCTTCATCACACTAAAATTCACGCATACGCAACAAAAGCTGTAGTCTTGAGAGCCACTCGGGAGGTTCCACAGCAGCTTTCTGAATTGCCAAAAACCTGTTCACGCTTTCCCGACACGCCGTTCTACCTCGCTTTGAAGTTGCGGCGTGCGGCTGGTGATTCTACCCTGCGTCATCTGATGTACTGCCAACGTTAGCCGTCGCACCAAGTGAGTAAATCATCTCGTAACTAAGAAAACACACAAATGCACAAAATTAACGAAAGAAAACAGGGAGAAAAAGTAAAACTACGTTGCCAAGTCCTATCGAAGTTTTTCAGGGCTAATATTGAAAATAAGTGCTAAATTAATCGTTTCTGTCAGAACGGTTTTCCTGCTAGGGACCCCTCGAACACGCACACCGCAGCTTTAAGGGATACAGACGCAAGCAGGCCTTGGTGTATTGGTCTTAGTAGAAGATCACGTGACTCCTCGATGAGACTGCGTCGCGTGGCGCGGGGGACGACCTCAAGCAGGGATTCACGGAGGTAGATGGAGATATTATTTGACTACTATGTTTCTAAGAAAGCTGTTTAGTTTATTTTGCAGTGGTAGGGCTGCGCTTGCTTAAATGCTAAGGAGTGTAAGTACTCCCTTTACAACCATAAAAACCATACAAACATGCTCAATTATATAGGATTCTCATGACCATTACTCTAACGTCACATTCCATTCAGCATCCTGTATCAGATGCCATCTGGTAGCTACGTACGTTTCTGCTAAACTGTATAGGCATAGCGCTTTGAGATTCTCACTGGCACTCCAGCATGTTTATTTTTATTAGCGCGAGAGCAGTGATATGGACACCAGAAATAAGCAAGGATCTTCTCAACCATCCTTGTGCCTTAGGCCTGATTGGCTCACCAGACCTTGACGTAACAGTCCTGGCGTCTTGGCGCGCGTAATGAAAACGTACTTTTGTCCAATATAATCAGTCTCCGCAGGTCAAACCGCGGAAACACTTGGTATTACTGATTACCACTGTCTAACCGAACCTCGTTTTACTCAGTGGCACGGGCAGAGGCACATTATTTTTCTTTACTTTTGGCCTGCCTCACCATAGCATATGTTAAATCGAACCAATAATGTGGTTTGCATATGCCAAGCTCGGACGACAAAACATTAAGGCGACGCTGACCGCCGTTTACAGTGCTTGTACATTCCGCGAATTTCTTTTCTAATGACACAGCCGCTGACTAACATAAAGTTGAAAGGCAAAAGCCGTTTTGGCTCTTCTATGACACGGAACCCTTAACTCTGTCGCGTTAGAAACCTTCGCAACTGAGGTGATTCCAGCCCACACATTTCTTGTGGGAAGAAAGTACCGAACGTCATATGGACCATGCCGATCGCGCGCCTGCAGCGCACAACACACTGTCTCGATATTTTTTGCTCGTCGTGTCGTCTCTATTAATATACATCTGCGCGGAAAAGGTTGTCATTTTTCAAAAGCGATTTCGATTTTCTCTTATTCACTTTCTACGCCAATGCCCTCTCTCGTCAGATTGTTTCGCCCCAAAACTGGTGCGGTTGCATCCCTCCCTTCTTCACGGAGGCGAGAGACGGCCAGAATTTGACAAAGACTTCAGTGTGAAAGCAATCATCCGCTGCCAACCACTGACTCACCTTGTGCGATTTTGTTCGTGTCGTCCCTCTGAATGGCTAAGCTGTTTCGTGAGGTCACATTCAGATAGGTGGCCTCGCTCGGGTAACTCAATAAAGATTTATGGAGCCTATGATGAACAATCACTGACAATGAACGTTTGTTTTGCTTTAACACTAAACTCACAAAAAATTAGAACCGGCCGCATTCGAGGACGAATTATATCGGGTTCCGTAGCCGAGCTTCTTAACCGCTCAGCCACTGCGGCGTAACCTATCGCTTCATAAAGCCAGGTCTAAGTAGAGTAAAAATTACGCTTTTTGGCACTACAAACCCGCAGCTTCCATGATCAAGCGCGCCGTTGCTCAAGGGCTGATCTCCGAGGCCACAGTTAAAGCTCTGCCATATGACGAGGTGGATCCTAGATGCTGCCACATGCTCAGCTGAAACTGCAGCTTTCTGTGTATTCGCACTATAATCGCTTTAACTGAGATAACCCTTGCCAATATTTTTCTACCATGACCTCAACTACAACTGCCAGTTTCGTGGTATTACATATAAAATTCTAACTTTAAATCGCTTTTGTGAAGTTGAAAGTTTCAGTATTTTCCCCACGCATGCAACATCTGTTTCAATACTTTATTATGAGAGATCATCTTATATAGTTCTCTTATTTGGTTAAAAATGCCTCCTAACCGCTCTTTTCTATATTGCATTGGGGCAGCTCTGAGCAACATCTTGGGAAACGTCCTTGAGTACCGTTCCGGCATTTCGCATGCTTACACCTGCAAAACAGATATTTTCAAATGAGTCTTCATATCATCAAAAGTTTTTGACTATGAAGTCTTATTTGTCATACATTGAGGAAGTGCCTTTCGTTGTGCTATTTATTCGCAAAGAGCAAAATGCAACCACAAATAACCGCAGAAAATTCTTGGTTTTGTTTCAGAACGCGTACTGTAACGATTGTAATTTTGGCATCGTCTCTTTTTGTATGCCGTCCAGCACTGCACGTGTAGGAAATTTATTATGACCATAGCTGTTACGCATATCGATGGGAATACGCACAGATTACATACAATCCCCGCTCTTTCCGGCAACAACAAAATCATTGAGGGCATCGTCGAGATCTGCATCACAGAAATGCGAAAGCATACGCTTTGGCTGCTCTTGACTTGTTCCTAGAGTGTCATGACTGAGCACTTTTGAGGGTCATGATTACAAACTAGTCTTGGTCATTTATGAATTTGACTTACACAAATCAAGGGCTCTATAGTCATGCCCATTGAATCTCTGATCTGACTGACGCATCACAAGTGGCTGTTACTCACGACTCAACTCTAATGACTCACATGACATGACATTTATATACCACTTGTCAATATATACACATTCATGACTGCCAGTTTCATCTTAATGTGACATCATATCGCAGGTTACATTTTGCGTTCCCCTTTTGCTTCCATGTTTCGTGGACACGTTTTCACAAACATAGCCAAGTAAGGGTTTCGCCTTAATAAGCGAAAGAATTGGACAAGGCAAACAGTGGAAGCCTGTGGCTGAGCAGCACCACCTCTCTGCTACAACAGCTGTCAAAACATGTCCTTTTCAGGGGACGCCACCCACGCGTCGTATTTACTTGCCGCCGCTGAAACAAGAACTCTGAACAAGGACTCGCCATTTTCCTCGGTGGCAGCACACACCTTACGTGACGTTGCACAATCTGCGGCTACCTGTGAGGTCATCCGCTGTCCAACGACACGAGTTTTGACAATTTTTTCGACTGCTACTTGCAACTGGAACTCTTCGACTAGGGCCCGCAGTACGTCACCTGGCTTAATGGCACTGCTTGGCACCTGCCCCATCACCGGTGATTCGTGGCAGTCCTAAGTGGCGGTGATAGATTATTACCTGGGATATTCAGAAAACATAGTCTAGGAGGAGGCGGGTACAGCCAGAAATTGGTTTATTGGGGAATATGTTCGTCTTCCTCATCGCTATCATTCTGACCCTGCCTTACAGCTTCGATATTTTCTATAAATTAACGAAGCCATTTGACGATTTCACTTGCCTGATTGCTGCGCTCAACCACTCACCTAATTTCCTGCGGTTTCCTGCTGCCATCGCCACCCCTTATAATCCAGAGACCACTGAATATCTTGCCTTCGCATTACATACACCGAACATTCTCATCTCGTTTTGATTTTCAGTATATATTCATGAATGCCAGTTTGTTCGTGCACATTTTCCTCCTTCCTTCTTCTCTAATAAGTTTAGGCGCCCTTTTTTTCTTCCCGTTGCTTGATACACTCTCCTCAATATTAATCCAGATTTTTTCATAACCTGCATGCTTCTGCCTAGTAGGTAAGTACCGGTGAGATAGAGTAATTTTGCAATTTTCCGGTAGGAATACATATAGACTGCCATTCACGGTCTGAGAGCATATCAAAAAGCGTTGTATTTATTTCACTATCTTGGCATGCATCTGTTGCCGCCGCGTACCACAAGTGGGTATAAAGTATCTGCACTTCCAGCGCATCGCTCCTTATCACAAAATTCTGCTCCCTTTCGAAGCTTAAAACATCTTTCGAGTTATGCACCCCTCGATTAAGGCATTTGGTCATTTGAAGTCAAGGGAAATCTCTAAATGTCTTTGCGGTTATGTTGAGTTATGGTTACCTTGTTAGTTGAGTGACAATCACCTAAAGAAAGACCAGTTTTACTTTGTACGTTATGTTTGAGGTTATTAGTATTTGAGGCACGTGAGCACAGTTATATTCGTTAACATAACAAGGATGCCAGTATTGCTAATTCTACTAAATTTGGTAAGCCTGGTTTGATCAACACAAGGGGCACTGCCTCCATTGGCTTCTTGACTGATGTGAATGCCGCAGATGCTAGTTTTCCTGCAGGCTTCACTTTCTAGGACGCGTTGTAGAATATAAGTCAAGGTTCAATACTCACAGGCAATTGTGCCAACCTCAAAATCTATGTGAAAGCGGCTGTTATTTTATCACTCACGTGCGCGTTGCGATAGTTAAATTCCTTCTGCAGATCCATAGCTGACAAGGCTGCTGTGTCGGGCTTACTGTTCCAGCTTTTAATGGATATTTCCCAGCAATGAGGCACACTGAAATGACAAACGATGAATTGAGGCAAAACAGAGTGAGAACGAGGAAACTCATTGACGGAAAAGTAGAATTTGAGTATTGAATTTTCAGTTACGTTGACAAATTTACTGAACAAAAAAGTGTCTTGGCTCAACAACCCTTATTGGTAAAGCCTTCCGCCACAGTAGCATGCAGCGTTTGACACTAAGACCGTGGACAGGGCTTCATGAAGCTTATACACGTCGACCCTGTGCTCTGTATGACGTCACAGAACATTTAAGGCCAGTACGGCGACGCCCATATCTCTTGTCACAATGATGCGTTATTCGCATATTGAGTATTTTTTAGCAAACCTTATTTTGTATGTTTTTTTCATTCCTTGTATCAATATGCCAGCTTGTGTAGAGTTAATTGTCGCTTACTGGCAATATGTAGCTAACGTGCATAGCGACAACGAATATAGTCAGGTAACCAGCGTAACCAGACTAAAGCATTCATGTTTTAAGACGATTATAACCTGTGTTAGAGTTTCTACCATTTTTATTCTTTGCGACATTTTGCCTTGAGTAGTCTATCTGTTCTCCTTTTGAAGTCAGGTAAAAAATTTTTAGTCCGAATTTTATGCCGACTACGTAAATTCGCAAAGGTCTTCAGTCAATTTCACGAACTTCTCTTTTCGGAATTCCAATTGTTTTTTTCGGAAGTCGCATCGGTACTTAAAATTTGATTTGTTTTAATTAACACTCACTAGTAATCAGCAGCATCGTCAGTAACCGTCGTTTACGAGCGTCCGGAGCGCCGCCTATCGCGGACGTCATTAGTGACGTTGAAAATATGCTTTTTGTACACCCAGCGTTGTTGTCGGCTTTCCTCTTCATACTTGACGTCTCGGTAAGAAGCTTGCTAAGTTTCGCGAACAATTTCACTCTGCAATTTTATTTCAACATTCGCCAAGTTTCTCCCTCGACGCAGTGATGAAACAGCTAGTCTCTTTTAAACAAATCCACTCGCTTCACCTGCTCGAAGCTACTGATTGTCACGCCGTAAGCAGAAGTTTTCCCATTCCCTTTCTAATAAATAGGTTCTCAATAAAATGCACAAGCGCTCAAGGCCGCTACCTGCCTTGTTACTTTTAGTGCTAACTCTGGGGATATGCGTATCCTGGCCGGACATTTCAAGAGACGAATTGGTAGCATTTGTGATAGAGTTTATACGTGAAAACAATAGCTAACACTGGTGCTGAGTACCTTTTTTGCCACGCAAATAGTATTTTCTGAAGAAATGACTGTCGAATTATTTGCCATCTAAGAACCAAAGTGAAAATTTTCCGTCGATCTCCTGGCAGAGGCTAACGTAAAAACTGGCAGCTAACGCTTTGTAATAAGGACCCACGTACCTTGCCCCTTGCCTTCCGTGGCGGCAGTTCTCGTCAAAAGAGCTGCGAATAATTTAAAACGAGAATTAGATAATATGCGGAAACACAAAATATAAAATCTTTTAATGACATCTTTGTTCGGCTTGACACGGCCGTGGGTTTGATAACAACCAGAATTGGCACCATACTTTTATTTTCAATGAATATTTGACATAATAACCGAAAACCTATCACTATCGTACTTCTGTTCATCCGCTTTGAAAAAAAAAAAAAAAAAAAAAAAACTGACTGGTGTAAATGACGCTGATTCCTGCTGTACTAACGCTTCCTAGACATCTGGTTCATTCTGTCTGCTGTGTGCTACGGCGTTCGAGGAAGCGCCAAAAGAAAAGCGTCGCACGGACACTGGATCGGACGCCCGGTGGGGTCAGCTTCGTCTATGCATGGATCGCCTGGTGACGTCATGACCAGTCGTGGCGGTACATGGCGCGCTCCTTGTCGAACACAACCAGCATTCCACTGAACGCATCAAAATTAACCGGCGTTCTATAATTTGTTTATAGGAAATTAAAGGCGCAGTATTTGTCACTCGCAGAATCCCGCTATCATCCTTAAGGTAGACAAGGGGGATTACGATGAACGTTTCACGATCCGGGGCGTGGCGCAGTTGCTAAAGCGCTCGGCTGGGGATCCAAGGAACGGAGGAGGAGGAAGGAATTTTTTTATTTTGTATTTTCTTATCTTCCTGAGTGGAGCCCTCAGTCCAGGGCTCCATGTGCAGCCTCGATTCTGCAGGCCCGCCAGAACAGCTGTCGCTGGTCTCGCGGGTTGGTGCTAATGAAACGGTCTCAGGAAGGAATAAATGCGTGTCAGTCCATAATTCCATTGGCCACTGCAATTCTCTCGGCCCGCTCGATTAGCTGGCATTGTTTGGTCGGCTCCTTGCGGGACAAGACATCTTCCCTAGAGGAGAGGGTGATGTGAGTTACAGGTGGAACGCCGCCGGTTAGTTTTCGGCAGGCCAAACAGAATGATATACTGTAGGTCGATGTTGTTGACAGGTAAGGCATTGTTCTGAGTAGTGGGTGGGGAAGAACAAATGTTTGTGGTACATATTTTTATACGTGCGAGTCTGCAGTTGTCGCCATGCCACAGCTTTGGCCTTGGTGAGTGTTGGTCTCGGCGATGGCAGTGTTGTTTGTGTACCGTAATATGAGGTAATCTAATGTGGACTGAGGTTCGATTCCCGGTGGAGACAAAGTTTATTTACGTATTTTTAACTACCTCCCTCGCAAGTGTGACACGCTCTGCTGACAGCTCCAGCTGACAATGATGAAGCATTAAAGGCTTTTGCCTTATTACAAAAATTTCTCTATCAAACCTCATCAGTCATGCAGACATTGCAACACGGACTGTAAACCACATGTATAATTATTGGAATTATACTCTACAACGACCGTATCGCCTCCATGGTCATTCATGCAGAAAGCAAGGAATTACTAATAAGGGCGTTCGGCAGCTGCATGTTCTCTTCGATGCCGTTCACAGCATATTTATAGGAACGATTTGGCCAGCTAAGGATAAGTGCTGACGGCGAATTCCGCACTTATGCAAGCCGCTGCTACTCTAACCTTGCATAGTGACTGAGAATGCGGATTGCAAAGCTTGAAGAATAACCGAGACGGACAAAGAAGAACGGTGAGCATAACTTCTGCAGAAAGCAGAAGTAGTGGGTAACAATTCCAGAATGGAACTCTAGTTACAAGTAAGCAGCGAGGAGCACAAAGTATGAATGTAACAGATGAATATAGGGCAAGTAGAGATCGTAGATCAGGACCCGGAAAGAATGATCATTACAATTGAATAGGGTTGGGGTAGAATGAATGAGAGGTTCACTTAATTATAGGTTGAAACCTCGGCAGTCATAGAGGTATTGCGAAATAAGGGTGTAGACGAGCCGTATGTGAAAGTACTGAGAGGTGTATATAGGGGCTGCACAGCGACCGTAGTTCTACAGAGAGAAAGTAACAAAATTCTCATGAAGAAAGTGTTAGGCAAGCAGACATGATCTCCCTAGTACGATTCACAGCTTGCTTAAAGTAAGTATTCAGAGACTTGGAATGGGAGCAGTTAGGGATAAGGGTAGATGGAGAATACCTCAGTAATCTGCGAATCACTGATGGCATCGCCTTTCTTAGTAATTAAGTGAACGAAGTACAAAGAAGGACTGATGACTTAGGAATAGTAGAAAGGTAGTTCAGTTCAGTCGTTCAGTCATGTCCGACTCTTCGTGACCCTATGGACCATGTCACGCCAGCTTTCCGGTCTCTCACTATCTTCATAACATCACATAATTTCATCTGCAGTGCCTCGAGGATGCCATCTAACCATCGCGTTCGCTGCCTACCCCTTCTCCGGCGACCCTCAACCTTTCCCAACATCAAATCTTTCTCCAGCGACTCCTATCTTCTCATCAGATAACCAAAGTAGCTGAGCTTTAACTTTAGAATTTGACCCTCCAATGAGCAGTCAGGGTTTATGGTCGACAATATCGACTATGGCAATATGGACCCTGTGGCCAGTCACAATACCATTAAAGAAAGGTAGGCTTGACAATTAATATGCAGAAGACTAAGGTAACGTTCTACAGCCTTGGGAAGAAACAGCACTTCACAATATTTAGCGAAGCACTGGTAGTGGTATGCGAATATGTCTACTTATGACTGGTAATTACCGCAGATCCAGACCATGAAAGGGAAATAACTAGGAAAATAAGATTGGGATGGAGCACAATTGGCAAGTAGTCGCAGATTATGACTAGCAGCTTACTGGTATCGCTCAAGAGGAAAGTGTACAACAGTTTCATCTTACCTGTACTCATTTATGGGGCTGAAATGTGGAGGCTAATGAGAAGGATTGTTTAGTTGAGGACAACGCAGAGAGCTATGGAACGAAAAGTGGTAGGGGTAACATTAAGAGATAGGAAGCGCGCAGAATGGGTAAGAGAAATAGCTCGCGGTAATGACATTCTAGTGGAATTCAAGAAGAAGAAATGGGCATGGGCAGAACATGTAGTGCGTAGAAAGGACAACTGATGGTCGCTTCGGATAACAAATTGGATTCCAACGGAGGGAAAGGGTAGCGGAGGGCGGGAAAGGTAGGTGGGCGGATGAGGTTAAGTTCACAGGGGTCAAATGAATGCAGCTAGCACAAGACCGGGTTAATTGGATGAGTATGGGAGATTCTTTAGCCCTGAAGTGGGTATATAGTGTGGCTGATGATGATGATATAACAAGTGCATTTTATCCCTATTCATGTGAAGTTCTTACTACGTAAACTCAGGTAGTGCAGTGAGCCATATCAATCTGAATGACGGCAATGACGTGTACAGGCAGGATGGTAGCAGTGTGAGACAAGGAGGCGACGGGAGCAAGTTATATTAGACTTGAAACCCAGAGGAAATACCCGTGGGCACGACATATAATGCGAAGGCAGTATAGGCACTTCATCGTTAAGGGCACATGAGCGGCTGTCAAGAAAAGACAACCGTAGCAGGGGCAGCAAATGTTAGTGGTCAGGTTCACGTTAGGATGTGTATGGGGATATAATGACATTCACGTCGCAGCATTAATTGCTGAGATATGAGAGACGCATTACCCTGTTGTGGGCGCCGTCAGATAGATTACTGTTTTGATCATGATGACGCGCGTGGAATGCTTCCTAGCTGCTGTAACCTTTTTTGTGTTGCAGCTGAGTAATATACTCTTTTGCAACATGTTATCTTTGAGCAGATGACTCGTATTTGTCAGCTTTGGTACTAGAGGGCCGTTCATGAAAATTCTTGAAACCACAAGTTAGATTTCATACTTTGGTGAAGCTGTAACGTAAATTCTGAAGAATGGCTATCAGCTCTGGTATTCTAACAGTTACAAAATGAACCAATATATTCGACATCTGGTATTTCGAATAAATGAAGTTATTTCAGCTGTACCCTTTATTCTGGTATTGACTCCATGCAATGGTTCTTATAACGGCTAAGAAACGACTTGTGAGGTCAGGTATAATATACTCGCTTCATATAAGGTATAAAAATACTGAGACTTAATGCCACGTAGAGGCCCTTAAAATCCGGCATATAATTTAATACATTTGCAAAACGTCGAGCTTTTAAGCTGTGCGGCTATCTCTCGTTCTTAGATTTTGGCCAGAATCATCCCACACGGCATCTTATAGTGCACGTATCGCCGTTACTTCTGGGTTATTATTGGTTCCCCGCCGCTATTATCGGAAGATTTCGTTAATCAAGTTAACAAATTTCTATCGATAGTTCGCCGTCGTCGACGTTTTCAACGTATTCAACGCCATGCTTTCAGAACACCTGTTCTTCAAAGCTTTAAGCCGATCTTGTGCATATTTACACAAGACGCTTTTCATGTTCTGGATAAGCGAGGCAACGAAGACTGCTAATCGTGTGGGCATAGAAAAAATGTTGTAGGCGGGAATGTAAACGAAGTTTGGGTAGCGAGGAAGTAAGCGAGCGCGATATAGATCATTTCGCAAATATGCAGGTTTATATCTGTGTGAATGGATCTTCGACCCAACTTGTATTTTCATAAATTTATGGCAACAATTTATAAAATTATTTTAAAGAGAAATGGATAAAAGTGTTATTGATTTCTTGATAGATTAGGTTTTGGACAAACTAGTCCGAAATATTTGGATGAAATGATAATGGAGTGTGCACTCTTACCCTACTCATCGATTTCTGGTTCCCTTTAAAATAGGACGTCTGACGTCGGCATATTCAGGTTTTTCTTTCCTTGTGCGTGCACCGCTGCAGTTCTAGCATTTCTGAACTAGTGCTTTAAGCTTCATTTATTGAATCTTACCTGCATCTATATAGCACATAGCCACCATAATGACTACCACGAACAATAATGTCCTTTTCATAGCTGATATATCCTTGACTTCGCTGCTTTACCTGAAATGAGATTAAAACATTTGATGTGAAATAACAAAAACACTACAAACTACCAGAGAGCTCACTTGCGCAGTGCACTGCTGGCACAAGCACATGCACGCAGTGGTGTATTATAAATAAGCCTCCAAGCTTTGTGCACGCTTATCCTCCCCACCCTACTGCACGAAGCTTTATAATGCCTTAATTTATGGACTTAGTCATTTTAAATCCAAGAAATTCACAAAGAGGGGAAGTGGCGCAGACGGAGGGACAACGTCATGTAGGCGGATGAGATTAGCAAGCTTGCTTAGTTAATAGGAACGCAGCTTGTAGAAATGGTATGTAGGAAACGTATAGAAGACATATTCGTCCTGCATAAGACGTGATAGGCAACTCGCAGCTTCTTTGGCATTTAACAGATTTAAATAATAACCAAATAATTCAACAAATATCGCTTTCTACTTTTACTCCAGTTGTGCTTCCTATTCATAGCTCACATTAATATTTCTGTCGCGTCACTTTAAGAAACTCTCTTGTACACGGTATAAGCAATATGTAACCGATTACTAATACAATTACTGCATTTAAAACTGGACTGATTACAGTATCAACTCCACACAGCCCCAGAAAAGACATTTAATGTTTACTGAATAGTAATCGAGCATATGTCGTTAATTTCCTTCAACCTTTATTACAATAAAAAAAAAAAAAACACACGTTCGGCTTGCCGTAAGTATTGCGGCTCTACTCGAATTTTCGCACGTTAATTTTCACATGCGTTGTTTTTCAAAGTTCGATCGCCACTGATTTTGCAACGTTTCCTCATAAGGACATCAGCGTCTACACTAAACAGTGTCAGTGTAAGCGCTGGTGCGTAGGGTGGTGTAGGGTTTAGGGTGTGTACAGCCGCTCGTATTTGCGCAATGCTTCGAAGCCAGTTTCTACTTCCTCTGTGAAGTGCAGCGTTTCCTTACGGGCATTGTGAAACGGCACTGGAGGTGGGACTACTGTAAAGCTGAAAACCGTGTCTGTAGGCGCTTTTTATAGATGTCAGATGTGGCTTCTGGTGCAGAACCGTAACAAGGCCGCTTCACTTCTTTGATCAAAATCTGGCAAAGCTGCCATGAAGTCAGGCCGCCATGCAAAGTCTTCACATTGTCACACACTCTTCATCTTGGCAGATTTTTTTTTTTAAAAGGAAGCAACTGATTTCTAGTAAATAATTACTCAAATGTATTTAAATCACAGAAAACTTTACGCCTTCAATAAGTAATCATCTCATTATAAATTACAAAAAGTGCAAATAATTACAAATCGCCACTCAGTACAACTGGGGACAACAAACGCAAAAATAAAATGAACAAAAGGACAGACTGGACGGCACTTCAATTCTATGTTAGTGAATTCCTTATCCTCAATCGCAGAAAATTTAGACACGTGTTCTGTGTTGCATTTTGAATCCTTAAATGACAGCAAAGAAGGCTTCTTCATTTGGCAGTTTCTCATTGCATCGCAGTTTTAGGCGCTACAGTCAGTTAGATAAAATGTTTTCACTATACCAAATAAAGCTTTTTCGAAGAACAACAAGACAGACAGCGAAATTTTGTTCGAACAAAATTATGCCTTGTTGGCAGTCCACGCAGCCAATGGCGTTACGGATGCCTTGGTAACAGGCACCTCCGGCATGGTAATTGCCTGACCTGGCAAATATAACACTCAGCTTGAGTCATTGTGCCTTTTAAATCGCACGGAAGAAGCAAATAAATTTCTCCTTCAACAAAAGCAGAGCAAATAATAAGGTGCAGGTAAACTGTGAGATGAAGTACGAAACAGTGCCTGCAGAAGTCATGCCTTTTTGGTCAAGAAATGAAAAACTCTATAATATTTTCAACTTCAAGAAACCACCGGGCAGCTTCGGAGTTTGCCATAAGAGAGAGTACGCGGAAAGTACTATAAAAATTTAAGGCATATATCTGAACGTAGAAATGCTAGTTATTCTTAAAGGGACTCATATAGCTCAGAAATGGCAACGAAGTTAAGTGTTTTGGGTGAAAATGTGAGGGGCATGTAGTCAAGAAGTGCTTCGCGAAGGCGCGTGATGTTCTAAGACAGAGTACCGGATTTCTATATTCGTACACTTGGCGACACAAAAATGAAGCTTTCTCATTATAATCAATGTAATACCTCCACCTTTGCACACTCTGTGAAAAATAACACAGGTGGCTAGATTGCTGTAATTAATGGCTGCATGCTTCAAACACAGTATCTTTTATATCTGTCTAAGTAGCACTTGTGGTCAGGTTGCATGTAATATACCGACCATGTTCTTAGACTAAAGCGTTAAAACAATGAAAGGCCTTAAGCCCAGTGAGCCAATGTGTTCTTATCTATCAAATGGTGTCTGATGATCTAAGAAAATTAATATTATATGAATCACAATCAAACAAATATGCGACAATAACAGTATTAGGCAAAATGCGGGTTGAAGATAACGTTCAGAGAAGGACTGCATAATAAGCACACCGTACAACAAAGTGATTCCCTAAATGCAGAAATATCAAACGTGTCCCTTACAAAACAAGAACTTCGCGATTCTCTGGTCCGCATTTTAAAAATGTTTCTATGGAGAAAAAATAGTACAAAATGAACTCACCGATAAAGGTGGCGTACTTTCGCTATGGAGCGTTGAACTGTACCGTGGGCTCTCAGGAAGTGGACACTGCTTTTATAATAAAACGAGAGCCTCTCAGTCAATTATAACTAACTCAATTAGGGCCTTGAATATGCTACGAAAATAGAAAACACAAATCTTCTTAGCAATAATAACTTAAAAGAAAACATTCTAAAGTAACGGGAGGCATTACTGATTAAAAGGTCGTTGTCAAGTCACAACGCAAAGAATGAGTGCCGTGGACCAGAAAAGGGAAATATAGAAATAACAAAATGCGTAGTTTTCTTTGTCTTGTGTTGACCTTTTTGCATGTGGTAGTAGCTCCAGCTTTCGATGGATTCAAACTGTATTTCTCGGAATGAGAGTTGAGCCTTTCGTTCTCCATCAGAAACGGGCGCTGAGAATTGACACAGTGTTATCCACAGCTTCTTAGCAAATATTTCATCCGGCGTACACGACCAGTTACGTTTCGAGTTACCCGCCAGATTGGGAATAGCTACAGATGATCATCAATTACGTACTGCGTACGCTGCCAATATCGATTTCACCATCAAAATCAGCATTAACAGAGAACATTGTATGCACACACGAAACCTTCAAAGCATTCCAAGTAAATATCAGACAGAGAATTTCTAACTGTCACGTTTCAGAAGAGGGGAAACCTTACGTGAAAGGACAAATACAGTTAATGGGGAAGCTACTGCTGAGAGAATTCTCGCCAAAGCAGGAAAACTGTATGAAAGGTGTGAAGTCATACATTATTCTAGCTTTATCGCCAAATTCTCAATCCAATTATTCCAGGTAACTATCTTCTGCATTACCTGTACAATAAAAGGTTGCATACTTTCTTATTTCCAAGAATAACGCTGTAGTATCTTTTTCAACGGGCCGGCACAGCCTCTAGGCGGCCATAAAAATGTATATCTTTGTCCATGTCCCACCTCGGTTATAGAAAAGGGTTTGTTAAAAATTATACGACTATTCCAACTTGTTTTCAATCAAAATCAATATTCGATGCAATATAATTGGCGTCTCAATCTCTGTTGGCGTTCTATAAACAGTTAAAGAGCAAAGTATGTTGACGAATTGTTTCATGGCATAGATACTGTTCTTTTGTACTATTTCACGGTACTGTAAAATAATTAAATCTTCCACAAATAAGATGTAAAGGCACGCATGGGGCAAAGAATACTTGGAACTGCAAGGTACAAGATTTTCGACAATAGCTATTATAAATCCTCACTTTGTTTAAAATATTTTGGTATGTATGACTACATATGCTTAAAAGATACTCTTATAAAGCTCGTTAATATACAACCCGATCTTGTCACTAACATGTTTTCAAGGAATGGACATAATCCGCGAAATGTTGGTATGTTTCTTTCAAAACATCATTGAAGCACCTAAGGTCCCACACAAATTTGATGCTGCGTGAATGATTTACTTCTAGTTAAGTTTAGAATCTATAACTGATTCCAATTTAAAACATAGGGATATGCTGCATTGAAGCTTATTTTCATGTTTTGTTTATTTCATATATATTGTTTTATTTTGTGACATATTTCTGCAATTATCTATTACATCTTTTTTGTGCGAAAATATTTTGAATTTGTTATAAGCGAACATATCTTTATTCACGTTGCAGTTTGAAAATAAATTTCCCGTGCTTAAACTTCACAACTATTCAATGCTGGGTATGAGTGCTGAAAAACTTTCTTAACTCCGCGGCCTATTAGGGTACCAATTCACGCCTATTGATTGGAAATTTCCTATATATCCCGAAGTCTCACAAACGACTTTTCCGATTCGTTTAAGGCACTAAAATTGTTTGCAGCTCTAAAATAAATATTTATTCTCGCGTCATTCATATGATTTGCCACAGCTGTGGACACGAAATCCAGATCATACCGAAGGCAGCTACAGCATTGTTTTCGTTCAGAAAGTCAAGGAGGATGATCGTTCAACCACTTAACATTGGCGACCTGGCATAAGCACGAAAATGATACATTGTGGAGTTTGTGTGAAGTTTGAGGACACATGGGCAGTTAAGTTGGTTGGTTGGTTTGTGGGGTTTAACGTCCCAATGCGACTCAGGCTATGAGAGACGCCGTAGTGGAGGACTCCGGAAATTTCGACCACCTGGGGTTCTTTAACGTGCACTGACATCGCACAGCACACGGGCGCCTTGCTTTTCACCTCCATCGAAAAGCTGCCGCCGAGGCCGGGATTCGATCCCGCGTCCTTGGGAACAGTAGTCGAGCGCCGTAACCACTGCGCCACCCCGGCGGGGTACATGGGCAGTTAAGTGGATCCTATCCACAACGTAAGGTTTTATATAGGTGCCCCGTGGGAGGAAGAAAAAATTGTTTATAAAACAGAATTACTTTTTAGATTGTGTGAATCTTTTAGCAACTATCATAAATATAGTCAAAAGAATTTTAGCCTAGGTGTAAGATACATTTGAATGGAATGTGCGCCTTGCTTTTCACCTCCATCGAAAAGCTGCCGCCGAGGCCGGGATTCGATCCCGCGTCCTTGGGAACAGTAGTCGAGCGCCGTAACCACTGCGCCACCCCGGCGGGGTACATGGGCAGTTAAGTGGATCCTATCCACAACGTAAGGTTTTATATAGGTGCCCCGTGGGAGGAAGAAAAAATTGTTTATAAAACAGAATTACTTTTTAGATTGTGTGAATCTTTTAGCAACTATCATAAATATAGTCAAAAGAATTTTAGCCTAGGTGTAAGATACATTTGAATGGAATGTGCTGATTGAAAATCTGAGATGTAATACAGTGTTCATCATAATATTGTGTAAAGCATTTTCGACGAATTTTTGATCTTTTTTATGAACCTACAATCGAGCTTGCGGTCTTTTATTTTTTTTTTTCAACCTATAAATTGCATGGTGGTCTGTGTAGGTTTGGAATAATACTGCGTGTAAGATGGATGTGTCCAGTGCTAAACCTGCCATTCACCTGCTACTCGATTTGCTAGGAGTCACGTAATATGCATTCTAGTATTTCATTGTAAGGTCATATTGTCCGAGGGAGGGCTCAGAATCCAGAAAACATCAAACAGCGTTCGAGCTCAGTCTTGTAGCTAGCGCGCTTCTTCTTTCTCCTACACTGCTGTGTGTCTTCGTCGCCACATAGTTATAGTTATTATATTATAATATAAGTTATGTTTGAAGCACAAAGGGGGTGGTTTATTACGGCAGTTGACTAGGAAAAACAATTGGAGGACGTTTATAAGCTTCGCCTTAACGGTTGACGTGATATAGCGCGTTCGTTTCCTTCACCTTGTTTTTAGTTGCGACGGACTGAGATCACCGCAATGACTCAGCACATTCAGTAGAATGGACTCCAATACAATGACTGATCGTCTTCAATTCTTTTTAATTATAACGAACTAAGACACGATGATTACCATTCATTCTTTAGTTGGGACGGGCTATGCAGCAATTAATCAGGCCTTTTTATTTCCTGCTCTCGATAACTTTATTTTAAATTCTTTTCTGTATTCGAATTTCTTTGTGAATTATTAAATATTTTGTATTATTGAAGTTTATCAATTATTGAAGGATATAGTATTAGGCACCAATCACCCATCACACTAACCATCCATTACCTTGCACACAACGAGCAACTACAGGCCTCCGTTTTTCATGCAACGTTCCGACCACTTCCGACAACTCTCGAAAACACCCGAGCCAGAACTGAGATTCGGCGACTGCGTTTGGACTGAATGAGCTTTACATTCTTTGCGCATTGCAGGTGGGGTTTATTCGGGAAGAACAAAAGTTGAATTAATCGGCGAATCATGAACAGTTTCTCAACAAACGAAAAAAAAAAAAAAAAAAAAAACTGGAGGTGGACATGAAATGGTACAAATAAGAACACTAAAGTGAAATGGATTGTATTGTGCATGATGTAGAAGTAATCAGAACAACAACTTTCTTTCTGTCTTTATTTAATTCTAAAAAGACATGCGAGGTTACGGAAGCGTACTCAAGGATCTTTACCCAGAGGCTAGTCGTGGATCCCGAATACAAGGTGAGTATCTCTACTGACAATTCACAGCAGTGAGAAAAAAATACAGTTCAACGATGCGGACAGAAAATCTGCAATGCATAACAACATTGTACAAACTGGGATACCAACATAGGTAAACAATATACGCAAGCAAAAAGTCATTTCGCATTATTATTGCACTGTTCCCCAGAATAACATAAAATGTTGTGTCACACCCCAGGTAGAGATGCAAGCAAAGTCGGTGAGTTAAGACACCTCAATACCTACAAAAATTTCTGCATTGCTCTAAATGCTTTAGGCGAACATTTACTGATGTAGGGATATAATTCTGTGCCTTAACCCTAAAAAACCAAAGCTGCCAATGGCTATAAGGATTGTTAGATGTTAGAATTAAGTACACTCCATGCATATAGAATGAATAGGCGGTGTCATTGGAAATTATATTGGTTATATAAATTTTTGTTAGTATTTTAGATTATATAGTGGCATAACGCCGATTTGTATCGATAAATGCCGCAATGAAGTCGTAAATGCTTCAAAATATATCTGTCTAAAAGCACTTTTTTTGCAAACTTACAAGAGAACGAACGCACAAAAGGTATGTAAAGCCCCAGGCGTGAACGTAGTATGTAAAATTTGAACGTCGACGCCGTATTTGTTTGGCCAACGCGACTTCGCACTATCATGACAAAAAAAAAAAAAAAAAAAAAAAATAGACAGCGAGTGGTTCTTGATGTTAGGTGAAAAAAAAACCGCTTATCATGAAAAGTTTGGTCATCACGAATAAATAAATTAATCGTGTAGGCTACAAAGCTGAAGTAGAAACCAATCGAAAAAATCTGCATTGACATTTGTTCCAGAGAGGTTAATAACCCTTAAACTCTAATTATTGCTGTTTTTCTATATTTTTAAATTCGGCGCCTGGTCACTGTCCGTGTCGTCAAATTTAAACTAAATATACTGCTATTTTGTGCTTCAATTAAAATTCGAAAAGAAAAATGAAACTTGGCACCATAAAATCTTCGGAGGTTGTGGAGTCACCAGAGGTTGAGAAGAGGTTCCTGAACAAAACCTCAGTAGTTAGTCTGATACATTCCTGTCCAAGATTTATCAGAAAGGTCGTTCCGTTAAAGGTTAATACGAGGACATACAAGCAGCTGTGGGTGGCGGGGAATCTAGCAACATAAATATCGAAAGGAGCGGGGTGAAGTCTGAGTAGAAACGGATCAATGTAGAGATTACAGTCGGGTTTGAGTATGGGAAGGTCAATTAAAACGTGAAAAGTCAAAGAATTTGAAGCACAAACGATAAGTCAGTGACAGCTTAGGACAATGAATGCCGCATTCCACAAGGAAATCATTGACATTTTCGGTATATTAGTAATTGTAGAATATTCAATACCATGTCTACAGTTTCGTTCCGCTCACACGATAATCATTGGTAATGTCTGTTAATAGCTACATGTCTTCGCTTCCTCTCTCTGTTGCCTGCCGTTAGGGCAATTCGAACATATTGTTACAAAGCGGCAAGCCGATGAAGAAAGGAAACAGACCATGGCCGACGGCGATGATAGGTGACGTTTAATGAATGCTGGCGGGACTAGCGCGAGCATGCCTGCCCATGCCAGTGCCCACTTCTTACTCGTCCGTAATAATATTGTCACATTAGGCGGTGCATACGCATAACGAAAGAAGAAGAAGACTCTCGTGAGTTTGAGAGAAGACGACGTTCAACAGCGTCGGCTGGTGCCTGCAGAGAACGTCTGTTTGAAAGCCTTGTCTTCGGTGTCCGCCCTCTGCTACAAGCTGAACTACCCCGTAGCTACCCCGTAATAAACGGCACTTGGGAGAACCTTGCTTAATAAAGCCACCAAACGTTCTTTTAACTCGCGCGCTTGAGCATTTTGCCTTTTAATAGGGCCTATTTATCAAAACGGCTTGGCGAGTCAAGCGACTCGCATCGCATTAAATATTTCACAACTTTCTTTTCAATTATGCATCATGATCTGAACGCTCCGTGGAGCTCTATATTTCTTTAACGTAAACGACGAGGTACGCACTAGGAACCTTAATCTGAAGTGAAGGAGCCATTGCAATCTTTCTTCCCTCTTGACGGTTGCGAACACCTCAAACAACCTCTTGAAAAGCCTTCCATGTCTTTAGGACAAATTCATTGTTTTCATTACAGGTACGAATGGCCCCATGCAATGGCCTCATGTTATTTTTCCAATTCCTATCCTCTATTCCTTTCTCCAACATAACCTTCTGTTTCGGAATAATCCTCGTAAATCTATCTAGTTAGTGTTTTTTGTGGTAGATATTTGTGTTTTACGGTTCCTCGCGTAGTTAGTTCTTTCGATGTGAACTTGAGCCAGAGAGTTATGGAGGAGGGCAGGAAACTGTAGCATGGAGGCGGTTAGTTGCGGCGTTCAGCAACATCGAGTGTTTAGTTCATTATGCCGAGTCGGTGAATAATATATTCAACCTGCAAGAGGAGGGGTTTGTTCGCTTGATGCGAGCTGGTGATTAATATTCAGGAGAGAGAAGTTGTAACAACTGGACAGCAACGATGTTTTATTTCTGATCTTATTCTTAAGAAATATGCACAGTTCAGTGAAGTTCATCTGTCCTCTAGTGAAGGTTCATTTGCTTTCGCATAAACGCTTGATACAGGGCTTACACGAGAAACGTGTACCAACGATACGTACATATTTTCACGTATGGTGGCCACGCTGTGCTATAGAAAAAACATCGTCAACCTAGAGAAGAGCTTACCAGCGAGTAATAATGTCTAAAAGTCATGTTCTATTTAATCTCCAATGTTTCCGTAAAGGAATCCTGAATATATTAAGGCGAAAGCCCTTCTAGGCTCATGGTGAATATCTTGCACCTGCGAGATTTGTCAGCGAGACGCCGCAATAGGTTCTGGCGTCAACATAGTTTCCCTAGTAAGGACGTCGCAATACGTTCTGACGATGAAGCCAAAGAAAATAAATTAATGAAAGTATAATGAGTACACAAACACGCAAGATAGAGGAAGAAAAGGTAGACAGAAGAGGAAGAAGAAAAGGAGGAAAGGCTTTTGCCATTAGGCTCTTAAGTGAAGCTAAGTGCAATCATGTATTTTTTTTTAGGATGGAGGTGCCCTAGTTCCTTTTGCTTATGAGGCAGTAACGTGAAACGTTTATCGATACGTAAACTAAACATTTGTGCTCCTGTTTACAGGCAACGTACCTTTACTCAAACAGATGGTTCATTCAGCTGCGAAGCTGGCGCTTTGTATTAATGCATTAAGAAGATGACTGCCTTCGGCTCCCTCTAGACGTCCAAAGCCTTTCATCTGCTATATAAGCACTGCAAAGTTACCAGTGAAACATTGGATAATAAATGCCAAACTCATTGCAGAAATAATGCATATGTTTTAGATCCAGGCGAGGATACCTTTTCTCTGCAAAGTTATCAACCAGATCCTCTCACTGAACGTCAACACCCTTACCAAGTTCTTTTTCCACATGTACCGTGTGCGTTTATCGCATCAGCCATCGGTTATCTTGCCTTCGCATATCAAGCATGCCCCTGCTCCTTTCTTCTAAGTTTCACCAGTGATATCGTCTGCGGTGAAGGCCTCCCAGGCACTGCTCCGCTTTATGAGAACCACAGGCCTAATCGAAAGACTATGAGTTTGCTGTTATGTTAAGTGATATGACTATGACGTGATGTGATGTGGCGTGTTTGTTATGTGACTGTACTAACTTCAACTATCCCTCTCTCACAACTTTTATATCCACTCATCCCCTTCCCCCAGTGCAGGGTAGCAAACCGGTTGCTTTTACTGGTTAACCTCCCTGCCTTTCCTCCTCATCTTCCTCTTCCTTCCTTCACCAGTGATGGCGTTAACCACGATTTTCTCCCTGGCTCGTTTTGTTGTCCTCAGGCATCATCAACCTAAGCTCATCATTCGCCTTTTAGGCTCGCTGCATTCTCGGACACTTTTGTTTATTTATTTGTTTATTCTTACCTCCCAGGACTGTACACGTATATCACAGGGGAGTGGGCAGAAAGAAATACAGAATAAACAATGTAAAAAGCGGGCAAAAAATCCTATACAGAGGGCACAAGTTAATTTTAGCCAAAGGCTCCAAAATAAAACATTCGCTGTGGGCCAGGGAAACCGCTTTAATACAGCTGTCAATCGTATTGTGCACCACAGGCAATTTTTTTGCAATTAAGTTTTACCTAAGATAATATTCCTAAATTTCTAAATATTGACTTTAGACAATAAATGTGATTTGAAAAGTTGGAGAGCACCGTCAGAAACCCCCATTCCATTTACCTGCGGTAAATAAAGCCTCACGGGTATCTTTTTCTCGAGCTCCAAAGAAAGCCCGCGAAATAAAAAAACTATCACGTGACGAGCGCATTTGTGAGCCACGATTGTGGTGCTCTCAATCGATATTGTGGTTCACTCAATCGATTGTGGTTCACTCAATCGATGAGTGAACGATATTATCTGCGGCCGTGCTGCCCTGTTCCAGCTGTATATAGAGTTAATACAACCAAGACTAGACGAAATCAGCTGTGGAACTCCCATATAAACCCTCTACGCTCCTTTGCTAATATTATTCGCAGCCATCATTGTCCCTTTGCGCATGGTAGCCAGCACTTTCTACGCGACTTTTGGACGAAATCTAGCGAAAGTTACGGCGTACCACGCTGGAAGCATTGCAGGCCGCGTGCGTCGCAGATCCCAATATTTGCAGTGCGGTGCGTGGCACGGTGCTGCGGCGCAATGTAATATTGCTAGCTGAATATCTCCTAGTTAGTTTGTCAAGCTTAGGCGACTGTGTGATTTAGACGGTTAGTCAAGGTGGTAGCGAGCCCTGGCGAGCGAGATATGAGAATCTGTAAAAATACAGCCGTGGCAGGGGGGGAGGTATGCCGATTTGAAGTGGGCCAAAAAAAAAAAAAGTGTTTAGACATAAAACGAGAACTAATAGGACGTTGGGATGCCATGTAAGCCTGTCCTTTCTGAATTTCCGTAAATTATCATTGGGAGGGCAGTTGTAGACGTAAGGAGTGACGTGCATGCTTTCATACAGCTCTGTGTACGTGCAAGAATTTGGTGGGCGGTTCTGGGTAACCCAGGGTGAAAAAGATCGCATATTTTGATTCACCAGTATCTAAGGACAATATATCTTCTGCCTACGAATCTAGTGACGTTAAACCTTTGAAAAAGCGTTATTATAAATTCACGAAACAGATTTGTCATTTCGAAAAAAATCTGTAGAATGCAAATAGAGCTTACTTCTCCTCCGTGGCCACTCGCCACTCCCCGCTAGCAGTCGTTGCCCTCATTTTATTACACAGTTGGCGTTGAAATATTGTATGTGATTAATCGACTCGGCACCTATGAAAATGATTGTGATTCATGGCAAACTCGGTCATTTCTACGAGCCCTTTCTTTAGGTGGACGCGCTTGCAGTGTCAGAGGATTGCTTTCATTACTGATTACCCAGACGTTAATATATGTTGCCTAAATCCGACATTCAGAATCTTTGTCCAAATAATTTTAAATGGCGAGCTTTGAAGCGGATGTTGGGCACATGACGCCGTGTTACTTTCGAGGTAATGTAATGTTTGCAGTGGTGAAAAACGAATTATCGTAGTGAGCAGGTTATGAGCCACGCTAATGTTACGTCTCCGGTGAAAACGTACCAGCATTTCGCTGGCGTCCGGACGGACTACCGCCCAATATATTCCGCGTTTATTCTCGGACCAATACGGTTGTCTGTGGTTGGTTTTGTTGCATCAGTACTGCGCAAATAAGCTTGTTCGGACGCTGGCAATTGCACTTTGCGCACATCTGTGGAATAAAATGTTATTGTGCAGTGTAATGTTACTTTAACAATTCATTTAAACGTTTTTTCATCAGTATTACGGTTCTTAACTCTTTTGCTGGCTCTCATCATTTGTATTAATTTTCACGTGGTAATATGAGAGAGAATCGAACAATGGTTGATGGGGACCCTCAGGTCCTAAGCTAACATTCTACAAGGGGCCTGTATTCGTCTGGGCAGCGAGATCATCACTGTCAGGGTGTATATAGGTTTTTGTTTCCGAAGAATAAAAGTTAGGAAGTAGAGAGGGGCGCAGAATTAGTAGTGCGAGAAGTTGATTTTTTCGGGGATAGAACTATCTCGACTTGGGTCCGATGAAAATGTGACCCGAAAAAGATAACAAAACGTCAACGGGAGGGAAAAGTAAAAGGTGGTGTGGATGATGAGTCAGCACAAGGGGCAGGTTCGATGATGGCAGATTTTTCTAGGAAGAGGCCATGCATTCAAGGGAACCTGATAAGCAACATAGCTGCCGCAGAATACTTGTCAAGAGCTTTCCGGAAGTGCTGGAATACCAGTATAGACCAAAAATGTCAGACTAAAGAAAAAAAAAAAAAAAGGAGGAGGGAGATGGGAAGAAGACAAGGACAATTGAAAAAATAATTAGCGACTCATTCCTGGAGATGTTCAATTGAAAGCATGCCATTTAGAAAGAGAAAAATGATAATTTTGATACTTGAATTCAGTCTTTGAAAATTTCATAAGGTCACAATTAAAGAGGAATATACTTTAGAGTTGTATTGATAAAAGTCTACTTTTTTATTGCTATCAGGACAACCTTTCATGATGCTTTTTTGCCAACTAATCTTCTGAAGAACAATCTGCATAGAGTCGACGTTATATTTCTTGGTCGTTTCCAGATAATACTATGAGAAAAACAAATTTTTGAGGAGTAGCACTTCATTCCATACTTACAGAAGGCTGATGCTCTGAATAATAATAATGTTAAATACTTTGCTATCAAAAGCCTCCCTTATATCGTGGGACCTTTAAATTCTCTATATAAGGCAACGTCACCTCCTTGACGTGGAGACACACTGTTGGGCATATTTTGCTGGAAGCAAGTAAATCTTAGCTGTAAGTTGATTCTACCTATGTAATATTGTACCTTAATCATGCTACATAGGCTTCATGCTATACTTCAGGCCTTCATGAAAGTATCCGCTAATGCATGGGAGCCATGATTTTGGTGGCGAGACATCATTGTCCAAAATATAACACATACCTTTCTTAGTAAGCAACTTATCATCTCTGAATAGTTGCTATAAGCTGCAATGTTTGTTATTCAACATTAATAAATACACTTATTAAGCTTTTCTAATCTTTCACTATACAATATGTTGGTTACATATACCATTTCTCATCCACTCCTGTACTAAAGACGTTTATCAGATGGCCAAACAATATTTAAAAGTAGAATAGTTCTATTTCTTGCAGCCACAATTGCTTTTCGGTCCGGGGACAATCGTTCGTACACTGCATTTATTAAAGCAAAATCCAGTATCGAAATTGTGCTGATAGCGCCTGTGCCGCGTCTGAAACAGTGTCTGTCCGTGACGTCACTGGTCACATGTGTGCTTGCTATATAAGATGCTGTTCGCGTGAAATAAAGGGTTGTTATCGTGCCGGGATCGGGCAAGTCTCAGTTCCTTCCTGCCCGCTGCCCGGCCGCGCTCGGCGTCCGGCCAGGGAGCGAACGCGACAGAAATATGGTTTATTCAGTATATGTACACACACAGACGAGTTCACATTACTATTAATTCACCTTACCTACTTCACACAAAGCACATAAATCTATGGTATCAAATATAATGTCTGGATTAATTATTCAAATTAAGTGTTCTCTGCAAGGAAAAATAACAGCAGGGCTAGGGCTGTCGGTTCGAAATTCGGGCACTTAGATATGGTAGGTAAATTAGTTGTTAGGTCAATTTGTCTTAAGGTGGACCGACCAGAACGGATAATTCACACAAATAAAAACCGCTAATCTGCTGTGAAATGTGCCTGTACGTAATGGCGATACATCTGTGAGGACTTAGAGAGGAGTATAGGTTGTTCTCGGTACACGCGCAACTTTAAAGGAAGCATTTGCTTAACAGAGTGAGGTAGACTGCCAGAAGACTGCATTTGCTTTCACGGTGTCACAAACCCCCGCCTTTACGGTCAAAAGAGGTGCGGGATCCCCTTCACGATTACCCGTCGTTCCTCTATGAGGGTTGTGAACACATTTAAAAGTTAGGCCGATCAACCCGTGAAGCACGTGTGTCGGTGTGTGATTGAGGAATAAGTACAAATAGGTCACTTTCTTTTACAAACAATTCAAGGTTTATAAATAGCAGACCAAAATTACACTGATAATAATAGAGTACAATGAAAGAGAATACAACGCCACGACAAGATATTGATAAAGACGAAGAAATAAATGATAAGAGAAAAAAAAATAACCCGACAATGAACAAAACACTGTGATAAAAAATATGAAGATTATAAAGATAATAAAGCAGGTATTTCAGATATTATAAGTATGAGCAAAAGTTACATAAGAACACAGAGTAAAATACTACTAAGTCAGGTCAAAAGTTAACAAAGCGAAAATAATGTTCGATTGAACAACAGTCCGTGGCGAATGAAATTCTCACGTCTTTCTTGTTTGCTGAGGCGTCGAAGGCTGTGTTGCTCGGTAGCGGCGGCCGTACAGGTGCAGAGGACGATGCGTCGATCGCGGGCCCGAAGAAAACACAATACGCTTTCGGAGCACCGCGGAGTGGCCGGAAGTTTGAATCTTCCCAAACGCACTGGTGAGGGCGTGCTGCTGTCGGTTATTTTATACCCTCGGCCGACTATGCAGCAGCCGCGTCAAGGACAGGCGGTCGCTGCCCCATCGGCTTGTCGAATCTTGTCCAGAGGAGCGACGGAGTCCCGTGAATTTCGCTCTATATTCCAGCCATAAGCTCCCGCATCTTCCGCTGTATAATAGGTGAAGCAGCTTGTGACACACGGTGAGGTAGACTGCCAGAAGTGCTCTGGTGTGGTGTTACCAGTCATTTAGGATAGCATGTGAAATCTGTACCAGGACATCCTGATACATGGGCTCGATATCCTACCATACGATGAGGATACAATCCGAGATTCCATGTGTTGCGTAAGACGAGCGGGTAATACATGCTCAGTTTGCCCAGACATAAAGTCAGGAAGATGGGACTGATATTTTGGATATTAATGGGCTTGTTGGGTTTAGGGATGAATATTATTTTACCATGCTTCCATTCAGCTGGTAGCTTCCTCGCTTCCCAGTACTTGTTAAAATATTCAATGAGCAGATAAATAGAACGGTAATCTAGGTTTCTGAGTATGGCATTGGTGATTTGCCCTCTTGAGGTGTTTATATGCGGAGTTTAAGGAGGGCTGCCCTAATTTAAGCCTCCATAATGGGAGCATCTACGGAGGGTTGACCGGGGCCTATGTAGTCGGGATAGGATATTGCTTGGCCGACAGTAGCGCAAGTGAATTTCAGTTGGCTTAAGAGCAGTTGTGGATTACATCAATGATGGGTAAGACTTTTGAGTGTAAGACGGGTTTCCTTTTTTGTCTGAGTAGGCTCTATCCTATGTAGAAAAATATGCCAGGCCCTGGAAGAGCAGAGATCAGCTCGCAGTCCATCGCATATTTGGTGCCAGGTAAATCTAGAGGCCAGCGCTGTGCTCTTCTGTCTTGGTACATGTCGTGCGTTTCAAGAAGTGTGCGGCCCACTAGGTTCAACCGAACCTAGACCGCAGCCAATGTTTTTCGCTCCCGCGCGAGTCAATCGAGGCAGACTACACGATGTTTTGTAGCTGTAAAAACGTAGAACATCATTCGCCAGTGAAAATGCAGTAGAAATAATTTGCAGCTGATAAAAATGCGGTTAACTTAGCGATGGCTCAAATATAGTGATACGCACCAAAGCTCTTTCCATGGTTGTGTTCAACAATGGTCATGAGCAAAGTTTGAATGAGGGGACGGTCAAGTTTTGCATCAAGAGTAGGCGCAATAGCTCCTTTAGCAACGCCTTTGCGTTCCGCGATTTTCTTTTATATTTTTGTTTCAGTAAGCTTTAGGAAAAGGGGGAAAGAGGACACACTATCTGTCTCACGTTTGAGCGGACCCCTACAATTAATTAGGTAAGATCATAACCTCTTCGTTTCGCCTCCATCGAAACGCAGCTGACCTCCAGCGGTTGCGTTTCGAAGGAAGGGAAACGAAGAGGCATCCATGGGCTGTACAATCTCAGTCCACGTTGAAGGTCCCCAGGTGATCGAAATTACTCCGCATCCCTCTATTGAAGCACTTATTTCACGCCTTCCACTTTCTACCTCATATTCGTGTCTCCCCAACGACACCTTGGACGCCGACATAGCAGATGCCGAGATCTGGTTTGCTCTGGGTCAGCTCCGTACCACCATCGCGGCGGGACGAGACGGAATGTTGAACAAAACGCTCTTGAAACCTAGATCTCACGTCTGTCGTGGCCCTGTTGTTGTTGTGATTGTAGGAAGAAGGAAAAGAAAATGCATAGGCCTGCTACTGGCTCTGTAGCTGAGCCACCTCCGCTGCTTCAAGCGGACAGAAGAGAAAAAGTAATAAGCGAGTAATTACTCATTGGCATTCACCCAAGCGTAGCTATACGGCTACAAAGGAAAGCTGTACAGCTTCCTCAGAAACTTCGTAGTTGAAGAAAAACTCCTCCCGATCCGGGAATCTAATACATTATGTACGTATACCATTGAGTATGCACAGAACGCAAGATCGTGGGTTAGGGAAATGTTGAGGCTACTAATAATATCTTACTGGTTTTCGGGGGAGAAGCAGGGAACGTTAAATGTAGGGATGCGTAAATGTTAAATGTAAAGGGATAAAGAGAATTCCCCAGGATCAAGCACTCTGCTGTTTGACAAGAGTTGAATACCAAAATTAAAGAAAGTTTGTATATGCTAGAAAATAGTCCCTGGGTTAGAAAACGTGAAAACTATGTTCAGAACGCTCATACATCATTACTCCTTACCAAATGTTGCTCCACCGTATTGAGCACTCTCCAACATGTACGAATCGTCCTGGCCCTTATGCTAATTTAGAACGCTGCCTTTTCTCGTGCTTCTTTGAAATCTACTCCCTTCGATTTCCGAATCCAGTTCTCCTTTTCGGGTATACTTCTACGGGCGCCAGTTTGATGTCGTTACGGACCACGTATCGCTCAAGAGCAAAGTATACAACAGTTGCATCTTACCTGTACTCACCTATGGGGCTGAAACGTGGAGGCTAACCAAGAGAGTTCTACTTAAGTTGAGGACAACCCAGAGGGCTATGGAACGAAAAATGGTAGGGGTAACATTAAGAGATATGAAGCGCGCAGAGTGGGTCAGAGAAATAACTCAAGTTACCGATATTCTAGTGGAAATCAAGACGAAGAAATGGGCTCGGGTAGGACATGTAGTGCGAAGAGAGGATAACCGATGGTCGCTTATGGTAACAAACTGGATTCCAAAGGCAGGAAAGCGTAGCAGGTGTGGCAGAAAGTTAGGTGGACTGATGAGGTTAAGAAGTTCGCCGGGGTAAAGTGGATGCAGCTAGTACAGAGCCGGGTTAATTGGAGAAATATAGGAGAGGCCTTCGCCCTGCAGTGGGTATAGTCAGGCTGATGATGATAATGAAATAGCACCTTGATTTTTTTTTACTCTGTATGTGTATCTGTAGGTATGTGAATGCCAGATGGCATCTGCATATCAGTGGGAAAGGCCGCAGAAGCAGCGTAAACATTTTTCTAAAAGACACTTCTGTCATCTGCAGTTGCTGCTCTTGGGCATTGGCAGGAACGAAGTAGCGGTGGAAATGACAACGCAGCAGCACGACCTTGTTTCCAGCCATTGAACTATAGCAGGCAACGAACATATTTATCTTTTATGGGGTCTTCTAAATAAAGGTTAATAGTTTTGAACTGCCTGCAACAGGAAATGATATATCGAAAAACAAAAGAACATCCGAAACAAAATAGTTGTCTTACTCTCACTAAAGGTTTCAGGCTTAATCAACACATTTAAATGATAATAAATAAGAAAAGTGGAAATATTAACATAGTAAACCGGACACTTGGTAATATTCACCGTAAAATTAAAGCTTGCAGCTTATCAGGAGCTGGTAAAGCTGCACTTTGAGTATGCTAGTGCCGTACGGGATCCCCACCAACACTATTTAGGTATATAAAGCGGGGCAACCAAGTTCTCGTCGAAACAATAATAAAAAGAGGTCACTGACATGAAAAATGCAATTGGATGAGGACAATTGGTGTAAAATGAAAACAAAAATTTTAGGCTGAAGCTGATGCACTCCTTATATTATAATAAGAAAAAAAATCGAGAGACAGAAATTTATTTCACCGACACACTGCCTGTCAGCCCGACTGGATCACGAAAAAAGGTTCGCGAAATTAAGTGCAAGATTAGAACATGAAATTATTAAAAAAAAAGAACACTGAATGGAATGCACTTGCAGCAGATGTGGCGGGCGTCAGCATTAATGCTTTTGTTTCTTTACTGAGGGAGATTTAGTTCCAATAAACTAGTTTCTGTTTCTCTTCGCAAGATCTGTTTGCACCATTTATTAGATCATAAATGCTATTCTTATGTTACAGGCTCCTCCCCATATATAACGCTTGTTATAGCTTGCCTGATACTTTTTATAATAAAAAGTACATCTGTATTACCTGCCTTTACCACAGCTATCCAATGCAAAAATAAAAGTCGTGCTGCAAACTCTTGCACGAAATCGCAGCGTCAATTAGAGTATTATTATTGGGCGTGAAACAACTGTGTTTTCGGTTTCATGGTGGTAGTGGTTTGATAATATAACTGAAACGAGAAATAATATTATGTTGGAAGCCACAGAAATTCGTATATATTGTCTGCAGCTCCCGAGCTGTCGTCAGAGGAAGCAAAAGGGACAGGGAGAGGATAGCGAGAAGCACAGAGGGACGCGATAACAAGAGATGACAGGATTAAATTTTTACGATATTTGAAAAATATTGTTACGAAGCGGCAAGCCGATGAAGACAGGAGACAGAACATGACCGATGACGATGGTAGATGACGTTTAATGAATGTCCACGGGCCTAGCGCGAGCGCTCCTGCCCGCGCCACTGCCCGCTTCTTCTTCCTTGTCGTCCGTAACATGACCCGGGGCCACCGAGCGATCGTCCCGATCGTGGACGAGGAAGTTTAGCGATGTTAATGATTTTATGGTGTGATTATGGGCGTGTCTGGATGCTTGAAGAAGAAGAGGAAGAAGGAAGAATAGAACGGCTTGCCGGTACGATGTCTGATGCGTGGGTGATCCACCTCCCTTGGAGCTGTCAACCATCCGTCACCAGAGTCCATGGGACCGATGCCTCGAGGTCACGTCGGGCAGCTTGGGCGAGGGTTGCGTGTTCGTGTCCATCGGTTCCTTCGGGTCATTCGGGTCTTTCGGGTCCTTCATCTCGGTTCTGATCGGTATGTCTGTTCTTGTCTTCAGGTCCGGGCTGGGGGCTGGGCGGTGGTAGTTGTTCAGGTCCGGGCTTGAAGGGCTGGGGCGAAGCTGCTAGGCGATGTCCCTGGGCCCTCGGGGATGGTCCCGGCTTGAAGATGGCGTCGATGCTCTAAGGTTAGGATGGGGATGCCGTACCCCGCACCTCCAACCAAATGTTACGAAGCGGCAAGCCGATGAAGACAGGAGACAGAACATGACCGATGGCGATGGCAGATGACGTTTTAATGAATGTTCGCGGGCCTAGCGCGAGCGCTCCTGCCCGCGCCACTGCCCGCTTCTTCTTCCTTGTCGTCCGTAACAATATTATGCAAACAATGCATTGTTGTTTTCAGCGTTTTAATATAAACTACTGAGTATTTCTAAAACAAATTTTTCTTCGCGAAACACGCCTCTTGAGCTCATGTGATTGCATGACTAATTTAAAATATCGAAAAAAAAAGATACGTTGTTAACCTTTTGCGAGAAAGAGCCACATATGTAACCACGTTAGCAATATCTTCAGGAGCTGTCGATGTTTGATTGTCCGGTTGTATATTCCTTGTGAACGACTGTCGATGTTAACATGCAGGTCATGCCATTCGGAACATTAAAGTGAACAATCTTTAACTAGCTCTTTCCCTTTCTCATATATTTTCATGTGTTGCATTTATAACCGAAATATTTCATGGTGCCTGCGAGCTTTGCAATGTAAGCGCTTTTTCTATTGAGATGCCGGTCACATTACGTAGTTTAATTACATTTCCGACTAAGCGCTGTCCATAGGCTTCTGCGCATCACTGTGAATATGCTTTAGCAACAATATTTTTGTTACTGATTGTTCACGCTAAATACTTGTTGTTTGGCTACTAAAATTTCGTAACGCAAAATGTTCTTCAATTCGTTCCTTTTGATAGCCCAGAGTCCTGAGTTTTTTTGAACATCGCTAAAATATTAATTTACAAATTAGCATTACCATTCGCCCCCCCCGCCCCACGTGTAACTTCAGAAATAACTATTATTCTGAAGAAGCTACCAGGGCTTTATTGCAGATGAACAGTACATATAGCATACATGCATGTCTAAAACTTCAAGGGAAGTTGCTGATAACAAGCAAAAAGATTGAATACAATTTAGTTCATTTCTCCAGATGCAAAGTGTGCAAATGTTTATGCAAAATCTACTGGATATAACGCGATATATTTCTAGGTCCCGTTACTCAGATAACAAAGCCGGTCCGTTGAAGCAGAGTCGACCTTCATGCCGATTTGAAGCGTGAGCGCCACGTGATCTTCAGCCATGACCAGTGTGGCCAAGCAGTCGTTGTTGAAGTGGCTTCAACCTGGATCTCCGTGAAAACTTCTGTATTACAGAAGCGCCAATAAACGTCAGAAAGGCAGCGAGGTGCTGCCAATAACAGGCGTGAATGTAGCGGTTGGGTTGCGAAAATTAAAGCCGATGGGGGACCAGAAACCAGGAAGAATAGAAGGGCCTGGACTGAATCCGCCTGAGACGAGTGAACATGTATCGAAACAGCCGTGGATTTGAGGGCCCGACGTCAGTAAGTCCGAGTGTTTTGGCTTCTATTTTCAGAGCACCTACTATCCCAAAAATTTCCTGCTAACTTGCTTTGCTTTATTTACAGTAATATGACTAAACAATTAGAGACAATAGACCCAAATTACGGGGGACCCTTAAAAATGTGCCATCAATCCTTTGCGGAGTGGACTTAGGCTGTCTTTCAGCGCTTTCCATGAGCATTATATTTAAGGTAAATTTATAGCCCGGCCGCCAGGACACTGCAAATATATTACTACCCCGACAAATAGAAATTCCATATCTGCATATTAGGACACCAAGGCAGGAAAAAAGCCAGTGCATCCATACCGCTGACCGAGCTCTCCTGCTCTTGGTTCCGATTACTCGGGATTCCACCCCGTCCTCCTCGACAACATAGTGACGTACGCGGCGAGGCTATAGCACTGCAAACACTCGCAGAAGTTATCCGCCCGGGGTACGGGGCTCCACAAAGCCTTGATGGCGATGCCTAAGAAAGGAATATACAACTAACCCGCCCATTTGTTATTAATATAAACCGCGCACTCCGACCCCAAATACCACCTCTGGGAAGAGAAGGTAGGCCTTCCCAAAAAAGTGTTGATTTGTCCTTTAAATCCAAACATAGTGGGTGGTAGAAACATTTTATTGCGATTGGAACCAATAGTGGGGGCGAAGCCCCCTGCATGATAATTGGGAGATCTCTTACTAGATGGGAGACAACATTATAAGGCAAAAGAAAGTCCTTGAAGAGTGCGGGGCCCTGCGCCACATATCTGTTAGGCCCGTGGCGCGCCGCGCATTCGAAGGCCGCGCCACTTCCCAATGCTCCCTGCGCGGTGCCTGTTTCCCTCTCCCCGCTCGCTCGGGGATAACCGGTCCCGCGCGAGGTGGCTATAAAGGCAGGCACGCGCCGCCGTCTCGCTCTCTCTTCGACCCTGCTCTTCGTTCCTGCTTCGCTCCTGGCGCTTCTCCACGGAAGACGACCCGCAGGCTCCAGCCCCCCGGACGACGACCCCGCACCGCCTTGGACGACCCCCTGTGAGATTAACGATGTTTGTTACACGGCCCGCTGTGTATTTGTCGTGCGCATCCCTCGGGAAGAGTAATCGTCCACATGGGTGCTAATTCAGCCCCACGTTGGGCGCCAGTTGTGCCACCTCCGAAGCATGCTCGCCCCTCGCCAAAGGCCGCAGTGGTGGTCAAAACTGTGCCTAATCATAGGATATTTCCAATATTATCTCTAGCATTTCTTTAATGATATGCGTGCTGTTTTCGTTTTTAGTATTTCCGGTTTTCTTTTCACTGGTAATATCCCTAAGAGTTTGCTTAATATTTTATTTTGTTCCTCTGTCACTGAACAGTCCTCTAGATAACGATCAAAAATTGCAGGTATTTTGTCACAAGAACATCGGGTATTATTGCTTATATTAAATCTAGCCTGTTAATGCTTGGGATTGGTAGTGATCAGTTGGAAACTGTCCCGGAATATGTTTGACATTTCGTATGTATATGTATCTTTTCCCTCTTTGTTCCATACGATATTTCACTTTTCTAGCATCTTTTTTAAGTTGTTTTTTGATGAATTGTTTCGTGATGGGAACAGCTATTTTCTTACCATCATCCCAAGCGTCTTTTACTAATTCATCTGCTTTGTCGTTACCTTCATTGTCACTATGGCCTGTTATGTATGTCAATATTATTTTCGAAGTTTTGTTTTTTAGTAATTGTTGCTTTATTTCTTGAACGAATGGATTGTTACTTTTAGGGTTATTGAGCGACTTCAGAGTACTGAGATTGTGTTATTATTTAGTATGCTTTTCCGTCATCTTTTTGTTTGATATATTCTTCTGCTGTTTTGATTGCTACTGTCTCTGCTACAGAGTTGTTGCTGTAACTGGGAAGCTTATATTGTTTATACTCTATTATTATTCATGAATAATAAAATACTACGAATGCTGTGACAATTTTCATTTACATCACGTTTCCTGTCGCGCCTTTCTTTTGTGTTTGAGATCCGTCTGTAAAATGTTTGATATCTGTTTCAGTAATTTCTTCTTGAAATTCAAATTTTGGTCTCTCTGATGGATGATATTCCCATATATTGCGTCTATCTTTTATTTGTTCACTTTCTATTTCCACGGTTTCCCATTTGAAAAGTTTTTCCTTCTGCATGATTGAATATCGTTCGTTTTCTTGTTCTATATTTAATGTAACCGGAGGAATTCCTACCAGTATATTGAGAGCTACGTTCGGAGTAGTTCGATAGGCTTTTGTTATTAAAATTAACGGAATTCTTTGGATGACTCCCAGCTTCTTTTTCTTGTACACTCTCCCGTCATACCACACTGGGGATGCGTATACTATTTGTCTCTCAATTGCTTGTACGTAAATTTCTCGTAATATTTCTTTTTTGATGCCCTTTCTCCCTCCTGTGAATCTACTTAACTTTTTTGTTAAAGTTTGAACTTTATCTTGTATATATTTTAGGTTATGGTAAAAAGGACATTTTTCTATCAAATATTATACCAAGTATTTTGAGTTCAGTTACTACTTTGAGTTTCATACTGTTCATTTTTATGCTTGGTGGATGTGTGTCATAATCTTTACCGATTGTGAGCATTTTTGTTTTTTCAGGATTAAATTTTCGGTTAAGCATTATTTCATACTAATCTATTTTGTCTAAGATATCGTTTTCTTTTATTTCCAAGTTCCTTTTTAATGTGTATATAATGACATTGTGACGTCTGGGATGGAGGGCAAATTTATTATTTATGGTGATGATAGTAGCATTATTTTATCTGGCCCAGAAGAAAACAGTTTTGCAACACAATATAACGACTGCTCAAAAGATTGGTTTTCAGCTCAACGAATAACCGATTGAAAATTAATCCGGCAAAAACAAAAGTAAAAATTTTGCGGCCGAGAAATAAAATTGTCAACTTGGCGATCACTCTTCTCTGTGATGGAGAAAAAATTTCAGTTGTAAATGAACGTAAGATTCTAGGAGTGACGTTTTCCGATTCATTAACATGGGACTCGCACATCACCAACATCTGCGCAAAGCTCAGTAAAACAACCGAGGCCTTATCTCGCTGCCGCTCTATTACTTCCAGTGCATACTAAACTTCACATATATCAGGCGCTGTTCTTCTCATAGATTAACTATTGCAATTTGGTGTGGTTGACAGGCAACATTAAGAAGGTTTACATGTTGCAAATGAAGATTGCGCGCATTATTGATTACTACTTTTCAACTGAACATTATTTTCCTGAATACAATATAGTCCCTATACAAAACATTTATGAATTTCATATGCTGCACTCTTTTTATTTATTATCACCGCTTTCAGGAAGTTAATTACGCCTATCGCATCCTTACAACATTATCAAAGTAATGCCTCTACACGCAGCACTGATTTGTGGCTGATTTCATGTTTCCGCACCAATTACAAACTACAGTCTTTGAAACATAATCATCCACAAATTCTCAATAAGTATGATGAATTTAGCAGCCCCAACCACAACCAATTACGGCAGTATTTTTTATCCCATTGGATTTTAGGGGTTGAAATTTCCTGTTGTCCTGATTCTCAGAAGCCTTTAATATGAAAATGTACTCGTTTCCTGTATGTTTCCTACTAAAAGTACTATTTGTATTGCATCTTGAGATTTTTAGCAATGAAACTAAGCTCCAACGCCTTGCGAGCTCTGAAAAATCGAAGCTTCATACGTCAAGAAATTTTAAAAATCACCACGTTACCGTCTAGTGGATATTTAAGGCGAGAAACTTAACACGCAGGAAAAGAGGAGTACTGTCGGTTTAAAAACCTCCGAACGGGAACAAAATAACCCTTGCACACACATTAAGGAACTATTCAGCTTTTCTTGAAAACTGTCAGTACCCTACCGTATCACATAAATTGAAAATTGTGCCACCAGAAAGTTGCACTATACTTCCCTTAGTTACTTGAGACTTCTGCGCACATTTGTGACAAGTCTCTGTATTTACGTTTAGAACCTATTCCTAAAAATTTCAAGGCGTCGCATGAGCGGTATATAACAAGTACAGCAAAATAAAGTAATAGAAAACTGCAACGTACCTCTCTTGTTACATAATATTCAAGAAAAAGTAACGAATTTATTGTTGCGGACACGATGAGGACAGTGTGGGTTGTGCAAATCAAGCTGTTTCTGAAATGAATACTGCGTAGCCCATAAGGCAGGCCCAAAAAATTTGGAGAACGCTTAAGCTTCGCCTTCAAGAGTGGAACGGGATAGCGTTATTCATACTCAACACCTTTAAGTGCACTGTACAACTTTTTTCTAATTATTTGTTCAAACAAGTGCTTCTCACAATCTACATTATCGCACTGTGTTGTGCACACTACAACGTTTCTTGCTCCCGTGTTCCTTTAGCGTTCACACGCACTGAGTATGTCGGTCAGTCAGCACACACATACACACACACCAAACTGGCATTTTCACTCATCGTAGTGTAAGTCATTTTGGACACCTTCAAATCGCTCTTCTGGCATGACACACCTGGATGAATGTCGTTCGTTGTCTTCAAGAGCACTGTCATCACGCTATGATTGCGGTAGTGTGAACAGCACCCGTATCAGCATCATCCGCATTGGCATCCCCTCTGACTTCGTCAATTGGTGCCTCCTGTGGTCTGCGTTCTATTCCTTGTTCTATTCCCTGCGTTCTATTCCCAAGGACGCGGGATCGAATCCCGGCCTCGGCGGCCGCTTTTCGATGGAGGCGAAAAGCAAGGCGCCCGTGTGCTGTGCGATGTCAGTGCACGTTAAAGAATCCCAGGTGGTCTAAATTTCCGGAGTCCTCCGCTACGGCGTCTCTCATAGCCTGAGTCGCTTTGGGACGTTAAACCCCACAAACCAACCAACCAACCAACAGGCAATGACACAAGTACCTTTCCTGTCTCCTATTCGGCGTATGACTGTTCTCTCCAAGCATGAAGGGTGATTCCTATTGGGGACCGTTATGTGTATTATATCGGCTGCCCCAGCGCACTTGCCCATATGGGCACAGGGCAGTGCGTATTGTGTGCTACTTGGGAAGACTCACCTGAGCCTAATGTGCGAATTCTGCGAGGTTATCGTCTTTCAGAAAAAGTATTTCCGGCAGGTTTTTCTTACATACCACACATAAATGAGTTGTCTTTCATCCCATATCTCCTTGTTTAATGACAGTTTGCCACAATCAAGTCAGATATTGAAACTATACGTTCCGTATCCTACACACTTGCAATCGGCGTCTCACTTAGAACGGATCATGCAGTGCTGATTTTGCTGGGCCCTTCTTTTTGTAGAAAGCTTTAATATCCTCGGTATGTTTTCCCTGCATAGTAGGATGGGCTCAATTTTCTTTTACCTCATATCTCCTTGTTTTACGAGGGTTCGTAGCAATGAAGTGAGATATAGAGACTCGACTTTTCGGATCCTACACAATACCAGCTGACTTCTCTTGTACATGCATTGCTCATTTCGCTACGTTCTTCTCATTCCGCAAATAAGTTAGTATTCTCGGCATGTTTGACGTGGACAACACACTGGTGTCAATGAGAAACTCAGACTGACATCTTAACGGAAAGCCAGCTGCAGTAATAGTTTATTTTTAACAGAACATACCACGATAGAATCCAAAACACCGCTAAATGACATGAAGCTGTCGGAAACTGTATGAATTATTCTCAATGATACTGCGGCTGGTAGGTGTAATATGCTGTTTATGGGTCGAGACAGAGCAGCTTTTGGCTTCCGCATATTTATCGTTACCCCATAAACAGTACACCATTCATGCAACGCACTAAGACTACGATTACTTTCTTTATGAGTTTGTCAATGGAGCAGTCGCTCGGAGAAATTCTATATAACTAGGGTAACCATATATTTTATTTGAGCATAATACAAAAATTGGGCAGAAAAATCACAATAAGATTAACTTGAAGAACACTAAAATGAGGAATCTTTTCAGCAGAGTTAGTGTCATCAGGAAAAGTCTGCGTCTGCGGGGTTAAATAAAAAGGAAGCAGCCCAAGGCGTGAACGTCGAACACCATATGCTTGTCATTTGTATAGTACAATATTATGATTAAATAGGTCAGATGCCTGATTGAAATCTATGAAGTTTCCTAGCTTTAGTTATTTTTTTCGATTATATGTCAAATTATGTATATAAGATTAATTCAGGCTCAGTATGTTTCCCCTCATAAATATATAACAGGAATATATAATATCAATGCATGTTGATATCGTATGTGATTTATGGCTTTTTCACATTACTATCTCTCTTACGCTTCAAATCTATAAGCTGAAAACCGGCAAATATTAGTGCCAAATAAAATAACTTTTCCTTTAGATGGCGAAATGTGGTTTCCACGCCCGCAAACGGAAATTATTTATGTATATTACAGGCTTGCATCATAAGATGTCTGTAGGAACAATTTTAAACATATATCTTTCAAAGGTGCTGATAACAGAGTGAAGGATTGCCCTCTTTCTTAAGGAGAGAAGGTCATCACTGCCTCTGCGTGCCGCAGTTATGCATCTGTGATGTTAACGCAGATCAAAGCGCCCGTGCACATGCGCTCTCAGTACATTTTATTCGTAGATTTATAAGTAGTAGCACTCGTTGGGAACATTTCTACGTGTTAATTGCCTGCACGTTGTGCTGATAGACCGCCTTCCCGGCTTATATGCGACCATGCAGCGCTGGGGAGCCGTGCCTGGGGCCAAATCCCTTCTTCGACCCAAGGAGCAGCTGAATGTGCAGTGCATAACAAAGAAAACCTGCTTGCTGGAGAAACCAATATCCAGCAGCGTTTCTGTCAAGTTCATCCAGCCAGGGCTTTGTCGCTGAGCCCTCAAGAAAGACAGGTAGGCAATCCTTGAACTTAGGACGCCGTCAAGGAGCACCTTATCCGTGAACTTGCTCTCGTCGAGTCTGTTCTCTCGCCAGGTGCCATTCTGCGCAGTGTTTGATCACAAAAGAAAGATATGAACAAGAATTGACCCGAATGTATTCCTCAGCGCCCTAAAACTCATTTCGTACAAACAATACACCTGCTGTCTTCAATATGTCGCTACCATTACGGTGCAGGAAAAAGGGAAATTGAAACATTCATGTTTGGAATATATCATGAAAAGCTGATTTTCGCTGTTCATTCACGAAGCCGTACCTGCCAAGTCACTTTTAATTCATCGTGTTTTTTATAGCCGCTACTTTTTTAGGGGAGGTATGTATACATAAGGTGACTACTTAAAAATTATTACTCTTACATTACACAACATGGCAGCTTCAATGTCGCATCACGTTTTTCCTTACTTGCCCGAAGCATCTATCTGAGGTTTGGAGACAAGCATGGTGCCTAGCTTCGCAAATTTTAGAGCATGCATACAAGTAGGCTTCCAAGCCATATGTCACCTCTGTGCACTTGAAGAGGGAGCTGATATTACCGGCAAGTAATAATAGCTTTTATTTGACCATCATGTCGTACTTAAAACCCAAATGTTAAATGAAAGCTATCCATAAAAATAAATCTACTTTCGACCCTTCAGCATTAGCAGAGTCTGAAGAGAGTTACCTTAATATTTTTATACTTATTATAAAAGAAACGGGCAATGTTTTGAACCGTAAAAAAGAGCAGCGAATCCATACTAAAGTCATATTTCAAAGAGATAGTATTTCTAAAACATTTGAACAGCAAAAATGGTAGAATAAGACGTTTTTAAAACTCGTTAAAATAAACACATAAAATTGAGAAACGTCCTGAACATGACGAACAAAGCTTTATAAAATAATATGAAATCTCTATTAGGTTATAACATTTGCCTAAGCGTTACAGAAGTTTACAGGGCAGCGAATTTTGTCACGCATACAGGGATAACTCGATTTCATTTTTCATGGCATAAAGCCTCCGGGTCCGGTAGAACCAGAACTCCGAGTTTCAAACTGAAGTGCCTTTTCACCTTTGCTCAAAAACCAATTTCGCGAGTCGCGTATGCGTAAATTTAGTAAATTATGTGAATATTTGTTCAAGGTAAGGCCTACAGTGTCTTTGTGCTCCAAGCGTTCTCACGAAACCGAAGAAGGCCGTTTCGTTCTTAGGGCGGCATTTTCTGGCATTTTGTTAACACTTGTGCCAATGATTGTCGTCGACTTCTGAAACGAGCACACAAAACACTGCATCCGACGCAGCAGTGCCACAACAAAGTACAGCTTCTTGGTATATCGCGAATGGAAGCCCCATCGCTTGTCGAGGCCTGACTGACAGGACTCATGAAAGTTATATTCACGCGATATGTGAAATACCTAGTTCTGTCATTTCCTCCGGGCAACCAAGATGGTGCAGTCGCCGCAGCGGTTGAGAACGTGTTCGTTGTGACCGGGAACCTCCGCACGCAATAAGGATATCCCATTCATTCTAGCCTAATTAAACGTCAGTCTGGCCTTAACTATTTCAAAAGCAAAAACACTTTCAAATATACCTTGTGCGTGATATTGGGAGCGAGCAGGTAGGCGGAATTGATCAAAGGCCATTTGTTCTGTTTTTACTTTCCTTTCGAGCACATCAGCAAGCAGTACAGAAACAGTAAACATCACTTAGCTAGGCTTAGTGTGCGAATATGTCAGCCGAAACCAGAAGCAAACCTTAGTAATTTCGGAGAGCAGACAATAGACGCTGTTGCGGTCGACGGTGGTCAATCCCGCCCAGAAATCTCGCCACCGTTTACCGACGGATGGGTCTCTGTGTCGTCGTTCCGCCAGCTCGTGCGCCATGGCCTTACTGATCACCTGCTTTGCATCAACGTAATATAATAAAATGCAAATTAGAGTAGCAAAACTATGTTCACGTATATGCTTAAACAAGGAGAATTGTGCAAGTGATTTTTCTAGGTCTTCCAGCTTAGAGAAGACAACGGCAAAGGTCTGGACACTCCATAGCGAGACCTTAGGCTTAGTTGCTGAACAATACATCGAAGTCCCTCCCAGGTCATAAAATCAAGAACGGAATTAAAGACGAGCCGACAGCAGTCAAACAAGGTTTTCTATATAAGCGAAGAAAAAAAAAGTGCACCGTGGTACAAGCAGCCACAGTGAACGCTTCGGATAGACGTGCCCCAAACTGGAATCAGCAGCATTAAGTGTGCGAAAACGTTATCAGCGGTAAATGCTGGGCGATTACTAAACGCATTATCTTCAACAGGGAAACCTTTGCTCTTAAATTTAGGCAGATAATTAGAGCACTAGAGGTTAAAAGCCCAGTGAACGCGCAGAGAAGAATTAGCTGTTTAACCACTCCAAACATTGTTCTGAAATAAAAGCCTCTCTCTATACCTTCCTGAATTGTACATTAGAATGTTGAAATCAAATTAATAGTGTTGCTGCAGGCTACACGCCCAAATGCGCGTTCATTAAACTTGTTGCTTTTGCTTCCTGCAGAACGGTAACGAACACGATTCCACTATGCTTAGGTGCTAGCTGTATAGAAGCTCCCTCTGCATTTAAATAAAATACCGCAGCCTGTTCGCCTTCAACCACTCGCTCTTCAGCCACTTGACATTATCAACAATCTCTCCCTAATGGCAGTAGCAACGAGTTTTCTCTATGTCTCAACAGTAAGTTTAAGCATTTGGTGTGAATGGCTTGTGATATTATCTTTAGCACTGCAATCATTGATGCACTCGCAACTAGCGTATCAGCCGTAGTGATTAATTAAAAGTGCACTTGGCTCAGCTGTCTTCAAGAAGTCATCATATTGTATTCTGGGCGTGAAAACGAGCCGTCAAGAACGAATGAGCCGGTAATTACTAGGAACATCGAGTGGAACCTTTCGTCCTCGTACCTGACCCAAAGTGGAAAAGGTGTACTCAGGCGGAGCGTTGGCGTCGTAGTAAGGAGGCCGGAAGAAGGCCTCTGGAGTGTCCTCGTGAGCTGCAGAAGCCATCCGAGGAAGCAAGATCTGCACTAGCGGTGGCATGGCGTACCACGCTCGAAGGTGACGCAGCCAGCGGAAGACAAAGCTGCGCCTCGATGTTGCGGGATTATGCCAGATGCTCTGCGTGTAGCGGTCGCGCCGCCTTATTCACTTTTGTTCTCCTCAGCTGAGTAGAATGAACGCAAAGAATAACATCGCAGTTCTTAGACTAGGAGTAGACAAAGTACCAAAGGCGACACCATGCTTTAAAGTGCAGTTAGGCTATCTAGATCTACTTGCTCCACCCACTCAACCTTTCGATACACAGACAGCCTCTTAGTACTTCTATTCTCTACCCCTCACTCTAGGGATGGGAAGCCGATCTGGCTGGCTGAGCGCTCATTGGAAAAGGGGGACTTATTTGTCGATCCAAGATGCTAACCGCGCCAGAAGGGTCATGAACTAAGGACCCGAATAATGTCATCAAAGCCCAAGTAAATGCATTACCAGTCAAGTCTATTTTCCTTTTCAACGCCGTCATTGAAGTTTTTGCGGCTACTGTTGCCTTTTTTCAGCCTCCAACTATTCCTTCGCATGTCGTGCACGTCATAGAAATAAAGGCCCTGTGCAGCATGTTAAAATAGGCATTTCTCGCCAGCAATTATATTTTACTCTTCTGCAGTTACCTTATGACGAGCGATGGTCATAACAATCAGCGAATGTTGTTCAACTAGCTTTTTCAAAAAAAGGAGGCAGTAACAAATGCAATCACATTGACGCCGGACACTAGAAAAACTTTGCTTTTTTTCAGTGAGCGAGCTTTGGTATTGTAATGTCGAAACAAATTTACGGCAGTTACGGCGTTAGCGGCGTCGGCGATGTCGAGAGTTTGATGCTCCGCAGCCGTGAAAATTCACAAGCAATATTCTGGCAGATGGCATGGCTGGGCACTCATTGGCCGGAGGGTCATGCCACGTCACGCCACCATATGAAAAGGCTTCTTTCCATACGACAGAGTTAGACGCGAATCTCACTCGCAGGGACCATTAACCCCCGAATCCAGGTCCGAAACGCTACTCCTAGTCCACATAGCTACGCTCCCACGTCTTGGCTAAACGGGCCTTGCAGTCGATGTCGAAGGCGTTCACGCATTGTTGTATATGAAGCGCAGGTTGCTATAGCCGCCTTGGCACTGCAAAGCAAAGTTTGCTCCATAGGAGAATAAATGTTTTAGAAATAGTTATTAAAACCTTCCGCATTTCTTTCAACGACATACCACAACCATGTAGCATGCTTTCAAAAACCAAATGTAATGCTTATACGCCTTCAAATCGCATTTAGTTCTTTTACTGCCATGTGCGAATTTCGGTCTGTAGAAATGTGGATTACTTTGAAAAGATATTTGATCAGTAAAAACAAGACAATGTAGAGAAAAGAAGCATATAAAAAGGGAGCTCAAAACCTCATTTTCACCATCCAGAGCATCGAACAGGCTAACGGAGTCGGCACGGCGTCCAGCAGTACTGGGAAACAGTGCCACTTTCGATGTCTTGGATGAAGCTGGTTCGGAAGCCGTGGTGTTGCCATTCTTGACGAGTTCGCTCCTGTTCTCTGTCACGCTCCTGAACACGGAGGCCAGTGAATCCTGGAACTTCCCCATAAACCGGGCCACGTCCACGATGGCCGCGGTGGGCACAGCGCCATTTCCTGAGCGTCCAAATAGTGTTCTGTTAACATTGCGCCTATCAACTGACACCTACTGGAACTACCACTTTATTACTATGTCAATTTTCGAAATTCCATTGTTGATTTGATCAAAGAATGCCTTTTTGAAATGAAGTAAAACAGCACCAGCGTACTGTTTCTGCGCTTGCAGTTGCCGGAGTTGTGTATGAGGCAGCAAAAATTAGTTTTGAAAGAAGTTTAGTGCTAAAAAACTGCTTCCTTTGTACCTATATATGGCCTTAAGAATAGCTTTAGCGCAACTTGCAATACGCACTCACCTTTCACCACCATAACAGAACTGTTTTTATAGTGTAAATTCTTTGTTGACGCAGAAAGCAGCAATATATGCAGATGGGGCTGACAGACCCCGGAATTAGGACACCTGCTGTACTCCTATAGGCCTTTAAATACCGCTCAAAAATTGTATAGCTGACCCTGTCGAGTGAAGGCGAACTTTTTGTTTCATACTTACGTAATTTTTTGTAGATATTTACTTCATTTTAGTCCGCCTCGGCGTGCCAAAATTTACCTATCAATTTAGGAACCAGGTGGCAATAAAACGATCCGCTAGAAATAGACGCCAGTCACACATTTTCTTTGAGCAACTCGTTAAAATAAACGATAGAGCATGACTGTAGCATTATGTGTTTGACCCGCAAAAGCCGGTAGGTGAGTATAATAGTTTATCCATGATTTACCACGGTCTTTTCTGAAAGCTTATGAATAGCTCTCACCACTGCTACCAAAGTATTAACGTTTGGTCCGAAGTTCAATAATCATCTCAAATTAAAAGGCACAATGATATTGCAATAATTTTAAAATAATTCTCTAATTCCCGAAACAGCGGCTGAGAGCCATCCTTTCCCTTCCAATGAAGGCTTCATTTATTCATTCATTCTTTCATTACAATTCTGTTTTAATCTTTCAACCAAAACTGCAATAAATATCACGCAGGAACAGCACTGCAGAATGGCGAAACCTTATACCTTTGTTTCCTATACTCTACTCGCTCCAGGTGTGAGAAGTACAGATTGACTAATTGAACATATCAAAGATGATTTCTCTCAGGCTCATCTCTCCCTGTCGTTTTTAGTGCCTATGTTACGGTGTTAGCGCCAAATGTTTAGAATATGTAATTTTTTTTTTTCTGGAATTTAAACGCAACAGTTTCAAAACAACTTGTTCTGCTGATAAAACGTCAACGTCTTTGAAGAATCACAGATATTCCTCTGGATTGAGGTAGTTGGCTGGCAGGGGATATGGACGGGTACAGTTTTGTCATATCACTTGTGACAGTGTGTGACGTCGAACGATCACAGGACATGGTCGAGTGGGCAGCAGCTGCCAACTTGGGCAGTTTCTTTGAGATGGGAAGATGAGAGCAAACGAAACCCACCCAGAGCTTAGGATCCTGAGTCAAACACAGAGCCGCTAAACCAACTGGCAAGTTCGTAAGGCTGGTTAAAGCTGCCTTGTCTTTCTAAATGGAAAGATCTTTCCCATCATAATGTATTATACGGCTATAATTGATGACTGTATGTGGCTCAACACAGAAACAAAAAAGAAAAGCTTTCCGAGATCACTGCAGAATCTGCACTGTAGAGATGCGTACGCCTAAGCCTTGCTGTGTTGTCCGTGAGATGTGCCAGCGCGATTCCGCGAGTGACTGATACCGCGGTTTTCCTTTCCTGTAAACCTATTCTCTAACGCCGGTGAACGTTGATGCGTTGAAAGAAACGCTTGTTGTGTTCGACAAGGGGTGCACTATATGTACTGTATGCAGCAGCAACATTCAGGCTTTCGTATTTCTGCACTGAGACACGGGATAGAACCTGAGAAATGAAACAGGAATTACTAACGGCCATCTTGGCTGAAAAATAAACACCTAATTGGCCCTAATTAAATATCTAATTAACCAACATCAACTAGTTTGTCACACACCTTCTCTTGACTCTCTACCTGATGGGGCCAAACTCTTTTCGACATACTAACAAGTTCCCCTCTTACAGCTCCGACAGTGTCACACCCACGCCCAACCCGTCTGGATTGCCATACAGTGCTTACACATTAATAAAGCAATCAGTGGTTCGCTGAGTAGACATGTGCACAAAAAAGGATCTACAATGACAGCCTCAGGCAAGAACAACTACCACTGTCCCGTAATATTCTTAATTGCGGAGCCTTAGTTCACCTAATTATCGCTTCCTACAGTTTAATTTTGCCTACGTTAGTGTGTTTGACAACTGTGAATGCAATGTTTTCTGCTTTGTTTTGTTTGATATTTTACTTTTATTGGACTTGAACGCTTGACATTTACTACGCTCTTTCTGAATCTTGCGACGGAATTTCTTCTGCTATATATTTTTTTGAAATATGGTCATTTAGGCCCACTTTACGCACTTATTCATCGCCCCCTTCCCGCTTTTTGTGATGGTCCTATCCTGCCATTTGAGGGAATAGTAAAAACATGACCGTTATAATGACAATGAAGATGACGGGTTGAGATTTTAAGATATCTCTTCCTTCTGTGCTGTTCCAGACAATTCTTAAAGCAACCATACGCCTCCCGTGCACTGCTTCGAGAGCCAGTTACATATACAATACCTGTCTCACAGCATTAACTGTATCATAGCATGTAGTGTTCCCACAGGCACCAGGCAGTAGAAGGTACAGCCACCTTGTCTACGCGTGCTTTTCATCAGCTCCTCGAAGAGCCCGTGCCGCCTTTCAGTCTGCAAACATGCCTATTAAACAAAAAAATGGTGCAAATATGTGCTAAGTACTGCTTACCTTCCCACAAGGAGAGAGCGGTGAACGGCACACCTTTCAGTCTCGCCAACATAGTTGTGCACTTTGTTTCTGGATGTCTGGGCTGAAAACAATTAGATGAAGAATATGTTAAGGGTGGTACCAAAGCCCATCTAGTGGTGTTTCATCAAAACTCTGTTCAAGACATCCGTTTGCTGAATTGTGTTTATTCTTGTCTCCGCTACCCCGTTAAAGTGTTCGACACTTAGCAGCGAATATTCGCTTTGACCGATGAGTCGTCCCGCAACCGGACGCAATTTTCATCCTCTGAAATCCTGAGTTCTTGTACTCATATGTTGAAGTGAAGCCCTCTTCTCTCTACTTCATTTATCAGTTCCGGCTAAAAGCTCCATGAAGAATACAAAAAAAAAAAAAACAAGTGTAGGAACCTCTAAATTGATCAGCATTTACACGATTCAGGCCAAAAAATTCCAAATCTAGCCCTGTTTGGCAAACAGCCTCCTAATGAAAAGATACAGTACAGGGAATGCAATGAGAGACACGGACGACTGCTGGCTTCCACCTGGGTATTTAATAATGAATTCGCGGGTAGGAAAGAACTGCGGAAAAGAATGCAAATGCACAGTTTGTGAAAAGAAAATAGCAAAAAAGACAACAAACTAAACAAAAAGTTTGGAGCGAAATTTTACAGTATTGGTACGCCTCCTCACAATACCTTCCCTAAAAAGGTTGCCTTTTTAATGCACTCTAGTTGAATATCGAGAGTGCGGAAGATTGCGGCAATCCTAGAGATCTGCGTCCCTTTCTCTCTTTCTCTGCCTTGTTCATTCAGCTATAGTCTCTCCGAAACTCTATTTTTGCGAAACATTTAAAAAAGATTGCGAGAATCTGTTTTTCATGTGTATGTTGGCTGCACAGCATGCATGCTTTAACCTCATACTTTACTCCCGCGTAAAAATCAGAGTACCAATTCGTATTACAATTCCAACTTCAAAGAGGGCAATCTGGTAGCGGAAATGAGGCCGGGTCATAAATGTAGCAATAGAGAAATATTACTCACGAGCCTCTTTGGTGAAAGTAATCATGGATTGCCACAACTAGTAAAACTTGGTAACATGTTTCGGGTGTGATGTGAGCCATCCTGGACTCCCACGTGTCTTTATATATCGGGCGACCCCTTCAAATTCTTCGTTGCACCATACGAAGGCACATCGTGAAAGCCTTTTCTCGGGAGACTGGCACTGCCAACTTATTCAAAGGATCTGTGGCCAATGTGTACCGGTAGACTCTGAGATGAAATCCCACAAAACTTCGGTGTGTATTTAGCATGAATGGCATTTTTGTTTATCTTGGGAGGAGACATGGCACAAGACTCCGTGAGGCTGTCAAATGCAGCTCTTACTGCAGGCAATACAGGTACAGCTAAATGCGGTGCACAGACCGTTCTTTAAAATTGTGCTAGAAAAAAGAGAGCTGAGAGGTGTGTGTTAGGCTGTCGCATGACAACCTCTTGCTAAAGGCACCGGTGGTCCTGTTTCTGTTTCCAAGATGATATCCCTGTCACAAAATAGCAATATACGGAATGTTTCTGAGTTCACGTATTTCTGAAATCAGTTGTTAGCAGTATTATCTGCTTCAAATTCCAGATTAATTATGAGCCCTTAAGCAAATCACGTCATCTTACATCAAATAATGAGACATGACATCGCCTTCCAATGTATCCATTCCCATCCATTCACAACTATTCAAATCTTTTACCCGATTCCACGAACATCTCTACAACTGATGCTATGCCGGCGCTAGAGAACAGTGTTTTGCTTGTTTGCTTTTTGCTTCGTGTAAACACAGGCTCAAATAAAACGATCTTAATGCAGCTCTCAATAGCTGTAGATAATTCGACGCTAGCCCTTATACAAAACTCACCTGGAATAGAGAGTGAAAGGGGAGCCCTTCATCTTGTGCCTTAGTTGATGCCATCCGGATGTCCGTCGTGGGGCTCATCATATAACGTAGCACGTGCCAAGCCAGCATTCGTCTCATGGCAATCCTCTCAAGTGGCCGCGACAAATAAGCCACGAAACTCAGCGCCTGCTCTTCCGCAATCACCTCTTCGAACACGGCTTCAGAGGAACGGCCGAACGACACCAGGAGCTGTTTCCACTGATCTTTATAACAAGGTTCCAGTGTAGGTAGATTTCAGAGCGTGGGGCGGAGTGAAAAAGGGAAACTTTCTAGAAGCTGCAAAGCTCATACAGTGATGCACAAAAACTATTGTTGCTTGAGATTCCTAGAGTGTTGAGTCTGAACCGTTTGTATTTGACTGATTGTTGCATTAGAGTGAACATGAATCACCATTACTAGGAAAGGGTCTTAGCAAAAAAAAAAAATAATGGAGAGAAGGCTTCCCTTTCGCGGCCGGAATGATTCCTCAGGATTTGTTCCAGACGAAATATGTTTTAGTGACCACCATCACAGATCGAAAGAAGCGGTGCCTTGACATCTTGCTCAAGGAATCCTTAAAGTTTGTTCACAATATAAAGAGGATAATTGTTTGAGAGTATCAAAATAATTTTTTTTTGTGAAACAATCCAACAATGAAGAACTGAGTTTACTTTGTGTCATCATTGACAAGTTAACATTATGCTTTTTGATGTAGTAAAGTATGACTGGAAGCCAATATGTCCACATGATCGATGTTTATTATAGCCTTACACAAGAGGTCGGATGCCCTTCACCGTAAATTGAGAGGTTTTAAGGAAACGAGGAGTTCTTTCTCTTTCATTATACGTGGTGATTAATCTAATAACCAGCACATTGTTTAACTTTTGAGTCATGGGTACATTACATGAAGGCTACATGTAAATATTTCAGTTGATTAAGTTTTGAAACATTTATCTCAAGAGGGATACCGTAGAGGAGGTACCAGCTTTAAATGTAAAATTTGGCGTCTCGCACAGCTTCTATCTGATAGCATACCAACCTTTTGCACGTGAGAAACATGCGAACGAAGATGTCATTTACATACTCATTAGAAAGATGCAAAGCGTTCGCGCTCCCTTTTGGATCATCGTTAATATTCAAGTGCAAATAGAGACACATTAATTAAATTTGTAGATACAGTGTCACTTGCGGCTACCTGCCTTTCCTCACCTGTTGTGACTCCTGTTGCCTCGGCCAGGTGTGGGATTTGTATTGTAGATAGCATACTAGAGGCTCCTGTCTTGTTTAGAAAATCTGAAACTGCGTGCCAACGAGAAATGGTTTGAGCAAGTGGCACACCTCAAGCAAGTGACGTCTCAGCCTACCGTTATTTTAAAGTCGTCATGATCACTTTAACAACCAAAAGGCCTCCTTCATATAGTGCAGGAAAATATTCGTCTATTTTCTATGTTGCAATATTCTTGACCTTTAATCGCTAGTAGCGTCTCAATCAAGCTCTACTGTTCCATGAATAAATGTAGTCTAGGCTATTCGCAATCGTGTCGTCATCTCCTATTTTAAATGTTTTATGTTCGACCTCTTGGAATTTACTTCGACTTTTTCAGCATGTTTCCGCCAAAAGTTGGTCTGGAAGGAAAAATAAGTTTTGTCTTAAAAAGTTTTTATGAATTAGCATAAAGAATAGTGTAGTTTGCGCACCAGTAAACTTAAGTTGGCAGTATCTTTGTAAACAATACCTAATTCATCTTCATCATTTCATCGCTACTAAGCAGCAGCAGATCACGAATGTTGAGCTTTCAGGCTTTAATTCATAAGGCTTCCCTAGGAGTAGCGGAGAAATATTCCCCATCAAAATAAAGACATACAAAGAACTTCTAAAAATGAATTTAAAACGGAGATGCAGAAAACATTACAGATTTGCTCATCCCTTTGCTCTAGTAGTAGAAGGCACGGTTACAACTTTGCCCTACCGGCTTGTTTATTTTCTTTTTATCAAACATACAAATAGAAAAACGTTAAACACACTTCTTAAACCTTTCTTTAACAATCGTCTACCTTAATAAAGAAGCGCGCAGCCATATTCTAATGAACCCATTGTTATTAAGTAATTCTGTTATTGGAATTTATGTAAGAAACCAACAGTGTAGACGTTCCCAAACTCACGTTCGTCGTCGGCGTTGACAAGCTGCTCCGCCAGCAAATAGTCCTTTAGACGAGCGTAGGTCTTCAGGAAAAACTGGTAAAATGATAGAATATCGTCTTCTTCCAACGACCGGAAAGAGTTGAAGAAATCTTTCACTTCTGGGTTGAGTGTTATCTGCGGTAAGTGAAGCAACTTCCTGTATAGCAGTTTTAAAACAAAGGTGCTTGGTCGTATTAAGCAATTGGTCGAATCTCGCATCACGAACCAAATTAAACTGGGAAGTAGGATTTCAATTTCTACTGCTCTCTTTTCCGACAACTAAAATTTCATTAAATAGGCAACAGTGCAATGTGGGGCCAGTGTGAAATTGCACATTTTTCCCTATTTGACATGTAGACTTCGGAATGCACGGACTGTCCGCCTGCTTACATGTGTTCGGGTGCTTTAGGAATGCGTAAACATGTTAATGATGAAGTCAGTGTTGAGCACATATTGTCGAATGTCCTTCTCTTGCACAGAATAAGATGTATTGAAAAGCAGACATATATTGCTGACGAATGTGATACTTTCCTGGTTATCCCTGGGTTGTTGAGGGCAGGCACGGATGAATCGCTTGGACTAATTATACTTTTTTTTGGACTTGAATACGCGCAAGCCCGGATGCTTCAGTACGGTGGCAAAATGTTCGAGCTATTGAGTTTTTTTTTAGCATATGTGCAACAGACTTGTAAAACGGAGTCTCACATGATGTTCCGAAAATATACAATTAAAATATGTACGGGTGCAACCCTGGTTACACCTAAGATGAAGCATTACCTCGACGGTGTAATATGTTTACGGATTCCACTTATCTTAACCATGTCAACAATAAATATCATTAGGCTTTATTGAAAAGCTGAATTTCTAAACCCAGATGACTAATTGACGATAGTTGTTTAAGACTTTATTACGTGTAGTACTATCGCACACGATATGAGCTATCTAATGATGTACAATTTATGCTATAGCGTGAAGTTCCATTTTCTTTTACACAAGAAACCAAATAACAACATTTGTTTCAGACCAACTATTTCATTGTAATTATACCCAATATAAGTCATACGATCTTACATCACTTGATGATGTACCACAAAGTTTTATTTTTATCCGCAAATAAATAAATGGAAATTATCAGAAGGCATATTTAAAGTGATCAGTGATCCAAGTCGTCAAAAACGGTCATTAAGTCATGTGCTCATGCACCAATTGAGCACACCACATATAACTAGCGAGACTTGTAGCAGGCTTGCTATGTCCGAGTTTCAACTTGGCTGAACTTCAAGGCCACCAGGAGGCGCCGAAGCGGTCCATAATTTTCCAAAATGAGTATGATAGCTACTGCTACCACCCCGTTTCAAAGGGGACGCTCCTATATTCCATCCATCCATCCATTTTGTGCATAGGTTAGTAAAGCTCATACATGGCAAAATTACTTCTGAAAAGGAATTAAATTACATTACTAATTATTTTGCTGAAAATTGCAGAAAAGTAATTAAATTACGTTACTCATTACTTCTCCCAAAAGGAATAAAATTAGATTCCAATTACTTTTACTGAGTAATTCAATTACTTTTAAATTACTTTCTAGTTTCCATCCATGCAAAAACTAAGTAAACCTAGTAAAAAAAAAACAACTTGTTCTCCAGACGCGAAGCACACACATTCTTTCCGCCAAATTCTGTCCCAGAGAGCTATTCCTTCCCTCTTTCCTATAGCACTTGCCATTACAAAAACAAGACCAGAGCAAAAACCGGAACAGACCAGACGCACTTTAGTAAAAGTAATTTCGAAAGGAATTAATTACTTTGATGCGAAATTACTACCAAAATAATTCATTACATTACTAAATTACAAAACGGAAAACGTAATTAATTACATTACAAATTACCAAAACATGTAAATCAATTACAGTAATTTCAACACTGTAATTCAATTACTGCCATGTCTGGTAAAGCTCACGATAAATAAGTGCAGGCTAATGATTACGGAGACAAAGCTGTCCCGTGTTTATCGTTTGCTACTACCTGTGCATCATGAACAGCCTGCAACTCATTCAAGACTCCCTTCTGTTGAAATATATTTGTAGTAAAGCTATAAATAAAGGTTCGAAGAAAACTTTGAACTTTGCGCACATATATGAAAAGAATGCCAGCTTTCAAACACGTGAAGAAAAACACACAAGTAAAGCCATTGCAGGGGGTAAGTGTCTTAAGAACCCAGGTCGTCCATAAAGCTGTCGAGTTCTACAAAAATGTTTCAGCTATAAAAGGTTCATAAAGATCTGCATTGCTCATTTGTGTTATAAAATATGTAGGACTGCGCAGTCACTGTTTATTTTCATGTGGCCGACATTTCACTGCTTAACGTCTGTTTTAGAGGGGGCTAATGCCATTTTCATTTCTTGTCCATATGTGTTCGCTGTTTACTAACCCGAAAATTAGGAGGAAGCTATAAAATTTCACATTTCAATTGGTTGGTTATCATCATGTCTACAATTTATTCCAACAGCTCACGAAAATCCTCCAAGAAAGACTGTGAGTAAAGAATTTGGACTGCACGAGCCTGTTCAAACGAAAGAAGAGCAATATTCAAGAACTATTGTATAGCGCCTTATACCTAAAGAAATTCAAATATAAAATATTGCAACATTAATGCATATTTCTCAAACTGCCCGCTCAGCAGCTTCTTCATACTTTTCATACACTGACAAACTCAGCCTTTTTCTGACGACAGTTTTAAGAAAAACAATGTTTAACTTAGATGCAAATGGACCTAATCTTTTCCATAATGTTAACATAAGTAATCCGAGTCCGGAACGCTTCCGGCAAACACATCATTTCCGTAGCAACATAAGTCTCAAATATCACGGTCATGACAAATATCACGGACAAATAACAAATATCATGGCGGCCTGAAAAAATGTATCGAAAAAGCATTTCCCGCCGAATGTTATTAGTGGCGATTTGAATGTTCTCAAAAGACAACTATCCACATACAGCCCACCTTGATCACGTATGGCGCCGAAGCATCTCTAGTCACGTCGTACTGCCGGACGAAAGACACGGGAGCGTCCACACCATAGTCAAGAGACAGCTCCATCATGCGGGCGAGCGGATCCTCTGCCTGATCATCCACCATGTCACGCAGGTCGAGGTTCAGGTGCGACATGAACAGCAGAAGATCATCCAGACTTGCGTTCGGCTCGCGGGTATACTCAAGGCATGAATGTAAGAGATTTGCGCTCTCCTGGACGTTAGAGGCGTAATGCTGACTGTCAGTAGTGTGGGCATCCCTCGGCTTGGACCTCACCAACCGCTGCGGCTGCGAGAGAACATAATAAAGGAAGGTTCTTTCGCGGTCACGCAAAAAGCAATGCCGACATGAAATCATGCGCAAACGTTATTTTACAATACAGAAAGATTGCAAACCTCAGTAATACCGTCATTAAAGGTACGATCTTTACTTTAACGAGGCAAACAGACTGGGGAGAAGCATGGCTGGACGTGGCAGTGAGTAGAGGAAAAATATAGATAATATTGAGTGTATAGTATTTTCAAAAGACCTCTCCAATGTTAATTAATCAGCAGAGGAGATCTGCTTGTATCCTACCTTGGCGAGTGGCGACTTGAATCCCGGTAGAGGGAGTGCCGGGTCGCACACGAAAGTGTTGCGCTCTTTACAAGGGTCAGCCTGCCTGCCCACCGTCTTCTGGAACCACTGCTTGAGGCTTTGGCATAAGGGAGTGTTACACTTTTCTCCGTTATCGCCACTTTCCTTAAGACTTGGTGCGCGAAGCTTTTCGTCTTCATATTCTACTTCCTCGATGGGCTCCACGTCGGGATATGACGGTGAATGCCATTGGTCTTGAGCTGACTGCGCCTTTGGTCCGCCGTTTGGACCAGTGATGTCGGCGCCTTCCTGGTTCATCGGATTATCTAGGTCCTCCGTGACCTGCAGAGGCTAGCGGATAAGGCAGTTCTCTAAGTTAACCTTTTAAGAGGGCTAATATGTTATCACCATCAGCTTCAATACCACCAATAGTCGCCAGGTGACATCACATGAATATGGACGTTTAATGCTTCTTCAATTACGACTACGGCTTTCCGCCATGCGCGGTACCAGCAGCTAACAAATTGGTTTATCTTGAATCCCAGCCAGGAGACTTTCCTCACTGACCACACTGTTACTTCGCTGAACGTAGCTGTCTTACAGCTGTCTTCCTTGTATAGATCACGTCCTCCATTTATTAAAATGGCTCTCTCTTTTTTTCTACCTCAAAATAAATTTAGCTATCTCATCTCTAGGTTAAAACTTTGACGAAACCCCTTGTTTAGGCAGTTGGTTCCTCGGTATCAGCCTTCCGAAGCAGTACAGTAATATGAGTGGCAATGCAATCATTCGGATCTCACCCAACAGTAGGGCTTTCGAATGTCCCTCGTACAAATTTTAATAATTTTGCATTGTAAAAAATATTCTACTTTGCCTACTAGTCCCCACCCATTTTGGAGCAATATTCGCCATGACAACCTCTGTTAACATTCTCATATACAATATTTTACTCTCTTGTTTATTAAGTCACGCGTTTCTGGTTTGGTCAACAACAGCGAGAAACATTAGCAAACTTGCTGTCTTACAAAAAAGATTTTTACGCCTAGCGTGTAAAGTTCCATATCTTTTTCACATTGCAGGTTTATTTAAGAAGCACAACATAATTCCTGTTTCATCAATGTATGATTGCAAGCTATACCGCATGTGTAAACTTGGTGTATTAAAAAATAATGATGCCATAACAAGCTTCGCACGGCTAACATAAAACTTGCCTGCTTATAATGTACGCCACCCGAAAGGTGGCATGTAGCCAAATGTAGAACAAATTATGGGCATCAGGTGTTGAAATTATAATTACCCACATTTCTAAATCGAATAATTCAAGAAACGGACACTGACATCTATCGTATATCGCCAAGAGAACTGTGCTCAATATTTGTACAACGATGTAGCATAGCGACTTCATTTTCTTTGCTTTATAATGTTCCTTTTTTAAACGATATTCCATAAATCCTGCATGTTTTCGTCATATTATACTGTTTTCCCTGAGCCGCACGCTCCTCTGATGCCCGTGTGGTTGGGGGTCAGGGCTCCTTAAGCTGTTTTGACAGATTTTTTCCTAACCTCCATGCAAACTTTTGTTTGCAGAATAAAATTTGAATTTGAATTATTAATTGCTATATCAGGAACACCGCCATACTCCTCATCTGCTTTACTGGTTTATGGTGAAATGAAACCATGATGTAGGTGTTGTTTGCCGTTATCGCAACATTAAATAAATTTTGTGATTAATTACAGTCGATTCTTTGGCTGTTGAACAAAGGTAGCCAAATTTTGCCGATGACGCAATTCAAGCAAAGGATAATATTAGCACAGCTGAATTTCTGCTTTGCATAATATTTAAAATTGAAAAGGTACGATGACCTTGAAATTATTGCGCATTTCTGTTAAGAAAGGTGGAGAGTTCATGAAATGAACATAAGGTATATAAATTAGGAGAACGCTCAAGTTTGCCTGAAAATAAGATGCGATAGCGTCCACCACCTTTTCATTCCACGAATGTATTTAAAATTTGTTTTGTGCAAATTATTCAATGCGCTTGGAAATACTACTACAGAAAATTGATTATCCACCCCAGACAAAGACTATCTAGCAACTTGTGCGCACCACACATATGGGCGCCCCTCTAACACGCTTGGTACGAACGACCCTTCGTGGACCATATGTTGCGTATTCGCCTGCCATTCACAGAGCTTGGATTCAAACTGCAGTGGCAACAAATGTTTTATTGAATGACAAAGCTCCTTAAAATGCTACAGCTGCGAACGCCGCCAAATTATCTGCTAATCTGACTAGAGTATAAAATGGTATCATCAAATGTCACTGCAGCATCAGATGCTGTTTCTAAAATTAGGCTAGTAAAAAAAAACAGAAGAAAAACTTGTGATTGGGCATAACGTTCTTGCCGGTATTAAAAAAACCACTCACCTCATCCCCATTTCCAGCGGGTTTAAGTGTCTCCATCTTACGAAGTCCGAAAGGACCTCTTTGTCTGCTGCCTTTGTACGGCTTGTTTTCGGATGACTGAAGAGAAATAAAAAGCGTGGAAGCCTGGCGCCACAAGCTAACGTGACTACATATTGAAGCATTAGAAAGAATGTAGTGTAAAATGCTGCTACATGGGCACACCTAATGACCTGCCACCTTGTCAGGCGCATATAGGTCACCTACAACCTTGTCATATGAACATATACTCTTCTTGACAATTGAGGAGAACTTCCGGAAGCGACATTGATACACTGTAAAAACTGTTTGCTGAAAAATACAGAAATGTTCTGGCAGCTGTCCTGCCAAAATTTCTCTCCACTGCTATGTTTTCTGTTTTTTAATTTTTCTGTGATTTTAGATTTTTTTTTCTGTTTACAGCTGATAAAAACGTTTTATTGACAAAAAGTTTCGTGTATACGGCTTTTTTTGTTTTTTATTTTTCTTTTTTTTTTCTGCAGCAGGTAAAAAAAATGATGCAAATATATCTTTTTTTTTACTCGTCTTTCATTTCACAATTTTTCTGCCTGTAACAAGAATAAATTAGCGTTAAGCGTATATTTCTTCAATGAACGCCATTTTTGAGGCGATAGCCTTGGTAACTGGATCTCACGAGTATGTCCCGGTGCTAGCAATACTTGATGGCGCCCATAAAGTTGGCCGCACAACAGCCGTTGTCTAAGCATCGAAAAGAGGCAAGTGGAAAAATACATAATAGATACCACTGTAGGAGGGAACCAACCAACAACCGACTTCAATACGGCGCCACTAGTTATCTTCTTTCGAATCGAAATTGTCAAGCAGCCGATCGTCGGACAGGGCCTTCGGGGTTGTCATATCATTTCGCTTTCTATTCAGAATTTACTTACTATTCAAGTAAAAATAGTTTGCGGTAGAAAATCGAACAAACGACAAAAATATGTCGAATTACTTTTGCCTTCCAATCAAGGCTTTGGCTGGAAAACAGAAAATCGTTTTTTTTTTTTTAACGTATTTCGGTCATAGAAGGGGAACAGATATTCTCTGTACTGGGTCAGACAGTTTCTTTAAAAATAACTGTGATTTCAAACATATCTTTTACAGTGTACTTTCAGGGTATGCCCGTAGTTTAGTCTAACGTAGAAAACATCCCCGAGAGCCTGTTTCAAAGCATGAATGGCACCTATGTACAAAGAGACAGCACGGACGCATGTTTTAAGCATGAGCATATCTCATGCAGCTCGTTTTCTGTCCTCCCCATTCCTGTATCTGCAAACGTAGAAGCTTCGCTATGTCTCTTTTCTTTGGCAAAGTCGATAAAATCACCAAATAAGCTTGCAGAGAGAACAGAGGAGGATAAACTAGCAGGCGCTAGTGTTTCATACGTACCATGTTTAAGTTGAGTGTCGTAATGAGCAAAATCACAGTGACAAAACTGGCGATGAGAATGAAAGAAGCAAAGACCGCCTCCCAGTGGCGCCGTGTCCTTCTGTCGTAACCAAGCTGAACCCGCTGTTCGGAAAGTTTACTAAGCGTGCTGTATTGTAGAGGAGGAGGAGGCAAAAACTCAATTTAGACGCAGTAATAAGTGCCTGGAATGGTAGAAAAGACTATAGTAACCTGCATCAGTTATATCCCAGCAACTCGGTGTAAAAATGCGAAAGCATTATGTTCACCGTATGAAATAAAGCAAAAAAACGGTACATGTAAACGACTAATAGGAAGGCATATATATTTACGGCTTAAGGTATCAAATATATATTCCTGAAGAAAGCAACCGAATGAGAAGAAAAAGGCCGTGCAATGTCGTTACTACATTACCTCCACAAATGAAGGTGATATATGCGGCCACTTTTGAAAAATACGGTGGTATTTTTAAAACATCCCCACATGCTAGTGAGCCAAATCAATCCCAGAAACATGTTTAATTGGCAAGACTAGAAGTTTATGTAGTGAAGTACCCGTGAAGAGTGTGTTTATTTTTTTTATGCAGTGCTGAATTTTCACATAAATTTTATAGTAAAGCTTTTTGTTTGTAGATTATGCTTGTTTTCTCGGTACCTGCACCCATATCTTGAAATTCCGAAGTGGAGGCAACCGTGGGAGCTTAATTAGCTCAAAATTTATCAGCCGAGATTTTTTGGCAACATTTAAATTTAATTTAAATAGAAAATCACGTGCTGAACGTGGCACACTACGCTTGTGATATAAGTGACCAAATTGCTCTAAAAGATAATGTGAAAAGCTTGTGTTCAGCATTTTCGTTTTAGTGTCAGAGAGCGCAAAATATAAGAAAACCTTTGCAGTTCTTCTAGGTCATCTTTAAACTTTAATTGAATGGAGGAACTATAACAATGCCAGCATTGCATTGCAAAAAAAAAAAAAAAAAAAAAAACAGTGATCAAATAAGGTTCATTCATATTTTAATTTTGTGTTTTGTGTTTTCAAAGACGACTTCTTGAATACAAAGCATTTTTTTTCTCCCGTTATTGCTCTCCTTCTATATATAGTGGCAAAATTATTGGCCCCCTAGGTGAAACGAACAGCTTTCTGAATTGATGCAAGCCGCGTGTAACGTATGTACCCCTAGTTTGAACCTTGAAGCAGGAAATACTAATGTAGCCTCTTTCCTTGGACAGAGGAGACAAAGAGTACTATTATAGCTTTATGAGCTCATTTCGAACACCAGTGCCAATTCGATGCTTGAGTGACACTTTAGGTGCGACAACACTGAAATGACAGCTTTAACACAAAAACCCCTGATGTGATATCCAACAACAGAAAGCACTAGCTGTGATATAAACAAACAAGCACAATGAATCGCTCGTAAAGACAAGACCTCTTCGTTTCAGAGATCACTTTGTTAACACGACGGTAGAACACGCCTGAAAAATCAAGCGGAAGCGCTGTAAGCTACTATAGTTTTTGCCGTTGCACACCAGAGTAGAAGACCGCCACGCATAATGAAAATAAGCACAACTTGATCACCTTGCTTTAAGTTTGGGCCATTTTAGAAACACTTGCAAACAGCATGCATCACCTCCATAAATCCGCGAATGTCGACCTTCGTGGGACAATACAGTTTCCCGCGCCACCCGCCTATGCCCAGAAACGTAGGCACGAAAAGGGATTCGCCACTTAGAGAATCAAGAGCATATAACCTCATGAACCCATCTTATGACAACTACTACACATATGCACCCTTGGCTAACCCTAACGCCACCACTTCGTCAGTAAACCTCCGCCATTAGCCATTCAAAAATGTTTTTATCACACTGGAATAACTGATCCAACATCAGCTGCAACACTTGCTGAAGTGATACTCCACCATCTTCGCTAAACCAGCAGTATCACACAGTTCACGGACAGCCAGAAAGTCCACAGTGACTTCGCTGTCAGCCCTTCTTCGGGACATATTTATGCCCTGCTGATAACCTATCTTCACTAGCGCAGTAGCATGCACAACCTTCTGGAATGGGTTGCCGCTCGTCATGCAATAGAAGCGGAGAAACAGGTGCATCCTTTCGCTAGCGACTTGCCTCTCTCTCTGAACGACTCGTCCCCATGGTCCGATGATTACAACGCTAAGGATGAGTGGGATATCCATCCAAAATCGCGCAGAGAACTCAAAGAACATCGGAACCCCCATCGCCCACTTCACGTACATTCTCTAGATTTATTCGCCGCGAATCCGCTGTCATCAGATGAGCGTGAGCGCTACATTGCGACACATACAACCACTAGACGTTACAACATTCCGCAGAAACCCGGCTATGAGGTATGTACCGGCATATTGACAAAGCACATGCATATGGAACCTACCCACGGCCCTAACAGTCACCCCACTATCCTATTCCTAGGAGAGCTGGGCTGCTTCTCCCGCTGAAACCCGCTATTAACTTCGAACACAGCTCGTTCTTCATTCGCGCACGTATTAACAGATATAGGCCTCAACTAACTCTTAGGTTTGAGACGACAGTCAGTACCAGAGTCAGAGAACAACTATTTTTTTTTTATCTCATAGATGAAATGAAATTAACATGAGTTGAATATTAGTGGGTTAAAAACTCACACCTCAGCTAGTTGTTGAATTTCAAGATATAGATATTTAGACATGATATCATGATGACAGAACGCATATAAGTGAAGCAAAACGGACACCGGACACATCAGTCTGTAATGGCTGTTTCTCGCTCTTTTTTTCCCGGTACGGTGTTTCATAACGTTGACTTAAGCGACATTAGTTTAAATACGATGTGGGGCTGAACCTTTATTCCGGCGTCCTATTTGAACAGTTTGAAGGAAAGTATGTCTCTTACGGCATTCATTTCAGTCTGTCTTGGTTCCGTGTTATTTCCATTGTTGTCTGCCTACTTCTTAGTTTGCACGCAAAAAAGACCGCTCAAGAAGAAATACAATCGTTCTACGATTACAGTGGCACAGTTTAGCTCTTAAATTCCTCCTACGTGTAGTGGGTCTTCTTACCTCAATGCTGAAGGAGAGGCCGAGTGAGACACCTTGAGAATTGCAGGCATGACTTCGTTGGAATAATCTCCGAAAGACGTCCAGGCAATGCATCAGCAGAGACAGCGTTAAGAAATTACAGCTTACAAAAGCAACATGAGAAATTCCGAACGCTTTCGTTATGCACGTGTTGGTGTTCCGATTTTTCTTCTTCGTCTTCCCTGAGTAGCACACTACTTCTTCTTCGTCTGCTTCTTCTAAATATTATTGACAACAGGCATTTTCACTCGCGTAGTAAACACGTTGTCGGTTTGTATTGCTTTACCGAGTACTCTGCGGGCGACTCTCCACTTCTACCGGTGATTCTATAGGCAGTGTTGAAGCGCTGCTGCCAACGTGCGCTTTCACGCCGTTCAGGTCTTTTCGATTACATTGCGAGCAGCTCGTAGTTCGAGCGACATTTACTGTTCCTTGGGAATCTGGCTCAAATAGTTGCAACAAGATTCTTCACGTCTGCGGGTATTAGTGCTCTTGTTTATATTTTGCAAATTTCAGCTGACTTAAAATGCGCCCAACTTCTGCATTCAACCAGCGCAGCATCAGCAATGAGGCAGCAAACTCAGCTAGCACCCGAACACCACCTCTCCTGCGAGGGAAGCGTGAGACTGCGCTCTGGCGTCAGTACGGACGGCGACCAACAGTGGCCAATGGGGATGCCGTCCCGTACCGTTGCTAACCAGCCAATTCCCTTTTGCATTAGTGTACACTTCTACTTGTGTTGAGGCCGAGAAGGCAGCCCTTGCTATTGCACACCTCCGCCAAATACATTATCACTGACTCGAAGCCTGTGATCTAAAACTACGCGGTTGCATGGGTGGCCCCCACAGCCATCAGTATCTTGCTTTTCGGCATCAACCCCTGTAGCCCTATCCAAATCATCTGGGCGCTCGTAAAGTGGCCCAGAATGACGAAGAGGCAGCCATTACCATCGCTTGTGACTGGACGGACCGAGTAAGCCGGCCAAGCCAGAAATTTATACGTGCGAAGAGCTCCTCACGTGCCGCGAAGTCATTTTTCATTACCGCCTCTCTCATCATACTTTCCTAACCCGCACAAATCTCCCAGCACCAACAACACTCGTGGCGCCACCTTAAGCTCCACAAATTCCTTATTTCGGCATGCCTTGCCCTTCTTCACCCCGGAACGTATTCGCCCGCGTGCAGCTTATGTGATAGCTTCCGCGCCAACTGCGCTTATACCTTGAACTGCTACCCGGGACACTTGTTCCCTGCTTTTTGGCACCTTACCAGAACGCAGCAGGAGAGGCTGCTTTGTCCAGCACTGGGCCGGATGTACAACTTCGGCTGGTGACCTGGGCGTAAGAAGTCCTGTCTAGCCACGGCCTGGAGGCCACATTAACTGGCAGCTAAAGGCCGTCCGCAATGATGCTATATAATTATCTTTACGTTTGGCCTTCATACAGAAAGAAGTTTTTTAGCACCAACCCCTATGGTTTTTCCAGCTCTTGAGATTGACCTTCTTCCATTGTAGCTAAATGAAAGTGATTGTTTCACCTGGCTGACTCATGAAGTACCTAATGAGCTCCTGCGACTCTAAACCTCGGCAGAGAGAGAGAGAGAGAGAGAGTAAACTTTAATTGTTTAACGGAATAGCGTGGGTGGTTTCCTCAGTCCAGGATACCATTGGCCTGGGCTGTCTCCCGGGCCCTGGTGAGCAGGCTGCGCTGCTCAGAGAGACCCGTGTGGGCCAGCTATGCATCCTACTCCGCTTGGCTGAGTGCTCGAGCTTTATATTTCTCTAACTGCTCTTTGCAGTTTCATACCATGTGCAGGATGTCCGAGACTTCACGGCATGGTGTGCACGTGCTATTTTGAACTTTTTCGGGCCAGATTTTGTGGTACTTTGCTAGGTTTGAGAATGTCCTACCCTGTATGTTCCTCCAGGCTACTGCCTCCTGTCTGCTGAGGTCTTTGTGTGGTTCTGCATATCGTTTTCTTCCTAATTTCAAGTATTGTATCAGTTCCCCGTATGTGAGAGGGGTTGAAGGCTCTGGTACAGCAGGCGCAGGTGCCCGGAAAGTATGCCCTCGGACTATCCTGTCGGCTGCCTCGTTGCCGTAGATTCTTTCGTGTGCCATTATCCACAGGATTGTGTGCTTCACGTTGCCCGCCTTTTTTTCCTGCTCCATTTCTCGGTGTGCCTGTTTGCATACGCGTCCCAGGAGGAAGGCACGACAGGACTTTTGGGAATCGCTGATTGTTATGTGTTTTCTACTTTGGCTGCTGGCGTGTTTAACTGCAAGGGTGATTGCAACTTGTTGTTGTTGTTGCGACTATAGGAAGAAGGAAAAGAAAATGCACGGGCCTGCTACTGGCCCTGTAGCTGAGTCACCTCTGCTGCCTCGAGCGGACAGAAGAGAGAAAGTAGAGAAGAAAAAACAGAAAGGGAGAGAAACACGCGCACCGCAACAGCTATCGTCCACCACCTAAGCGGTGGCGGGTGCAATAACAGCCTAAAAAAGGTAAAAATTTGATGGCAGGCTATCCCCCGCCGCAAGCGGCGATGACCGACCAGTCCCAGCCTCGTAGGGCCAGGAATATCCACCCTTTACCACCTATCTCTTCCTTTCCTGTGAGCCAATTATTATTATTAATATTAGTATTACTTGCACGGCACAGCAACAGTCCCACGCTGATTTTGTGTGTTGATTTATAGGAAAGGCACAGAATCTGTCACATTTTAGGGTTTCTTGGCTCATAGTCAAAATCACGTCTGCGCGAGATATGTGCGAGAGATCTGTTTGTGAGATTCCGCGAGATGTCTTCTCTTTTGTCTAGCAACCCTGCCATCTGGAATCCCACAGTTGAAAGCGCACCGATAAACGCCATGCGACAGGAGCGACGGTATACCGTCCTAACGCTTTTGCCATAGAAAGTGCAACAGATATGGTGCTTTCCTTTCCTCTAAACCAAACATAAGAATATATATTAAACTGCAACGAACGCTCGCCAAGTACATGAAATTTTCACTGTGTGGCACGACACCCGGTCTTGCTAGAAAAAAGCCCATAAGAGGCGCGCGATATATTATGTGCAGATCAATTTTCAGGCTTTCGTATTTCTTCAGTGCAGATTCTACAGTGCTTCCTGGATCCTTTCTTTTTCTTTGGGCGATTCTTAATGCGCTAGGACTATATAGCCAACAAGGCTGAGGTCAACGCACCTCTAGAAGTTTGTACATTTTTTAGACGTAAAGCAATATTTCACTTCTTAGAAGCACTCGAACCGTGGTTATTCGTTTGCCACCCACACTGTCTACCGACTAGCCAACGCAGCCGGTTGGTCTTTCCCAAAACTATGCCCTTTAGCCGTTCTGAGATGTCTGAAGTCTCCACGCAGTTCAGCAGCGAAGCTCAAGCGGCATGCTCGTGTCTGTGATGGTTTTGTATATGTTTAGCCATGAGAACAAAAGTCTTGAGCGAAATTACAGAAGCTGCAACTTTGGCAGCAATTGTTAGACGGTAATGAAACCTATAATGCTACCCAAAATAACACACCACCATATGCTCATGTATATGATTTGTTTCCTGTTACTTAAAAAATACTACAGTAAAAACCTACCGGATACTTAAGCTCCGGATTAAGCATAAACCTGGTATCGACATCTGGGCTTGCCTAATTGTACTAGCATATTCAAGTGCCTGCAGTGACAACTTTTCCTTTTTGGAAAGACCAACAATTTTCCCACCTGTACAACAACGCCTTCACGTTGTCTAGTCTTCAGAAAGTGAGGCCCTCAAACAAAAGCTCGTGGGTTTGAGCGCTTCTAATCAGTGAAGTATTGTTTTAAGTTGAATAAATTAGTTTAAAAACCTACACAATTTGAGACATGCGGTTACATAAGCATTGTTGACCATTTGAAATTCCTGCTCGAGGTCACGCGGCTCTCACGTTATGTCCCTGTCGATTTATCACTTGCGGCCAACAACGGTGCTGCACATCTAAATTCACAATGGCATCTGTGAGACAACGGAATCGCGCCATATAGTGCGCGCTGTCACTGCGCCGAAGACAAGGTTGAAGTATCTCATACCTCGAGCACCTCGAGCCACAGACCAGGTAAGCGCGTGACTTGTCAACGTCTCAGCCTTTCCCGCACTGCAGCTTGGAATAAAGCGATCTCCTCGCCGTGCTCACACCTCGTTCTTCTACAACCTCTGCTTAAGCACCGCAAGCAAACCCCTTCCGTGCATTGCTGCCTGAGTTCCTGTTCTCCTTGCTTGGGGTGTCTACCAAGGAGATCGTTTGACACGAGGCCTAACGTCCACTGCCTTCGGCTTCTGAAACCTTTGTTTGAGCGCACCTACCATCATGGTCGGTGAGTTTCGTCCTTCTGTGTATTTTATCTAAACCGAGGCTCATGCTTTCTCTGTGCGACATGACACTGCAGCCGACATATAGTAGAGCTGGTGCTGGATCTCAAATGACACGCTGAAAGAGAAGGCGAAATACTAATCAGCCCATAGTTTCATTTTCGAATCACTTTGCTCCCGGCTAGCGCTTCTTTCAGACCTTTGCGGAATCTATTGTATTATAACGTCATAGATTTATTGTGTTGTCTTACGGTAGCGGCCAAGTAGCCTTGACGTAGTTAGAAGGAATATGAAAGCGAACACGGGAGCGCGAGGCCTCCGCGCTTTGCAAAGCGCTACCGCCAACGCAAGACAAGGTCTGGTGCCACCAAGGGTATGCTCAGGAAGAGCAGCCGACCAAGCTTACTTTGGATGCTTTTTTACCACTGATTCTTATTACATGTCGGTGACAGCGCATTTGAAAGCGTCTGTACAGACGACTTTGGTTGAAAACAATTTGAGCGGCAATACATGCAAAAATCTACAGGGGTTTAAGCATGGCTTGAACTTAGGGATGGAGAAAAGCTTTCAGTGTTGCAGCCATAGCCCCTGAACACCGCTTTTTCAATCGCGGGTTTTTCATTATTTGGATTATTGGCTGGTTGGTTTACAGGAAGGAAAAGACGCAGTATCTGTTACGCTTGTTTCCGTTGACACCTGAACCGCGCCATAAGTGAAGGGAGGAAGCTGGGAGTGAAAGTGGAATAAGGGAAGAGCGGTCATAGTGGACGGCTTCGAGTTATTTTCAACCCCTGTGAGTCTTCAACGTGCACTGACATTGCAAAGCACATGGACGACTTTTTGTTTTGCCTCCATCGCGAGATTTAAAGGCATTGGAAGCTTCCCTATTCTACGCCATGAAGTTTCGTTGAGCTAGAGACCCATCGATGTGTTGATTTCGAGCTCACATAGAAACAAGAAAAATAAGTGTTCTTTGTGTATTTAGCGAAGCTAGAGCACCCTCCTGCCCATATGAAGAGGAGGATTTTGCGCGAATATCGCATAGGTTGCATTTGTTTTCACCTAATAATTGAGCGTTCATTCGAGGCGCTATGCCCTCAATTAATTAATTGTAAATTAAATCTACACACGCCCGCCTCGCCACACTGTATACTGACGTTATGAGCTTCTTACCCTTAACGTATCTTGCTGATTGCGCCTTTCAGATGTATCTGAAGTGTCTCAGCGTAAGTGTTACTTTTTTGTATTCTACGTTCGCTGCAACGCGTGCCTGCATTTCCTCTGCTCTATTGGCACTGTTAGAACTGCTGCCGTGTCCGTTTAATCGGTCTGCCGACGAAAGCAAGCATGCTTACTTTTTAAAAAGCATAGCCAGCATATAGCCTGGAATGCTAAGCATTCTGTAAATGCTTGCTTGTCTTTCACTGCTTTGTAAAACATGTTACAAATTGATGACACGAAACCAGATATGTTTCTAAAATTTATGAATTGATTACTATCACATATAATAAGCAGTAGCAAATATTCGTCTCCAAGGGATACTTCTCAACTGCCTATAATTTTGCCAACTAGATTCACGTTCAAAATGTAATACTCAGCAATGCCGAAGAGAATCCTAAATTGTCTCATTTTGAGTCAGATGCTCAATTTACTCAATTTAGTTATTATTCAACCGTATGATCCGGATTTCGTTAGCGCCATTTCTTTGGGGAGTCGCGCAAAACGTAGAAATATTTGCCTCATCAACCGATGTGGTGACGTACCCGAAACCAATTGACTTAGTCGATGGGGATCTTGTTCTAGTTAGTCAGTGCGCTCGTGACGTGTCTGAACAAAGTGTGGGGGAAGGCAGGACCTCAGTTGCTAGCTGCATTTAGCTGCATGCAGAATTGTCTGCACAGATCTGCGTATGACACTGGAATCGAGCCAGCTAGATTCAAGGCTGCGTGCATGTACCATAATCGCAATTTCTCGCAAGTTGGTGCAGTACGTCCCTGAAGATTGATCATCATCACCTGCTGCAAAGCCGTAGCTTATGCATCGGATAACAATGACGATGCAGGTAGCAGGTAATGCGGACACAAACCTGATTCCGGTGCATTTGAGGCACTAAATGTGATTAGGTGTCCCCTAAATTATCCAACACGTAGCATCGCAGCTGCAATAATTGCGAACTCTGAACCTGAACTACTTTTCTTGCCTTATCCCCAAATTTCATGTAGCAGAGACTATTTTAACAGTTTGTCTGATTCTTGAAATCATTCTCTCAAATTTTTTTCACCTTATTCTATGTTGTTTTATTAACTTCAGTATGTTGGTGCACCTTCGTGTAACTTAGTCTTAGATCTGGTACCTAATTCTACATTCTCTCAAAACCAGACTATGGAACTTGTCCCTATGTATTCTGGTATTACTTGTCTTTCGGTGTTTACTCATCTGACACAGGCAGAAATATAACTCTACTAGGGGCTGTTCCGTGGCACTGAGTATGCAGACTGCTGCCACATACTGCAACCTCTTATCCTCATATTTCTTTATTTCGTTGTCGATCGGTTGTTCACCGCAAGCTCTGAGCATAAGCTGGAAGTCTGCAAGATCTTGCCACGTCAGTTTTCTGCCTAGGCCGTGTTCTTCATCTTTGCCAGCTTCCTGCTGCCGTGTATTAATGAGTGTCATCTGAAGTCACCGACTTGCCCTCAATGCATGGTCGTCCATTTTAGGTGTGAGCACGACAACAGGTGACCGCTTTATTCGGAAGCGCCATTGCATCCGGCAGCATCGTAACTATGTGGCAGACCATTCAAAGCACCTCCTTTAGGCTTATGTGCGCCTGCGGCACTTTGCTTCAAAAGTCTATTGTATCGAAAGCCATGGCGGTGTGAAGCAAATGAACACCTACTCTCTTATTCACTATAACATTGAATGACCTCGCACGTATCGACGTTTCCCATGTGCTCACGCGAGTTAAGTAGATGCTGTGGACAAATCGAAGACTGTGCAGCAGAAACGACTGCACCATTCAAAGTGGAAGTCAGCGCTGTCATTGACAGAGCACTGCTAATCTTCTTGTAAGCAGGAAAGGATCAAAAACCGAAGCACAGATATTGGCGTCAACAGCCGATTTCGCTCGTTAGTCGCTTGTGTTGATGCTAAAATTTGGTGCAGATTCGAAGGCTATTGAAAACAACGAGAGCAAGTCATCAGGTTAGACATTCAATACGAGGAATAAAATTTGCTGTGTCGTTTTAAACATGAAACTCAACAAAACTACAGATCGCCCTAGAAACGCATCGTGCTTGTATCACACCTGTGTGAGAAAACTTCCAGTGCCTTTTCAAATGTATTGCCTATCGGCCTAAATTTTCGTGATTCAGATTTCATGCACCTTTTTTATTTGATATAGCACAAATTCCCTTCATAGTTTTCATCAATATAAATACTGCATTTAGCGCCAAACATGTCGTGCACATGTTACGTTTGACAGGAGCATTTGCAACAGCGCCGTAGTGTGCTAAATGCATAACCCAAATCACTATAGTGCTCGCAGGCCCCTTTTATTCGGCTCAGCTGACTGCATGCAGAATCAGTGTTCTGGTACGCTGGTCTCTGTGCTTAATGCAATTTACATTAGCTTTGCCGGCTCTCAACGCATGTACATCTTGCATGTTCAGCGAGTAGATTTACACTGCGAGAGCTTCACACAATGAAACTGTTATATCCCATACAGAAGGTTTATTTGTGATGTCACTGATCTCAATTGCTTGCGTTCTTCCTCAGTCGAGCCCACCGCAAGTAAGTTACTTTCACTTGCTTCTGTCGTATTCATCTTCCTCTCTTTGTTTCATCCGGGACAGCCTAGTTGTTGCTCGTGTCCATAAGTACCATGTTCATCTGAGCATGTAGTCAGAGTAACGCAGAAAGTGTGTCTGAGGGAAATGGGAGAATTTTTACTTAATGAATTATCGATTCCTACTCTTCCATGGCAGTGAAATGATTTGAAAGGTGCGTTACGAATATAATTGATGAGCGAGGAGCCAATATCGGCATGTGTATACAGCAAAACGCTCTGAACCTAGAAAAATATAATAGACCTACAGCCACTTCATAAAAGGTCGGGTCTTTTGCAAACGACTTTATAAATATGGTCAGAGCATTGCTAAAGCATGATGTAATTGTGAATAACAATTTGGTAATCAAAATTGAAATTGCAGATGCTCTGCATGCTTATTCCGATCTTAATATTTCCATTCAAGTTTCTGACGTAAAACTATGGCCATTTGCTTTCCCCAGCTGATGACAAGTAAGTATAGCCAGTTCATTTAATGGAATTGAGAATCTTATTCAACTATACAGAGGCACTAATCACTGGGCAGTGAAAATAATTGATTACATGGTGACCGAAACGAATCGATACTTGTTTATCATAATCTTAGGTAAAAGGGGTCTACTAAGCATAGCCTGGCCGATTAAAAATAAGTAAAAATCTTGGCCAGTCCGCCCCGCCAAAAGCATAGCGGGCGCACATCAATATAAAATAGGACTGGGAATACTCAAGACGGGATGGGGGGCTACTGAGCTGAATGAGTATAACTATTCGGCTAACAAGTGTACGCTTCGCTGGCTAGAAATTCTTAGCTTACAATGCTTGATTGTTGACCGACAATGTTTCCTTGAATCACAGAATATGGTGTCTAGTTCTGGCTGATGTTATGTTTACTGACAATATTGTGCTGGAATTCTTGATTTACGTAGAGTCTTGCATATGATTACTTCATCGTTTATTTGTTCTATGGGCTGTTATCTTGGTCAGATTGTAGAATGAGTTTGCTGGTAGTAAACTGCTTGTAGGCCACCCATGTGTCTGGGCAGCCTCATAAAAATGAATAAAAATCTAAAATATGCTTTGTTTTCTGCAGAAAAAGGCTGAAGATGTTTGACAGCCATAAAACATTTTGTTTTCTTCCTTGTACGCCTTTTCCGATCCTTTTTAGATATCCAGTTTGTCCTTCCCATTTATTTATTTTACTATTCCATCATAATTTGCCCTTCACTTTTCCGGGAAGGGAGTCTGTGATATATTAAATACTATGATACAGGTGCTAATGTTTTCTCGAAAATATTTTTCTTTCAACGTCAATGTGACCAATGAATTTTATAGGCTTTGAAACACACGGGCATATACACGTTTTAATATAGGGCGTTACAAATTATCCAACACAGCTTTTCAAAAACTGGGCGATATGCACCGGTGATTTCTCTTCAGGTATGTTGGCTTAAAATATCAGACTTCTTAGAAGGAGCAATGACAGGTATCAATATTCAAGATGCCAACATGAATAATGAGTCTATTTTCAATATTTTTTTAACTGGCACGTTAGCTTGAATTTTCGAATGTCTAAAGTTTTGGATTTTAAGGTTTATTTAAGTCTACAATTCATGTAAGGCGCCTGAACGAGCTTTCATAAGCATTTTTTTTTGTATTGAATATTTCCAGTCACTGTTCCCACTAAGACAATTTTAAAGAGCGACTGCCCTTTTATGTTGCATTATAATTTTGTTCCGAAATATCTCGCACAGTTTTGAATATAAAATAATTCTGTCGAATAATTCTAAACACCTCTATGATTCATTATCTGTCCATATTGTTATCTTAGTCTATAATTTCCACGCAGGTCATCGAATATGACGTAGGCCCACGCTTCACTTCAGATTCTCTCTTTACATTTCAGATTCTCTCTCTGCCTGAACTTTGTTGCCGAAATGTCTATAGACTGACTTCTTCCTTACCCCCCTCTTCCCCCCCCTCCCCCGAGCGATGATTAGCTCCTCTGCCCGTCTCCTTGGAAACTAGATGTTGGTGGCACCTTTTGTTAATTTTTTTCTTCACGGGCCGATTCGCTTGTAGATTGGCTTTCTGCCGTTGCTCTACAGCAGGTTATCTTTTGTATGTCTGGTCAGAATTAACCCCTTACCTGAAAAGGCTTTGTAGGTCAGAGACTGGTATACAGAGCGTGCCGTGTGCAGCAAGCCAGGAGAAAACAAGAGGCGTAGAGGAGACTTGTAAAGTCCAGCATTAAGGGATAGCTATCTAGGCCTACTGCTTGTACACCCCTGGGAGAGCATAGCATCATCCGGCTAGCCTCCGCAAGCCGAACGTCTTTGAAATCTACTTCTTTCTTTCTCTCCAAATCTACGCTCACTAACGCCTTTGACTACCCCTTAGAATCTGGTCTGGCCAATAAAACCCAACCCAAACATTTTTCGCAAACATTTTTCTTTTAAAAACTAGAACATACGCTAAATACTGAGCCTTGTCTTTCTTTCATCGGACCTCTTTAATACATTCAAGGTAATACTAGAATCCGGTGCGGTAAACATGAGGCTTTAATCAGTAAGAGGTGCGAGAGGGAGCTAATGGTAGTTCATGCTACTTTCGAGGAATTCGACACCGTACTGCCACAAATGCTTCTCCATAAGGAGGTAAAAAAAATCAGGCACTACTGATTGAGGATTGAAGCTACTCATATAATTACATTCTAGCTCTTAGCGCTTTGGTCATGAAGGCGCTGCAAAGCCCTGTTTTCAGCTTTCGTCATAGTAGCGGTTTGAATCGCAGGATAGAAAAAAAGATGGTTTTTGGAAAATAGCGCATAAAAACATTTCGTAGATTTGTGGCCGGCTGTAAACACAATGGCTGGCACCACGATTAACAAGAATGCACACTGAGTATGGGTGGCGATTTTGATAGGCCCGTTTCGCTTTAAGCTCAAAACCTTATTTTTAGGGCAAAGTCTCAAGTCCAGCTTTCTTGGACTTCACTTTAATGATACGAAGCTGTGGAATACTGCAAAGCATTTTCGCGAAAATACTTGCGCGAATGGTCTGATCTTCCAATCTGTAGAAAACCCTTGCTTTTATGTTTGTCATGGGCTCATATCAGCAGTTTTTACTGCCGTTGAAAAGCAACACGGTGCATTTGTAACTGTAAGCAATAGAAATTGTAAGCTGCCCGATACGGCGAAGTAGAGATATAATTAATATCAATATTTGAGGACAATTTCAAGTTATGCGAGAATACGCGGTAACAGCAAATTATTGTTTAAAATATGCACACATACAGTACTTCCGGTTATGGCATTCAAGCATGCTTTGCACTGTTTTTGCAGAGCGAACTTGCCTGGGTCCAGCTCTGTCTCCTGGGTGACGTCTATGCTGTGTCTTTTTTTCGTTCTCGCTTTTCTCGTGGGGGGAATTTTGATTCTCACCCAGCAAGCCAAACCCGGTAAGCACCTGTGAAAGCGCCTTTTCTGTAGGCTTGAAACTGTCGAGGGCAAAATTAATGAATGGGTGAATGAACGTATGCTAAAGTCTCGTTTAAATTGGTTGGATAGCAACTGCTAGGAGATTCAGTGTTTCTTTGCTTGCCTCATTTTAACATTACGCTTTGTGTCTTAAAGTTTCTTACCTTGAAATCTACCTTGTGCATCTACACGCACTGGAAGTAGTAGGTGTAGTAGGCGATTAAGTCTACTTAGGACAGGTAGTAACCGCAGATTCGGACCATGAAAAGGAAATAAGAAGAATAAGATTGGGATGGAACGCATTTGGCAAGCACTCGCAGATTATGACTAGCAGCTTACCGGTATCGCTCAAGAGGAAAGTATACAACAGTTGCATCTTACCTGTACTCACCTATGGGGCTGAAACGTGGAGGCCAACCAAGAGAGTTCTACTTAAGTTGAGGACAACCCAGAGGGCTATGGAACGAAAAATGGTAGGGGTAACATTAAGAGATAGGAAGCGGGCAGAGTGGGTCAGAGAAATGAATCAAGTTACCGACATTCTAGTGGAAATTAAGACGAAGAAATGGGCATGGGCAGGACATGTAGTGCGAATAAAGGATAACCGATGGTCGCTTAGGGTAACAAAGTGGATTCCAAGAGAAGGAAAGCGTAGCAGGGGGCGGCAGAATGTTAGGTGGGCGGATGAGGTTAAGAAGTTCGCGGGGGTCAAGTGGATGTAGCTAGCACAGAACCGGGTTAAGTGGAGAAATATGGGAGAGGCCTTCGCCCTGCAGTGGGTATAGTCAGGCTGATGATGATGATGATATGAGTAGCTCACAATATACCATCCGAAGGGTTCTCTTTCACACAGGAACTTCTGCTGCGTGCTCATTAGGAGAGTGATTTCTAGGTCCCAGTTAACATAAGACATTAAAAAAATCATCATTACGCTCACCGCAAACTGTATTCTTCAACTTTGCGCGAAGGTGTGTTTTATACGCCAACTATGTAAGGAAAACGTGCAGCAGAATAATCACCATACGACAGGGTTCTAAGGGAAGCTGTGTCTCGTTTACAAGCATTTATGCCACTGGCACAACTACTCAGCGGCTGATAAACCGACATGGCCCACTAGTGAATGATACATTTTGGTTGCATAAGTCGGTCTTCAGTCAGCCTCGGCTTCCCTTGAGCTGCATATTCTGAAGCTCAGCAGCACACATGTAAATGTTATCAAGTTTGTTATTTATATATAAATAACATTGGGGGAGGGGGGGTGGTGATATTTTGCTTGAAACAAGAAGTGTTCAGCAGAGCTTGATTCTGATTATCATCCATTTGGACAGTGAACGCTTAGTAGACTGGCAAAGTGCACCATTAATATATATATATATATATATATATATATATATATATATATATATATATATATATATATATATACCAACCAATTAGACCAGCCATTTTCTTACAGCGTTTGAACAACACATCTCAATATTCCATGCTTGGTTGGAGAAATAGAAAACTGTACAAGTCGTTCGGGCTTTTTGCCGTTTCTTTAGTGACATAGGACTTGACACGCGATTGTGGCCCAAGCTGGCTTTTCTGACCACGTTGTTATCCATCGCGACTGTATACATTCTCCTCTTTTCCCCAGGGCACTTTAGCAGGCCAAATGTTTAACATTCCGGCCGACCTCTCCGTGTTTCGAAGCTTAAACTTGTATCTATATTGAAAAAAAAAAAAAAAACGTGCTTTTGTAGTGTTGATCTTATTGTCATCGTGAAAATTAAAATCACACTTTTTCGACGTTATTGCTTAGCTCACAAATTATATGTAAGTACAAATTTTTAAGAACAATGCAACTGAAGCTGAAAAAAGAATTCGCATACCCGTTGCCTCTCCCTCTCGTCATCATCCCATTTTCGCTTGTTCTTTCCATTTCCTTCATCATATAGACTACGCTCATGCTGTTTTTCTATCCGGTACCTCTCTCATTTCACCATCCCTTCGCTTCCTTTCCTTACTTCTTATCTCTCTCCTTTTTGCTGCGTGCCAAACGAGGCTTCGGAGACAAGTATAGACATGCTTTTCAGGCATGGCGCCCCTAATACGAAGATGTTGAAATATCATAGTGATGTTACTTGATGCTGGGCACTTCTTTTAAGAAAAGGGATTTGTGACACGGTACAACTTTGCTCAAAAGTGGAGAGACCACGCGTTTTGACAAAACTGGACATCAGCTTTTTCTGAAGATGTACCGATGATTTCTAAGTTATCCAGAGGGCAGCCAACTAATATGCTTGCCATCTTGTCCAAACATATTTGTCAGGTGCATCTTTTGATACCGAAAAATAAGTCCAGCGGGTGGCGTGGCCTCTCTGCTTTTGTGCAGGGGTGTACATAACCCAAACCGAATGTCATCAGCATGATAATAATCACTATACATAATCACTCCCTCTAAACGCTACCGCGAGACGATTCCTCTGTCATGTTTCATCGGTTGTATAATGCGGGGAGGGTTTTTGTTCTTGTTCATATCGGAACTTGTCTTTCAGTGTTTTCGCCCTATTACACAACGCCTGACATCATGTACCTCGGAAAAAGGGGTCGAATTCAATGTGCGCTTCCATGTGTTGATCGCTTCTTTTTTTTTTTTTTTCTTCAAGTGAGACGTGCTTCACTGCAATTTATTATAATTAAATGCTAAAATGGTAGCGCTGTTTTATTCGAGCTTCTGTGGGAGCACCATGGTAGTAACGGGAATACTTACATTACGTCTGAGTAAAGATTAGTTGAGCCTTCGGTCTCGGCTTTCTCGTGCGCTTAGCATTTTTGTTGTGCTTGTGCTTAGACGAAACTATGAGGCTCGCAATAAAAGTAAAAATAATGGATTTCTTGCGCATCCTTCATATTGGCACGATACATGGATACAGCACAAGAGAGCGAGGCCTGAAATTGGCTACCGCGAAGTAAAAGCCTGCGCATGTTCCGTAAGGTAATTCTTCCTGTTGTAAGGAGGAGCTCACTGCATGCTTCACAACCTCGGCATAAGTTCGCAAAATATGTACCAAGGATGCATTCCACAGCAGATATTTAGAAGGACTGTTCGATTGCTTGACTAGAAGGCATTAAAGATAAGGTTACGCGCGCTCTACGCTCCATCATTTGTCGATTAATAAAGCACCTAACAGCGCTCAAAACTACTAGAAACTCCGAACAACAAATTATACTTTATAGATGCTTTGCCCTAACCATTTGTTTTTTGTTTAGCTTATATGGCACGATACCGTGGAACCAATAAGCAATAACATGTCAAAACAGCATGATAAATATAGAATCCTGCAAAAGTTTTAAAATATTTCCACAAACTGCATAAAAGCATTCTTATTTGAGTATATGTATTACAGCAGATGTGGACTAGCCCTCATGCAACCCGACAAGTGTTTTAAACCCCATTCTTTTTTTTTTTTTCTGGTGTGCACAGATGACGGCGAAGAACCGGTGCACGACTCGGATAAAGGCAGCAGCAGTGGCCCTTCTGCTGACAATTCCTCGCCATTTCCCCAGGTTGTGAATAAACGCCCTGTAACTACTGCTGCTGCCTCCATTACGAACCCGGGTGCTTCTGGAAGCGCTGCATCTGGAAGCGCTGCTTCTGGAAGCGCTGCTGATCAAAGTCCAGCTTCCACCGACTTATGTACGTGACTCTGGGCTATTCCTAAGAGATTTCACACGGTAACGAGTAGATTGCAATGGTCAGCTCAATTCAATACATTTACGTTTAAGAAAAGAGACAGACACTGGCGTCTGCCCTGTGTCTGTTTCTTCTTTCCTGATTCTTATTTTGCATGCCAAAGATGTTATGAATACAATTTACGTTGATACAACATTTTGGCTTTAAACACCCTTGACGAGCAGAAGGGAGAGAATAAGCGGCACCCAGATATTTCTCACCAGCTGTCCTTTTAACAGCACGTTAAGCAGACTGAACATACGGTTCTCCTTAATAATTTAAAATGGCAATTTGTATTTACCCGCTGAACGCACATGAGTGGTACCAGCAGCGCTGCTTTTAGATTTTTTTTTTAATGTACGTCTCAAGGTTCATTATTTATATTTCCGTTTTTTAGTCCGTATTTTCACATCAAACATTATTCGAGAAATGAAGACGAATTGCGGCTTAAAAAAGCTTCAGAGCCTGTGTATTAATTTGGCATGTTCTCGAGGTGTCCTCATGGGCATGTCACCTACGTATTCAGAACTAAAACTTAAGCAACGCAGGTGTTTTGTGCTCTTCGATTTCACAATATCAAAAGAGTCATGTCCATGCGAATATTACAGCGCTTTTGCTCATACGCAGGGTGTTTCACAGAAATTGAGCTAACATGAAAACTGCGGTGCTCCTGAAATGAATGAAATTAAAGGAATGTCGTTCACTGTGATGTGGGCACGTAACAGTGTTTTTATATTTTAAATTTAAATTTTAAACTGAAATAGGCAATTACATACTGATTACTGCGTGAATACATTATTCACATTGTGTATTATTTAGCCAGGCTATAAAGAACAATAAAACATAAGTAATATTTTTGTAGCAGCCTGTCTTATACGTGGTTTTTTCTTTACAGTTTCTTAAAATGCAATATAAATAAGGATTGTTTCTGTTTCGCTACAGTGTTGTAGCATTGTCAAACACTATTTGAGCGCACGCAGTGTGCACGGTTATCATTTTGGTCTCAATGGTGAAACATATCTTGAAAAATGAAGTCAGCCCATTCTTCCGCAATTTTGAAAACGCTGCCAAGACGTATATAACCAAAATCAAATCAAATGTAGTCGGATATTTCCCACATACAACTATAAGAACAGCAAATTCTAGTATTTGAAAGTAGACTCTATTTGCTAATTATTTAAAAAATCTTACCTTGCTCATGCGTGTCCTGAACGGGAAGCGTCTGAAGCCGAGGCATATTATAAGGCTCACTTAGGCTCCGCCTCTGTGAGTATGACGCGATAGCGCATGCTACAACGCAGCATAAAGAGCCGCGCGTTATCCAGGCCGTAAGTACGTGAACGTCTTGACATAGAAGTAACCTGGGACTCAGAATGCAAGGATTCAGGCAATTCTACGTGTGATCCGGGCTTGGCCATTATCATTACCACTAACTGCAACCTCAATTTCACCGCCAATATCATACTTAAGTTCGACAAGTAGAATGAATGATCGCTTTCCCTCGAGCCCAGCGTCGAATTGCGATTAGCTCGCTCAGCTGGGAATCGGCGGGATAATGGCTCGATTATCGATGAAGATGGTTATTTTCTTAAGTGCCACTACTTCGGACATCCCTAGCGGACATTTCCGCGAAAGGAAAGGCATTGGTCTGCATTAGAAAGGATTTCGCCAGGGCGGGCGTAACGGCAACGCATCACAATATATGACTTTCGCCTTCATAGGCGCAGACAGTCTTTAGTGTCTCTGCTAAATGTTTTTATTTATTGTGCATCCTCATTTTATTTCTTTTTACATGTCTCTCTCGCTATTTCTAAACTCTCAAAATCCGCTGCAAAAGGTGAGACGCGCTTGGTACATAAGGCATATATTTTAATCTGTTCCTGCTTGCGCACAACTTTGAAGGAATGTAGTTTCCAGGTAGTCGAAATTTGCGGAGTCCTCCTCAACAGCGTCTCTCATAGCTTAAGTCGCTTTGGGTCGTTGAACTTTACAAGCCAAACCAAACATAATAGGGGCTCTACTTATCAGCCTAACCGGCTCCCCGGCCCCTTCTTACTGCCCTGTTTCTACACATCATTTTGGTCTGTAGCTTGAACTGCCCATTCATGCAGGCCAGACACCTCGTTTGGTTCGACAGCTTGTGCTGTTTGCACCTCCAGTTTTCTTCATTTTAAAAGAAAAGGGCCGTACGGCCATTAAAGATTAGCAATGATCCTACAAGCCCTGGTCCACACATTCTAGTACTCTTATTGCTTGTGATATGTCTCTCGAATATGCCTCTCGGATATGGATATAGAGAAGCAACCTTATTCAGTCGCAGTGATAAAACGTGGCCTTACATCTCCACCTGGAGTATAAATGTTCTATTAATTTATTTTCCATTTCGTTCAGACAACGCTTTTGGTGGCCAAGAACAGGAGTGAGCTACGTAGTGCGCACTATAATTAGGGGAAAAGACGCCAGTTGCAAAGATGAGCGACCAAAGCCACAGAAGAGAGTGTTAAACGCTAAGACACCAAGCTGATTACAATCGCACAAAAGCAAGTATCAGCAGAAAACTTATTTTACTTATGCTTAAGCTCCGTATTTAAGGGTATGACGCGATAGCGTGAGAAAGTATAAAGCCCCATTTTAGCCAAGACATATGAACGTGCCTGTGTGAATACAAGTGTATTGGAAGGCTTATTTTGATATCATCCTCCCAGATAAATGGAGAGACCCCAGTTCGCAGCTCCAGCCAAAACTACCGTCAGGCAACCCTACGCCAATTCATTGAGCCGCGATATCAGCTGCCAGTATCACCTTCCGGCGCCGTGCTCTTCGACACCAACGCCGGATACCACGGAAAAAGCCTTTCTTGTTGTCGAGTTAAAACGTTTCCTGGTATTCAACCAAACATGCCCTTAGATTAGTGGCTAGAACAAATGCCTTACACGCTTCTAGTCGAGTAAAATTGTGTTTAGTTTAATTCTTTTTACTGTAAACATTTTTCAGCCCAGAGTGGGCTTCCTAGAGCTTGTTGAATGCTTTCCGCGTCCTCGAAGCCTATGCAGCCTTGCTAACACATCGAGTGTTCACTGCTATGACAATCACCGCCACTGAAAAGGCATCCACAGAAGTACTCAACGTACTACATGCTTCATTATTATCTTTGCAGTGGACCCCTCCGTCACCACTGACAGCACCAGCACCACCACGATGAGAACGAAGCTTCCATACACGGGGCCCACCGTCAAGCGTAAGTTAAGTTTGGTGTAACGGATCGCCCTCCAATCCGCGTTTTTCACAAGGCTGCTCTGCGCATGCGCGCCTATCCTCTAGTTACAAACAAACCACCAACCCCAGCTGCGCATGCGCAATTTTTAATCTCTGCGATGGGCGCAGCCGTAGCTGATCTCGGAGGTCATGTGCAGTTAATATTTGTGACAGGCGTATGCGATAGATGGCGGTAGCTGTCAAGAACATACACCGTCATTTCGCAGGCGGCTGGATCTCCCAAGGACGTTTTCAACCAATAGCCGACGAATGTTCAACCACTCCCAGAGGGCGCCACATTTTATAAAAAAGGCGGATTCAGGTACACATGTAAAACGACTTGAATCGCGAACATGCACATTTTTTCAATGCCTCCAGCTGTGCTTGTTATCGAGCAGAGCCTTCGTGGCAGGACGTTTTGCATTGTCCACCATAACGTTAGTTATTCAAGTATGTAGACACGTTCTATTGCGAATATCTAACATATTTATGGTAGGGTCATTATCTCGACATTGAAGAGGTTACCTCTTTCCTGAAAGCTTGACAACACGCTTTTCTTGCCTCATATTCAATCCCAAGGGGAAGCAAGAGCTTAAAATACATAAAGCGATGTTATTGCTTATTGAGCTTGTGTGAAATGGCTACTTGCAGTAATCTTTCCCAGATTCCCAAGTTTCCCAGCTAACACAGGCTGCGCTACGCAATGGCGTCCTATAAAACGTTTTATGCTATTGTTGTATGTAGGCCTCCGGCTGCGCTGGAAGTAGTCAAGCGTCTTGGATAGTTAAGTAACGGGCAGAATGAGAAACCTGCTGGCTATCAGAGTCATGAAAAATCTTGGACGGCTGTACTGCCATGCCTTCAACCTTGCCGCTACAAGGAATGTAGTCGCATATGTAGGACGGTTTTAAATACGTGTTGCACGCAGATCATTCAAGAGTGTGTACGAAACAAATGTGTCTAACAAAAAGGCAAGATGCCGTTATTTGTTTCATGGTTTATTCCTGATAGTTATTGCAAACGTACTGAAAGTACCACAATCCATAAATGCCGGACAGTAAGGTATTCGCTTCTTCCGTCGTATATGGCTTTAGCTCCATACGATGCAATAAGATAAACGACATGGTGTGTATCGGGAACCTGTGTTAAACACAGGATCTAAAGATATTAGCCCAACCAATTCAGAGTTTGAATGGAGTATGAGGTGGTTATTTTTAAAAGATGACGTTAAAATATGCGCGACATGCATCCCCGAGAGTGCTCGCGCATACTGGTGAGCCGCATTGTCAACATCGGTCGTATATAACGGTTGCTCATGGTGGGAGTCGAACGTGTTTTGTGCTCTTAAACAGTTGCGCCAGCTTTTGTGGAGCTTTCTGTGGCAGTGTTTGCGTCGCATGACGTTTGCGGTGAAGTTTGTCCTACGGCACTGCCTTATTACACGCAGCACCGGCCGCTAAAACAAGAGCCCAGCGAACAATAACTGAAATGTGTAAACATCTGTTTGTTAGTCTGCCTTAGCTTCTGATGCCCATCCTCCGCTGTTTGCCTCTGGCTCTGAAATTGCGAAGTTAAGAAAGAGTGCACCGTCGGGAGCTCCACCGATACCAGCCTAATCAGTGACATTAAACGCTGCTATGTGTTCACGTAAAGGTTACTGACAGGTCGTGAATGGATCAGGTGTGCAAGGTTCACCAATATATTTGTAGACCGGAATCATTCGGAGCTGCATTAAAAAGAGGAAAGCAGATTAGTTGATAATCTAAACAGATCTGCATTCTGTTATTTTCGCAAAAAAACACGACACAAAAAAAAAAAAACGAGGTAGACAGGACAAGCGCTTACTAACAACTCAGGTTTTTATTGACGGAATATTTGCTTAAATACAGCAGCTGCTCTTATCAACAAGGAGAAGAAAAGAAGGGACTTCGCATACATATCAGATCAGCACAGATCCCATCATCGCACGAGTGAATGCATGCTTCGAGTTTTTTTTTTAATTCTGCGCAAGATAACTGAATTCTTTTTTAGAGAGCAAGATTGAAGGATTGCTAACACACGAGTTACCCGATTTTTCTATCTCATTAGCCTCAATTATCTCTCTTCCAAGTTGAGTCTTGCACCGGCGCAGTACTGACGTTTTTTCGAGCGCGGGAGTGCAGTTGCGGCAATTCCGAATATGGTCAATCATTTTGCTACCCGAATTGTTCCTGACATCTCTAGCGTGCTCCCTCAGCCTATCATTAAGGCACCTCCCAGACTGGCCAATATACTGCTTACCACAGGCAAGCGGTATCGAGTACACAACGCTCTTTTTACAGGCCACGAAGCGCTGCTGGTGGCGCTTCGAACAAGCGACGCCCTCCTCCTCCGCATTCACTCTCTTGCAGATCCTGGAGAGTTTTTCTGGAGCGGTAAAAACCACTCTAACACCAGCCCTAGCACCGATCTTCTTAATATTATGAGAGATTCCTGCATGTACGGAATAACCGCCACTTTCTTCTGGTCAATTTGATCGGGCATGCTGGCTGGTTTCTTCAGCAGGTTCTCGGCCGTTGATGCCAGTAAGGCCGGTTGGCAACCTGCGCTTGAAAGGCGCTGCAACTTCGTGGCCTGTAAAAAGAGCGTTGTGTACTCGATACCGCTTGCCTGTGGTAAGCAGTATATTGGCCAGTCTGGGAGGTGCCTTAATGATAGGCTGAGGGAGCACGCTAGAGATGTCAGGAACAATTCGGGTAGCAAAATGATTGACCATATTCGGAATTGCCGCAACCGCACTCCCGCGCTCGAAAAAACGTCAGTACTGCGCCGGTGCAACACTCAACTTGTAAGAGAGATAATTGAGGCTAATGAGATAGAAAAATCGGGTAACTCGTGTGTTAGCAATCCTTCAATCTTGCTCTCAAAAAAAAAGAATTCAATTATCTTGCGCAGAATTAAAAAAAACTCGAAGCATGCATTCACTCGTGCGATGATGGGATATGTGCTGATCTGATAGGTATGCGAAGTCCCTTCTTTTCTTCTCCTTGTTGATAAGAGCAACTGCTGTATTTAAGCAAATGTTCCGTCAATAAAAATCTGAGTTGTTAGTAAGCGCTTGTCCTGTCTACCTCGTTTGTTTTTTTTTGTGTCGTGTTTTTTGCGCAAAATAACAGAATGCTTAGGCACCAAATAGCCTGCAAAAGCGTACTCGTAAACAGATCTGAACTGTATTTTTCAATCTATCTTAGGCATTCGGTTAGATCAGCCGCTTTATGTGAGGCTTGCTGAAAATCTTTATTGCTCTAAAATTACTTTACAATGAATAGTTCAAGCAAACAATGATGTCAAACACCATCTTATTCGGTAGTGATGCACAACGTGCAGTGTCATGAGTGAGAATGCAATGATTGTAGCGAGAAGTTCCGCTGAAATCCAATTAGAGACCGTTTGCTTCAACGTTAGTCGCAAATTGACCTCTACCTTAGTGGAATAGTAGGGGAATGATAGAACTAGTCTACAAATTAGCAAAAAGACAGAAAGGTATTCACGCTTTAGTGGACCTACAGTAATAAACTACTACCTTTGCTTTCTTTCATTACAACATTACATTGGCATCCTTCTCAAGTTCCTTATTCAAGCGGGCAGAGATGAATTCGACAAAGGCAATTATGCAAACATTGTGGTTGGACGTATTTTTTTATACAACCGTCGTAACACAACACAAATATAGAAACTCGGTAATTATTGACAAAATCAAACATGTATGTTAAACAGAGTAAATAAACGATAAAGAGCCAACACACCGAGCAGTGACCACTCATGAATTATTCCAGGCTGCCATCAACCATGCACAGCGCCCAATAGCCTCAATTCACACACTTGTTTTCCACTTGAAAGAAGTTGTAGCCAAGTTTCCAAAAGGGGTCATTTCCGACATTGTTTGCCAAGCAAGCCGGTTAATAAGACTGCAAATAACGTCGCCATCACTTAGTGTTCATCTGAGACGTAGAGCAGACGAGTAGACGAAACTGTGCTTATGCGAACAATTTCCGCTAGTTTTTAGAGACTTTAGACCATATCTTGTCTACTTATTTTGAAGGTCGCAAAAGGATATGTTCTTTGCCTACTGCTATTACAGCTGCTAGTACGTACTGCTACTGTGCCATTCCAGCCGACCACCTGTCGTGTGTTATACGCGGTACTCATTGAGGACGTGCCAATTCTCATATATATATATATATATATATATATATATATGTGAAGGAAAGAAGCCAACAGTCGGCGAGGGCAAGGTAGGAAAGCGTTGGGGATGGTACTTGATGTATTTTTTTTTTTAATGTTTACTGGGATAATCACAGAAATTAGTAATGTAATCTGTTTAGGGGAAATAATTCAACACAAAGTAGAAGAAAAAACAATGCTTCGCATACAGAAGGTTCGCATACAGACAACATAAATACCCAAGCAAGTAGCAGGGGGGACAGCGACCGATGTAGCTTAGTTGGAAGAGCACCGGACGCGATATTCGGAGGTCGTGGGTTCGGTTCCCACCATCGGCACGTTGTTTTTTCTTCTACTTTGTGTTGAATTATTTCCCCTAAACAGATTACATTACTAATTTCTGTGATTATCCAAGTAAACATTAAAGAAAAATACATCAAGTACCGTCCCCAACGCTTTCCTTGGCCTCGCCGACTGTTAGCTTCTTTCCTTCATGTATTATAACGAGCACCCTAATTTCCTTTATATATATATATATATATATATATATATATATATATATATATATATATATATATATATATATATATATATATATATATATATATATATATAAAGTTTTAACAACACAGAACTCAAGATGGTCTCTTGGTAGTGTTGCGGCGAACGCAGTTGCGCCTTTGCGCGCACGGAGCTCAATTCCTGTTGTCTATTGTTTACAGCCGGGCTGTTCGTCTGTTACATGATCGTTGCCCGCTGGAGAGAAATGGGCCTAATGGAAGACGGGTTCTGCGACGTCGTCATTGCAGACGAAACATGTGGCAAAGGCCCACGATTTGATACTATTCCATCTGAATTCCCAGCCCTTTTCAACAGGAGCAAAAACGACGTCAAGACCAAGTACGGCATTACGGCCTGTGCTCGGTAAGTGGAAGCAGACAAGTCGTCTGCCTGTAGTGCTCTACCGTTTGGACTTTCCATGGTTCCACTGGTAGAAATGAGACCTTTTTTTACTGATTTTTTCAATAATCATCAGGAATGTATTCCTCGAGTTATTACGAATGTATAGTTATCGAATGATTCAAACATTTTTGTAATCACCTAGCCTCGAGTAAAAGTAACCTTTCAGTTTCAGCAGTGGGAGCTGTACCAGTGCTCCACATTAAAACGGAGCAGGCGAACTAACAAAATTTAGTTTTCTGGCGCACCGTGCCAGCGGAAGCGGATTTGTATAGCTTGGGTATGTGTTGACCAGCGAGATGTTTGCCTCGATACTTTTGCCTCATCAGCAGTCGGGACGACGGAGAGCACTTTTTCCACAGGGTACGCCTACTGAAAAACCAAAAGTTCTACGTGGCAATAACCTCATAAAATCTCATTTATTCGCATAGAGTTTCATACGGTGCACAACATTATCATAAAATATCGTACATAATTTATGATAATGTACAAGAAACTATGAGAACTTATGCAATTATATGCGACTTGTACGTGATTTCTTATGTGAATTGAGTGAGATTGTGTGAGAAACTGTGAGGTTATTGCCCCTTACAGTTTTTTCAGTAGCGGTATGCTCGGCATTAATTTGGTGGCTCTAGTGCATCGCGTACAACATACAATGTGTTCTAGGTATCGCCTTGATAGAACAAAGCGTTAATGCCGCCTAGAGCCAATTGGGAGGTGACCCTGCCAGTACAGTGACAGATTATTGGTAGCGGACATTTTCAGAGTATCACATGTTCTTTGTCGATCCTGCTGGATTTTGGGTTATTCTTGCTGTCGTTTTATATGCCCCTAGTGTTACAAGCGCCACTTTTGGTTTATCGATGTGCATTTTCTTGGGTCATCAGCAGGGGGGAGGGGCGGCTATTCAAGCATTCGTGTTTCATAAAGGACGCTCAGAGAACAGCGAGGACACCCTTACTGCAAAATTGTATGAGGCAATAACCTCACATTTTCTCACACAGTCTCACTCAATTCACGTAAGAAATCACATACAAGTCGCATATAATTGCATAAGATCTCATAGTTTCTTCTACGTTAACATAAATTATGGAAGATATTTTACGATAATGATGTGCACCGTATGAGAGTCTGTGTGATTTGATGAGATCGTGTGAGGTTATTGCCCCGTAGAACTTTTCGTTTTTTAGTAGGGTACAGTTTTCGCAATAAACTAATCAAGCGGCTCTAGTGCGTTGCGTCTGACGTCAGCTTTTGTTGCATGTATAGCCGCAAACAAAGGGGCAGGAAGAGCGAGGTCCACTGAGAGCGCCGATGCAACAAAGCCTTCATTGGATGTTATTCTGTTTTCTAATAAGAGGCGCAATAGGTTGAGTCGGAGGTGCGCGCCGCTAGCGACGATTACGGGTACCAAATATTCACGTTTCAAAAAATGTAACATAAAATTTAACCCTAAAGCCTCAGAGTATTTTTAGTAGGTAAATAGCCACCGCCAAGCCCTTTCAGCGTGAATCAGAAATCCCACTGCCTATACTTCCTGTCGTTAAATTATAAACTTTATAACTATTATATATTATATTATATTATATATTATTATATATTTTAATTATAATATAACGGTGCGGCCTCACCACGGTGGCGCAGTGGATAGGGCGCTTGCCTGATGCGCCAAGGATGTCAAATCAAATCAAATCGAATCTATTCAGTTTATTCAAACATTCTATGATGCTATGATGTCGGATTGAATGGCGGCAGCGGCGGCTATACTTTTGAATGGAACCGGAATGCAAGGCTCCCATGTACTGCGTAATGTCAGTGCACTGTAAAGAATCCCAGGCAGCCGATATTTCTAGATGCCTTCGCTAGAACGTCTCTCAGAACCTGAGTCTTTTTCGGACATAAACCCTTATTGGTCCCGATAACCATACTTTACTGGAGTGATACAACCAGCAGCATATTACACTGTTTTATTATAAAACATTATTCACAAAACGAGAACTACCCTACTGAAAAACCAAAAGTTCTACGGGGCAAAAACCTCATAAAATCTCATTTAATCGCGTAGAGTCTCATACGGTGCACATCATTATCATAAAATATCGTGCATAATTTATGATAATGTACAAGAAACTATGAGAACTTATGCAATTATATGCGACTTGTACGTATTTCTTATGTGAATTGATTGTGATTGGGTGAGAAAATGTGAGGTTATTGCCCCTTACAGTTTTTTCAGTAGGAAAGTATTCCTGCATTGGTCAGCGCTTGTGAGAATAATAGAACGTTCGCATCATTTTAAATATCCAAATAGCATTACGCTGCTTTAAGTGAGTTAGTTCTAGAGGCACCCCTAAACACTTTCGAAGTTCTCTCTGAAACCTGCTGCTTTGCCTTGAAAGCAATTTCGAACAGCTCCACAGCGACCGCTGTTCCGTGCCTTTATTTAAAATTTCTTTTAAAAATTGCTTTTTCTACTCCGAACAGGCTCGCCCTTATCAGGGTCAAGACAAAATCACTATATCGCTGTTCTGCCAAACGTTTACATTAACTACGCCAGAAAAGCCAGGCTGAGGCCGGATTTGTTCGAGAAAACATTCACCTGACTTTAGGAGCTGCGGGAAGTTGCACTTTTGACGTGTGACAACTTTCGAAGTGAACTGTGGCTTTGTGCGGGTTAGTTCTGTAGGTGCCGATTCCAGGTTCATGAACAAAAATCCCCAAGCATCATCAGGCATTTCCGCCATGAATACTTTCGACCAGACGGCAGAACGGCAATCGTTTGCGATGGTCATTGTAAGCAGGCTGCTAAACCTTGAAAACCGAGTTTGGAACCGAAACCCTAGTCAAAGGGACAACAGAATTTTATACCTAATTCACATTCGCCTAAACAGACTACATCATCTATCTTTTTTTTTCCTTTTTTCTCGTCTTCAGGCAGTTTCAGACGAAGCGTAATTTATTAAAGTTAAAAGAAACCCTTGCGTCGGCTTTCTGAGCGAAAAGAAAATGATTGAATGCTCTGGCAAGTAACATGGCTACGCGCAGACTGGTCATTGTGGTTTGCGACGTTATTAGGTCACATGGCGTGGATGATTTGGAAGACACTGGTGACTGCGACTACGCTGGCAGAGTGGATTTGGAATCCAGCCTCCCAGAATCACCGGATTACGTGATAGACACGCTGCCGCGATTGCTCACGCGGACATGTTCGTATCCGGTTCGCCTAAAGTGAGATATTGCAAATATTTCTGGTTTATAAAATATTGTGGTAGTTTGTAGCCGCATGCAAATGAGCTTAGGCTCAATAATAGCGGCACAAAATTAACTTGTCAGTTGTTAAGCGAAGAAAAAGTGCACTTGAGCTAACAGGGATCGAAAAGGAGAGTTGGCAAACGGAAGCAAAAAATGCGGTAGAGCCGTAGTCGCAACCTAAGTGCCACCGTATTGTTTGTATCAAACGTTGTATTTCTTCCTCCAAAGATTTATATCCCCTTCTTTAATTGCTTTTATTATCTTTCACTGCCTGGGATGTGTACCAGAACGGTTGCTTCTAAAACGAACCACAAAGTGACGTCGATGAGCACTCATACCAAGACCAAGTTGAACACTTTTCGTTGTCATAAATTTCAGTTTTTCTTCCACCAAGTTCTGCATATTATGTAATACAGCCCTACTGAAAAACGAAAAGGTCTACGGGGCAATAACCTCACACAATCTCATCAAATCACATAGACTCTCATACGGTGTACATCATTATCATAAAATATATTTCAAAATTTATGTTAATGTGCAAGAAACTATGAGATCTTACCCAATCATATGCGACTTCTATGTGATTTCTTACGTGAATTGAGTGAGACTGCGTGAGAAATTGTGAGGTTATTGCCTCATACAATTTTTTCAGTAGGGAGGTTCTCCACCTTTGATAAAAGTTCTTCACTCTGTCTTCACCTAAGAAAGAGAGAGCGGAGCTTTGTTCCCATTTCGTCCGCAATTTTCACAACGCGTCGCTGCACACTTCCTTCAGCGCCCTCTGCGCCGCAGGCTACAAATGCTACAGCTTTTTGTACATTAAAGATGACATCGGAAGTTCTGCCAGAAGTGGCGGAAAAGAATGTCTATGTTCAGACCAAACGCTTTAAGAAGATTAAAATATCCTTATATACATCAAAGTTGCATGCGAGTCCGCATTCTCGCGCTGTTTAAGTTTCATTAAGTTAGGCGTGTACATAACTGGTTTAACGTCCCAAAGCCGCGTAGGCTATGGAGGCACTGTAGAGGAGTTTGAATAATTGTGACCACCTTAGGTCCTTCAATGGGCACATTATTCGGAAAATACTCGGGAACAATACATACGTACATCGCCTCCAGTGGATCTCGGCCGCAACAGCTTAAATGGAACTCGCGTCCTCGGCTTCATCAAATGAGCGCAAAAACCACTGAGCCATTTGCCGGATTCAGCAAATTCATACTTAGACGTAGCCTAACTTATTTTTGCAGTAACAATTTTCGCATTCGTTTTGTCTTGATATTACTCTGCCTAATAGATATAGAATACAGATTGTGTATTCAACAGCTACATTAAAAAACCCGTCCCCTAGTAAATCGCGCAAGAGTGTAAAGTAGCATAATATATGCGAAAATAATTATCTTTAAATCTTTCTCCCAGAGACCCTGAGGATATGTTCCAGTGGCCCGAAATTGTCGAAGCATTCCAAAAGATGGCGCAGCACAACATGCGTTATTTCGGGTTCGGCATGTTGGGGTTTCAGTCGGAAAAACTTACAGCCGCAGCGTTCACTGTTGCAGAGGTGAGTATTTGGAACAGAGCAGTGACGACGTGGTCGTGTTCTGTGAAATGTGCACACCTATATCGGGTGCAGAGCACTGTACACTGCAGATAATTGCTACCCTCTTATTACGGTACTTATACTCCGTTTCATACATCAAGTGCAACACTACCAAAGCTACAGCTCTTGTTTGCGCTCCCCGCATCCGCGATGAAAAATAGTGCCTGCTTTTGACGAGAGAAAATAATAGTTGCTTTGTCTGCAAGCTTAATACATTTTACATTTGCCATCAACTTCATAAAAAGCACCTTTTTTAGGGAAAAGGGGTCGGATTCGGTGAATTTGCATGTCTTTTATGTCGTTTTTGTTCGTGTCGCGTTTTCGCTGCCTCACAACCTTGCTAGCTGTGCCACTAGATGGCGCTGGCCGGGTCCTCCGCGCTGCGCATCTCTTTTTGAGAAAATGGTTCGTTGGTGTGCATTTTTTTCTATGAGATCCGCTCTGCGAAGATGTCTAGGCATGCGAAGCAACTTATTGCAAACGTGTATGCTCGGAATAGAGCCCGTTTCCGCAGGAACCACTCGGCTCCAGAACGAGCGCGTAGTGATACGCCTGCTGTTTTTTTTCTTACGGACTACTTGCGTAGTTTTCGCTGCGTTGCACCTGATGTATGAAACGGAGTATAACTTATCCGAATTGCTTAGTTTCTACGCTTTGTGATCCTTTGTGTAGCTGATGTTCGCAAGCGAATTGGAATGTGTGCTGAATGTACGTCTTCTTAAGATACAAGTTGTCACGGAATGACACTGTGCACTCGCCACTAGCTTTCATATTTGATGCAGTATAAAGCACGGCGTCGACTGCCTTAGTGCACATTACACAGTGCACATTACTGCAGTGCACATTACTCAGCTCATGTGTCCCTCTGTGTACAAGCCCAGCAAGGGCAGCGTCGTTAGGATCCAGGTGAATGAGTGCGGAAGTTCCCTGCAATCAAGCATGCTGAAATGGACGACGACACTGATGCTTTTTGAGCCGGACAAAGAGTCCTCTGGGAATCTTTAATTCATGTGACAACTGTATCTAGAGTGCCCAGATATGTAGCCTTCTCCAAAGTGGGTCATGGTCTCTTAATTTCATGGTCTCTTAATATATATATATATATATATATATATATATATATATATATATATATATATATATATATATATATATATATATATATATATATAATATCATTTTCCTCTACGGATGGCCGCACGTGTGGTTTCCGAAATATCTGCTGGCACCTATATGTTTTTGCGTGTATTCGATGCCATCGAATGGGGACGAGCCCTCTTAGCGCCACGGCGCGGTTAGTTGGCAAGGACTTCAGTTCTTGCATTCAGGTAATGTTACGTTACTTGCCAAGTGAGGTGAAATGAATATTACTACTTAAGAGAAGTTTAAAACTACTCCTTGCAGCGAGTTAACGTAATCTTCCTCGCCAACTTACTTTTTCTCGCCTACTGCGAAGTTACAGTTGTAAGCTTCCATTATCAAATCCCTCTCAACCCACCGCTTCCGTTCCTTCAGCTCGATGTCTTCTATTGCAGACTCTGAGCCGCGGATGTTTGTAACCCTTTTCCAAGCGCTACGATTACTTCGCGGCGACTGTTAAAGATCAAGAGCCAAGGTTAATACCGTAGTCTTTCAATTAGAAGGCGAAATTAGCACTAATGACGAGGTATCCTTACCTGGAGAAACGAGACCGACTCCCTATAGCAGCCACGAACATACGGCCGCCAACGCCGCAGCTTGGTCGCCCGCCAATCTTCAGTTTCTGCTGTGAAAGCTGTCTTCTGTTTGAGCTGGTAACATCTTCATGGCAAGCAATGAAATAACATCTCCCTTCTTTTTTGCACCACTTCACATACAAAAAGACACGCAGCCGAGCTGGGCGGCTTTCCTTTTTCACCAGGTTGCTCCTGTGAGGACATCATTTCGTGCTTCGCTCAAAGCACCTCTAGCGTGCAGGTAGAATCTGCCGAGCGGATTTCCGTAGAGGCGGCTTCGCGCGCCCGCAAAGTGGCCTCATGGCATAAAGATCGCCAGTTTTTTTTTGGCAGAATTACGAGAGCACCTGAATCTCTCTTGCGAAAAAAACCCTGTGAGTCACAATAACCTCATACAGATTTCTCATACTAAACTCGTATAGGTCTTATATAATCTCATACAAATATCATTCAACGTATGAAAAATATATGATATTGTATGAGATATATGTGAGTTTAGTATGAGTTTGATATGAGAAATCTGTATGAGGTTATTGTGACTCATACTGTTTTTTCGCTAGGGGATGCATACATGATGCAGCAATCTGGTTCCGCTCTGCCGATCTTCATTAGGCTAAATCGTGACCTTATCGCAGATAGGAATTAGTTCCGTGAAAATCGAGAATAGTTTGCTACTGGTTCTTCCCTGCCGTTCACTTGCTCTCTCCCGAATACATTTGCCTGCAAACAAAACACACGATCAAATAAACGCCACTGATGTTGGTGACAGTTGTAAGCAATAGGTGGCGCCAGCAGTCAGCCCCGCACATGCGACTTCCTGTGCACATTTTTCACCTCGTTGAAACAGTGTCGCTTGTTCATCTCCCAGGTGCTTACAACCAGTTCTCAGGATAGCAGGCAAAGTTTCTCGCAATCCTAACAGGGCGTTGCACATAATGTGCATCTGAAAATATGCTGCATGCAACTGTGTTTAAGACTGTTTTACCTCTGCTTTCCTTCGCAGAAAGTGGTAGCTGATTACTTCGCCGGAAAGGGCTCCACGGTCTTCACTGCTCTTAGATCGCAAATGTCGGATTATGAGCAACTTGTAAGCATCGCAAGGTAAGATGTTAAGCATATTACATGCCGGCCCTGACTATTAATGGAGTAGGTCTAGCTTTTAACGGTGCCATTTTTAATTGGGAGCTACGTAATTCAGAAATTGTGTGAGGTACATTTCCGAACGGAAAATCGTCCAAACTTCCGATGCACAGATCTTTGGAGTATATAATTATATATTGAATAATATATATACTTCATCGCGCACAGAAATAGCAAACTAGTTCAGGGCGCTCAAGCTACGTCTTAGGATTCGGCGCGTTCACTCTTTGAATACCGCCCACACATTCCGCGCATGTACGGCACTGATAGACTGGCGAAGAGTGACAAAGTGTTAAACGGCTTAGATGGTTTGATTTTGGGCCAAAGGGAGGCCAACTACTTGTCTCACTTCTCGGTGGACCATCTACACTTACATAAAATGGAGCATATGCAATACGTCAGTATTTCATCAGCTCGAAACCCTATCGCAAAATGCCTCTAACTATACTAACAGATGGATGATTAATGCGAGATAATATGGCGGGACACTGTCTTGAATGGAGAACAAATAACGGTTGTGTTGCAGGTTTGATACAAAGTTTTGTACATAGTTTTTCGCGCGAGTGTTTCTTAATATGACCTCCGGTGAGGCAAAGCCGTTTCGACCAAACCAGCTTTATACCTGCTGAGTATCGCTACCTTGGTTTACCCTGTTAAATTTCTACCACACATATGGAAAAAAACATAAAAAGTGCGAAAAGCATTTTAAGAGCAATATTTCTGGCAGCAAGTATTAATGAGGGTAAAAAGGGTGGGGATTATAAAAAATACGTGGGCATTGCCAGAAAACAAGATCACCTGACAGATAAAACTGTACAAATGAGTGTAAAATCAATTCGTTGCCAAATAAGAAGCATGCCGGAACAGCGAAGTGGAAATGTTCTAGTAACGTAGACACATCACTACGTTTCGGACCAGATGGAGCACTTTAACAGTATAAAAATATTTGAACCACTGTTTTATATATTATTTTTCCATGAACGATCATTCTGATGTCAATGTCTTTGTTTGGGCGGATTCCTTTCACGGATTTTAAAATATCTAATATTTTATCTGCTTCATCATTTGTTATCTAATCTGTTCAGGCAGGGAGGTTTTACTTTTGCACCATATGAATACGGAGCACATCTCGTATCCTGTGCTTAACTTAAAAGTTTCAAACATCTTTCGGCTTTTTTAAGCAGCGCTGAATTCCCATTCTAGAACTGTTTGCAATAAACTAAGTTTGAATCTTTCTAAGCAAATTACGTTATTAGCAGTTCTAACAATGCCTTGTACATAATTACAAACAATAAAAGACGTAAAAATGCTTGGCATCTGAACTCTTGTATGTTTAACGGTCGCTGCGGGTGATTAAGGTTTCCCTTGTTAGACATTGCTTCTAATAATTGCCTGTTCATGAATATTTGTTCTGAAACTACATTAAAAAAATTGGTGGTGGCCTAGCTTAGTTAAGCCTGGTTATCAGAAGCGAAAAGCTTCGGCGATGCCACGGCTTAGCTTGTGGTTCCTTGGCGTAGTTGTGGCTTACCTTGTGGTTCACGTTTGCACCTTTTAGATATTCTGTGGCTTATCATCGCGGTGAAACATTGATTACAGCCGTACATCACATAAGAATAAACTTTGCTTTTCTTCTTTTTCTGCGCGACGACTGTTCGAAATCGTCGCTAGTTTTCCTGCTTGGCACAGTCAAACGACGTTCAGCATCTCTCTGTCGCCGTGTGGTTTGCGCATGCGCAGCTGTGCCTTTTATTGCCAAAGCAATACTACGCCAGGCCTAACCGCTCGTCGCTGTGGGCCGTGTCCGTGTCTATGACCGTGGTCCACTGGCAGGAACTGTCAACTTGTGTCTCATGTTTCACAGGGGACGGTTATGGCAGACTCAGCCTGCCAGGACTCTTAAACATTCACGTTACCCCTATAGGCCGCTAAGGCACGTTCACACGACTTGGTTAAAGCGGGGCATTATATGTGTTTTTATCAACGGAGCACACGCGAGACTCGGAGTTGACTAGCCTAGTTAAGCTTTTCGCTTCAAAACATTACTGAAAGGTATTGAAAGAAAGAGGGTGATGACGAGCTGAGAAACTAAACTACATGACACGATTCTAACAGTTGCCGTTATCACAGTTATCAAGTGCATGCAGTTACCACTATCGCAGAAGGAGTGCAATTATTTGCATCAAGGCCAATGAATGATTCGTATTGAGCAAGTTGGTAAGCATCCACTTCGAAACAACGAAAACTCTACAAATGCGATCACGAAGCGCTGTGTCCCCGCTTTTGGCGCCACTTTTGTTGTTCCACAATGAAGGAGTGGAATGGGCACCGTACGAGAAAGAGGGAAGGTAACGCTATAAGAGAGGCCGAAAGAGTACAGAGGCATCGTGTTATACCGGTCGCGCGTTTTATCAGAGGAAAAAGTGCGGGAATCGCGGGAATTGAGGGTCATTGTGCGATCGAGCTCTCGTCTTCATACATGTAGGATGTCCTCGGCGCCTGTCCTGAACGTTTTTGCTTTAAGTCCCCCCCCCCCCCCCTCCCCCTCATTACGTCCCATCTCCCCATCCCCTGGACGCCAAGAGTGCCGCTGCGACATTAGGCCGGCATAACCCGCGTCCGGATCCACTCCCCCCCCCCCTCTTCCCCCAAGAATATCCCACAAAACCTAAAAGAAGAAAAAGGCCAAGGCCAGTTGGGGCTACAGATGTTTGTGAAGTGTATGTGTTTGTACGATTTGGGGGGGGGGGGGGGGGGAGGCCACTTAATATGGGATGAGATGGTACATTATGAAGGTTTTTGTTGATTTGAGACACAGTGGATACTGTAATCTGGTTTGGTGAAGAATGCAAACAAATAATATAATAATTATATTATAATTATTATAATATAATATTATATTATAATATAATATATAATATAATAATTATAATATCGGCCTTATGAGCAGCTTTCGAACGACAATGGCCGTGGTATGCGGTCATGGTTTGCTGTTTCCTCAATGGGCGCTTTTAAGGAAAATATCTCTTTGAGGGATCAAGCAGGTACACCAAAAGTATATATTAGTCCCGTTCCGCACCCTTTTTGGAATATATATACGTGAACGGCATGTATAATGATTATTGGTTTTTGAAGCACAAAAGCGGATTCCATAACAATTGTACTAAAGGTCAACGGTCAGACCAGTGGGTGAATGAGATAGATCAAGTAATTACGAGGAATGGGTCTAGTATTGATTTAATACTCAGCAGTGCTTGTTTATATTTAAAAAGAAGACATTTCAGGCTGTAACTAGCAAAGATGAATCATAATTAGTCCTCAGTTGAAGCGACCCATAGAGTGTCATTTAGAGTGACACTGTTTCTTCTATAGTTCATTGAATTTATTTTTTTAAAGGCTCATTTGAGTAGAATCTTCATTTTATACAAGGCATTTGTCTGCGCAGGGCCGCAAAGGTAATACCTAATATGTTCATTATCCCCGGAACGGATGTTGAACTCCCGAACAAATTGACGGATCGGGCGCTTTTGCCGGCAATCAATCTGTATCGGCCAAGTACTCGGTATTACCGGGCATATCATGGTCGCACTTTGGTGAGTACTTTATATAAACATAGTTGCACACATATTCATCCGCGAATAGGTGCGGCGGCCGTAAGCTGTAAGTGAGCTGAAGTTGTGCAAAGTTGTTTATGCCTTTTCCAACAGACGATATCTTTAAATGGTGTGGAGTGAGGCGAATGGAGTCGCATCTCTTCACAGGACGAAATAAGAATTCAGTAAGTGGCAGGAAGAGAACTTAGTATTGTCATGGTACAGCAAAGGTGAGACACGACAATAGCGTTCAGACCCGCTCCTGTTTCAAAATGGCGTGAGTCCTTTCTCCCTTTTCAAAACTTCAGCTTCTTCCGATGCCAGCTGATAACACCAGATGACATTATTCTTCCCCTCCCCCCCTTATACTTCTGAAAAAGAAAGAAAGCGGGAATATATTGGCGAGGCTCAAGCTGTCCCTGCGTCAAGTACGGCTTCATGCGGAGCGCGTGAACTACCTCGCGTTTAATTTGATGGCGTGGACTAAGCGCAATGCCGTCTGGAAGAATTTATGTCACTTCTGAGAGAATATGAAGCAGGAAATTTATAGTCAAATGGAACAAACCACGAAGAGAGGGCAGCCAGTCAAGAACAGCAATAGAGTTGAATGTTGAGCTAGTTGAGCAGCCAAGAAGTTCGGCTAGCCGAAGGATGAGGAAAAAAGTTATTATCATATGGTTCAAAGTCTGAAATCACAGACACTAACAGTAAAAAATTACGGTAAGCTGATCTCGAAATGAAAATTACAGTAGCTATACCTCACGACTCAGCAGCATGATGCGGTTATTATGCCGATAGCGCATACATGTCCGCTGATAACTGGATATAGTACCGGCTACTGGGTTGGGCGACAGAGTTGAAAAATTATTTTATGAGCTTGCGTCCCGTAATCAGTATATATCAGCATAGCATGTCCAACAGTGCTGCGCATTATGGAACTGGATTCAACGGAACAAATTATTTTACGAATGTAAAAGCAAAGAATGAAATGCTAGTGTTTTAACGCGGATAAACGAAGTAGGACGTGCGAAAGATTCCGCGCTGAGATGGAAGATGACGCTGATAACTACGTGCAATGCAGAGAGCGAGAGTGCGTGGCAGTTTCCAAAAGGAGCGATTGGCTGCGACGACAGTACGACGTTCTCTGCTCGCTTCCTGCGGCGAATCCTCCTTTTTCAGAAAACGTTCGCCCTCTGGGAAGGGTTGAAAATTTGTCTGCTACTGGCTAAAAACGTCCTTGGGAGACGCAGCCGCCAGCGAAATGGCGATGTGTGTTCTCGACAGCTACCGCCATCTGTCGCATACGCCTGTCACAAATATTAACTGTACATGGCCTCCCGAGATCAGCTCTGGCTACGCTGATCGCGGAGGCCAAGTACTGCGCATGAGCAGCTAGGGTAGTTGGTTCGTTTACAGTGCCTAGAATATTCTAGGCACTATAGTTCGTTTCAGCCAGGGGAGAAGGCGCGCATGCGCAGAGCGGCCTTGTGAAAAATGCGGATTCTTGGGTTTGAATCTACTCCGCTCGGATATTTTTTTTTTGTTCGTTCGAGCTGGGCTATGAAAGCCAGAATACATTCTTCTTGCCAAGTAGTAATTACGCTAAATTTATATCGAGTTTAATCACCCTCTGGTTAGGCCCGTGATTCCGTATGAAAGCTTTGTTTGAATTACCCGCACCAGGACACGCGGACTGCAATTTCGTGATATGGCAGGGTCGATACGAGTCAGACAGGACACTGTTGCACAAAATTGTTACTTGCTTCTTGCGTCCGTAGGAGTTATCACGCACGAATCAGATTTTTTTTTTCATCTTAATGTTGTCGAACGATTGGGTTGCAGTTTCATTTCTGTAACCAGCGCAGGCTCTTACTACATCGTTCTACCCAGGTAATCCTTCCAGATTCGAAGAAAAAGAATTTGCTCGGTTACTCACGTTCCAAACTATGGCCAAAATAAGCACCGTGTACGAATTTGCGAACATTATCGATCTGCTGTTGTCGTGTGGGACGACGTCTGAGAGAAGTTATGCCGCAACCAAACAATACATGGCATACATGCAGTTATTATTATTATTATTATTATTATTATTATTATTATTATTATTATTATTATTATTATTATTATTATTATTATTATTATTATTATTATTATTATTATTATTATTATTATTATTATTATTACCGCCATATTCATCTTCCGCTCAACGATTTCGGCCATTTTAACAGAACGCGGCTTCTACAGTCGTCTGGCTCGAAGGTTAAAATTTCCATTTTGTGGGTTTCTTCATTATTTCGGCCGACTAAATGAAATACATTTCCCGTGCGCAGTCTTGTCTATATATTCTCGAGCACCCGGCCGAACGTCAGAGAGATAAGGACTAATTTCCATACTCATCTCCTTTTATTTACATATCTATAAAAAGTATCCCTCACCTTGAAAGTACGTGCGTGACAAATACGGCGGGTGTACATCAATGCACCCTAGCGCACTTAATAAGGCCTTGTAAAGTTTGGCGAAACTGTCAATGAGATGTCTTCTGTACCCGTCGACAGTGTTATTATTTTATAATGGTTGACATCTCGGTTTTCCGACTCGTTTTTGGCCTACAGGCAGACACTGCTCAGATGACTCTAAGTCTCATCAAGCAGAAACTTGCGGAACAAATTATCCTCGTGATGTCCTTTGGGGCCAAAACAGAGCGCATGTTGTTCCCGGATAACCTCAACGACAATATAGGACGTTACGCCATCTATCAACCGGCCGTGTTCTTTCCGGTCGAGGAAAACGAATTCGTGGTAAGTTTAATCGACGCCGAACAATGGGCAGCTTTGAGCATAACACGTAACACTATTGAGAGAACTTTTCGGAGGCTTTCTTTAGTTTTAAGATTTTATGAGTCCAGTCGACGCTCTCATAAGCCAAATGCAATCGTGGGGAACGAAGATGAATTAAGGTGCATAGGGAACGTGAATTATTGACTCCTCTAAAGTAAGCATGTGAATAAGATTTCTGAAAACGGCAGTCCTATACTCAAGTACATGGCTGAACAAAGATTGTAACGCGTTGATATTATTTACTATTCGCTAAATCGGGTCTAATGTAGAAGATATGGCATATTAAGTACAGGAACTACCCTTCTTCGTCTAATTACTTGCCGGGGAGGACGTCGCGTGCAGTAACAATGAAAGAGAGATATATGTAGAACACTAACGCACACAAAAATAGCTGTGACAGGAAGGACAGCGACGGTAAAAATAAGAAATTACGAACCGCTATACATAGCCGAGGACGTGATCAGGGTAGAATTGATGGTTGAGGGGGAGGGGGGAGGTGAGGGCGGCTGCAGTTTATATTGCCTTGGTCGCACTAGGGTCGCTTGAGCCACATTGTTTACTTTAAAGCGCCAACTGTTGCTGCTGTTGACTCCGCCAACCACCTTTTAGGTTATCTCTTCAGGCACTCTACAACCTTTGCTACACTAACTAAATCGCCATTTTTGCGAAAATCTAGCAGCTCGAGCCCGTACTACATCGTTTTCTGCTTTCTCTAGATGATATGTGGTGTTGTATCAAAGGATAACATATCGAACGAATTATTCTCGAGAACACAACGCAGGCATAGAAATGCTTTCGTGACAGTTGAGCCCGGCACAGAAGTCTTAAAGAATAATGTTACTTTTAACCTTTCACGCTGTGTTCGCAAGTTTTATGTAACGCGTGGTCGTGAAGCCCCTAATCCTGCTGGTAATTTAAGTGAAACATGCAATCCGCCTATAAGTTCAGTCGGGGATAAATGAACAATTTATTTGCTTGAAACCCACTACTTTGGGGGCCAAGACAAAAGGTTATATAGGCATCTGGACAAATATATCGTGCGTTTGCAGACAAAACTTTTGAAACTCACTCTTTCGCACAAGGTTGCGCTATAAAACGTCTTCAGCAAGACTTAAAATGCCTAGACAGTGATTAAGTATATGCGTAACAAGTTATATGCATTTAATTATGTGCCGCTGCGTAAAGGCCACTTCTTTTTCAACGCAATTATTCGGAATTTGACGTCCCTCGTGGTGCAAAATATTGCAGCCGTAATTCCAACTGGGCTGATTTATGTGACATAAGCGTTTTGAAAGGGACCATAAAATCAGCTGCTTTTTATTTTAGCTCATGACGGCTGCCATAAACGATAGAGGGTTGTAGAAAGCATTATAGAGCACATTATACAAGGTTCCATTGGATCCTTCTTAACAGAAAACATCTTATCACCACAGTAGTACGGGTTCAGGAAAAGAATGTCTACTGTTACGTAGTTTGTGGCAACTAAATATAAATTTGCAGTGGCTCTCAACGGCTCTGATCAAATAGAGTTGCTACTGCCAGATTTCGATAACGTATTAGATAATATTGAGGAAGACATGGGTCTCCCTAGTTACCTAATCAAGTGAATATATCTATGGCCAAAAACACAAAAGGTATGTTTGTAGAAAACATTTTCTGACATTCAAACAGTAACTTCAGGAGTTCCTCAGGGCAGTGAACTCGGTGTTCTGCTTTTTAAATATATGTTAATTATTTAACCCACATTATTCATACTCAATCTCTATTCGGCTGTTTGCAGATTATTGCAGAGTTTATAAAACTGTAACATTAGTTGGTGACTAGCTATTCGAGCAATCTATCTTAGAGCAGTAATCTCAGGGTAAGGAACTTAACACGCAGAAAAGTCTTTCTGAGAGTAATTCGTAGAAAACATATCGGCTCATTTGAGTATCACTTGTGGAACTGTCCCATTTCTAATTCTCAATACATTGCTATAACTGTTACCAATAATAAGAACAGAGTACGCATGTTTCAAATATTATTGCATCATCTTTTCCAAAACTTTTTCTCCAAAGGTAAACTTAAAATTGCTCCATCCACTCATAAACTTCCGACTTAAAACACACATATATTAGACGAAAACGAGTATGCGCCATTCATCTGGGACAGCGCCATCAAAAATGATATTTATTGTACAGTTACAGAAACAGATTCAGCGGAAAGCAAAGCAGGAAGTTTCATCTTTAGTAATTATAAAACAAGAGATCTTCTAATGACCTTATGGTTGCTAACAACATTAGCCACAGGAAACTCTAAGGATAATGGTTTCCTTGTATTTATACTAAATGTTAAACAACTAATTAAAAATCATATCTCCGCAATATGTGAAGCATCATAACACTAAATGAGCACAACCAGTTTGTAATTATGCTTTTCAGCTAATCTTTGCAGAATAGAAATGCTTTGTGCAAAGTTCCTTTCCATGGACAATTTCTGATTAGTCTTGCCTTCAAAAAAACTTTTGTTTTACTTATTTCTGACTTTGATCAAGCCCTGCGGCAATGTGTATGTGTTTAATTGTGTGGTAAAATAATTCCTTGTATTTATTAATATTATGTATTGATGTCAATTTTGTAAAAATCATTTTTTCTCTTGTTTTTGTTTATTTTGCTTGCTTTTGAATTTATGCCATTACATTGTATCTGTTAGTTAGTTTGGGGTGAATTATCATTATTGTTTTATTCTATTGTTTTATTCTATTCTAAGGACCAGAACCCTGGACTGTAGCATATTAAAACAAAATAATATAAAAATCGCCCCACAGGCGACCCAACTTTGCAGTCCTCAACTAAACAAACTTAGTAAGACACGTTCTCCAGTTTTACCGCAAAACTTGTGATCCCAGAAATATTTCCCATTTTCCGTTTTTATGCACGCCTTTTTTCCGTCTTGTTTTTTTTTTTTTCAGAGCCAGATACGACGATTCCTCAGCGATCCCAGACCGGTATGTTCGCGCCAGGTCTACAAGGACTTCTTCATTAATGACTTTACTTGTTTAACTATTCACGCTTCTTCCACCTGGTGGCTTGATATTAATTGATGAATTTAAGTCATTCCCTGTTCCTCATCTTAATGCCGCAATATATCTTAAGAATGACTTTCATATGTGGAATAATGCAATTCTTGTTTTCCAAGCCTACAAGGCTTGGAAAGAAGAGATATCGATGTTCATGGCAACTTGATGTTTCCAGATTTGAAGGAGGTTAGCCAGCGTAATTTTATCCCTAATCTCTTGATGGGTAATGTCACTGATTCATTATCAAGATGGCTGTCGGGCTCTAGGGCAGATAGTATAGCTAGTATTGATGGACGGATACTGTCCAGCTTTACAAGGAGTAGCACTTACCTCGTTATGCTGGCTCCTGACTTTAGCAATGCGTTATGCTGGCTCCTGACCAGGTGGTCGAAATTTCCGGAGTCCTCCACTACGGCGTCTCTCATAGCCTGAGTTGCTTTGGGACGTTAAACCCCACAAACCAAACAAACTTTAGCAATGTTTAGCTGGCGTATAGAAGTGGGAGGGAAAATTTACGGGGCGCTTATTCATCATAACGTGCACAAAATATGCATAAGCGTAGTTCTGCTGCTTGCTCTTATATGCCTTTATTATGATTAATAATAATAATAATAATAATAATAATAATAATAATAATAATAATAATAATAATAATAATAATAATAATAATAATAATATTATTATTATTGATTGATTATTATTATTATTATTATTATTATTATTATTATTATTATTATTATTATTATTATTATTATTATTATTATTAATCATAATAATAATAATATTATTATTATTATTGATTGATTATTATTATTATTATTATTATTATTATTATTATTATTATTATTATTATTATTATTATTATTATTATTATTATTATTATTATTATTATTATTATTATTATTATTATTATTATTATTATTATTGGCTATGCGCACACTCGGATTCGTTTGCAGACTTTCGAGAGAGTTCCACACTCCACTTCCGTTCCTAAAACTGTACCTGTCCATATGCCTGCCGGTCTTGGAGTATGCGTCGGTTGTTTGGAATGGCACTTGCAAATCGAACTTGGACAAGGTTGACAGAGTACAAAAAAAATTTTTACGGATATTTCATTATCGCTTTCCTTGCGCAACTTCCCCCTCTCGCTCCACCAGGAGCGCCCAACTGAATCTTCCTTCCCTTCACTGCCGTCGTATCAGACTTGATATCATATTTCTGTACAAACTCCTTCATGGCCACATTATGTGCCCTCAGCTCTTAGAGTACATCCTACTGCGCGTTCCGCGAAAGAGCATGAGGGAATTCAGACCATTTCAGGTTTCTCCTCTTCATTCCCACTCCCCTCTAGACAGGATGCAGTGGTTGTTTAACACTTTTTGTCCTCACCTTGACATCTTCCAAAACTCGCTCTGTTCATTTACATTGGATGTTCGTAGCGTTGTATTCTAAATAGTACTTTATCACTTAAAACTCCCACTTTCTAGCCTTAAATTGTATTTACTTCACTTTTTGCTTTTTCTCCTGTTCAATGCTGTCTGTATCGTGAACTACTTTTTATCCGTTTCTTACTTATATTTCAACTTTAAACTTTATATTCGAATCTTACTGCCCCTTGTTCAATTTTACTTCTTTATTGTATTATTCTGTATTTCTAGCCTGTGTTTTAAGTACCATGCACTTGTTGCGCCTTGAAGGGTTGTTTATTTTATGTATATTTCTATATTACTATAATCAATGTCAGTTATTTGTTGTTTTTTTTTCTCTTCTATCTACCGTTCTTTTTTTTTTTTTTCTTTATTTCCTGGTGTGCTAAAAAATTCTCTCTTCGTCTGTTTCATTTCATGTATTATTTATTTATTTTTTTTTGTGTTCTCTCTGTGTGTGTAAACATGTTTGTGCTTTTTCATTTTTGTTTCTTTTTTTTTTTATTTGTGCTGCAGCACAAAGACCACATGGTTGTTCCTGCGCACATTAAATAAAGATTGATTGATTATTATTATTATTATTATTATTATTATTATTATTATTATTATTATTATTAAAGAAAACATGCGTGGTATGTTTTCTTTCGCTCAATTAACACCTCTTCGCTCTACTTTGTTCACCACACTTCCACACTCCTTTGATATTTGTTATAACCCGTCATAGCAAACACAAACTTCTTATTTTAGGTGATTTTAATACTCCTGGTATCAACTGGAACTCACTTATTTCTTCTCACAACAATCATTACATATTAAGTAAGTGTAACGCTCTACTTGATTTCATAGCCTTTAACTCTTTGCAGCAACACAATTTCATTGAAAACTGTTGCGGTAATATTCTTGACATCTGTCTATCGAATTTTGAAAGTGTTCGAGTCTCGAGTTCGGACATACCGCTGACTCGCTGTGACAAATTTCACCCTCCGCTTCTAGTTACTACTGCTGTCTCTGCCTCACCTTCTACTAACTCAGATCGGGTGGGGAATTCGCCCCGTTTCGCGTATGCACGTGGTGATTATGTCGGTCTTTTCAATTTCTTCTCTTCCGTCGACTGGTCCCTTTTAAATGACATTAATGATTCAGATGGACAAGTCAGTCGCTTTACAGAAATAGTTCTTGATGGTATGCGTCGGTACATACCTTTGCATACTCCTACGCGTAGGAAGTTCCCTTCCTGGTTTTCAAGGGAACTAATAACGGCGTTAAAGCTCAAGGAACGGGCCCATCGTAAAGCGAAACGCCCTGGGTTTCACAATTGGGCAGATGAGTTTCGCCGTGTGCGTTCTCTTTGCAAACGCTTATACAAGCGGGACTACGACTCCTATCTTGAGTCTTTAGAGAGGTATGCCTCAAATCGTCCTAGTCAGTTCTGGCGTTGCGTTCGCAAGCGTTCCATTAAATCAGATTTAAGTATCAGCTTAGTTGACTCTCAGGGTTCGGAAATTCGGGATGTTGCCGACAGTTTTGCACAACATTTTTCCTCCGTTTACAAACATCCACATTGTGATTCCGTTTGCCTCCCATCTGATGCACTATCTAATTCCATTCTCTTTGACGAGGAGTTGATAACTGAGAGTCTTAAGCGTCTGAGACCATCTTTGTCTCCTGGACCTGATGGCATTCCAGCTGCCATAATAAAAGCCTTCAGTTATATCTTCGTACCAGTACTGACTGCCATATTTAATAACTGTTTAAAAAATGCTGCCTTTCCTCGCGTGTGGAAAATGGCACGCGTGTTTCCTGTCTTCAAGTCTGGAAACAAAACTGATGTTTCCAATTATCGTCCGATTTCTCTTCTATGTGCAACCTCTAAGCTTTTCGAATTAGCTTTGCACAGCGTACTTTCCTTCCATCTCAAACATATCATAGTACCGAATCAACATGGCTTCATGTCGGGTCGCTCTACTTCCACCAACCTAGTCACGTTTATGACGTATGCCTCTGCAGCAGTCCTTCAGAGGGGTCAGGTTGACACTGTGTACTGTGATATGAGCAAAGCTTTCGACGTTGTTACTCACTCACTACTTCTTGAAAAACTTCTACTCTCTGGCGTTGAAGTCTCTCTCGTAGCCCTCCTACGCAACTATCTCCTTGATCGCTTCTGCTTTGTCAGTGTCAATGGACAGACTTCTTTCGTTTACCCTGCAACGAGTGGAGTTCCTCAAGGTTCAGTACTAGGCCCGCTTCTCTTCTCCGTTTTTATTAATGATGTTTCCTCGGCGATAAAGAACTCCTCGTTTCTTCTTTATGCTGATGATATAAAAATATTCAAGGTAATACATTCTTTTCAAGATTGCGTGTTGTTGCAATCGGACATATCTGCTTTTTCTGATTGGTGTGCGATGAATCGACTTACCCTCAATTCTTCCAAAACTAGGGTTGTGTCCTTTACTCGTAAAACACATAGCTTTCTCTACCATTATTCTGTCAATTCTGTGCTGTTGGATAGGGTTGATGAAATTAATGACCTTGGTGTACTTTTTGACCGCACCCTCAGCTTCTCCTCTCACACTAAACGCATTGCTCAGCGGGCTATGCGCACACTCGGATTCGTTTGCAGACTTTCGAGAGAGTTCCATACTCCACTTCCGTTCCTAAAACTGTACCTGTCCATATGCCTCCCGGTCTTGGAGTATGCGTCGGTTGTTTGGAATGGCACTTGCAAATCGAACTTGGACAAGGTTGACAGAGTACAAAAAAAATTTTTACGGATATTTCATTATCGCTTTCCTTTCGCAACTTCCCCCTCTCGCTCCACCAGGAGCGCCCAACTGAATCTTACTTCCCTTCACTGCCATCGTATCAGACTTGATATCATATTTCTGTACAAACTCCTTCATGGCCACATTATGTGCCCTCAGCTCTTAGAGTACATCCTACTGCGCGTTCCGCGAAAGAGCATGAGGGAATTCAGACCATTTCAGGTTTCTCCTCTTCATTCCCACTCCCCTCTGGACAGGATGCAGTGGTTATTTAACTCTTTTTGTCCTCACCTTGACATCTTCCAAAACTCGCTCTGTTCATTTACATTGGATGTTCGTAGCGTTGCATTCTAAATAGTACTTTATCACATATAACTCCCACTTTCTAGCCTTAAATTGTATTTACTTCACTTTTTTGCTTTTTCTCCTGTTCAATGCTGTCTGTATCTTGAACTACTTTTTATCCGTTTCTTGCTTATATTTCAACTTTAAACTTTATATTCGAATCTTACTGTCCCTTGTTCAATTTTACTTCTTTATTGTATTATTCTGTATTTCTAGCCTGTGTTTTAAGTACCATGCACTTGTTGCGCCTGGAATGGTTGTTTATTTTATGTATATTTCTATATTACTATAATCAATGTCAGTCATCTGTTTTTTTTTTCTCTCCTACCTACCGTTCTTTTTTTTTTCTTTATTTCCTGGTGTGCTAAAAAATTCTCTCACTGTGTATATAAGTGATGATACTCATTGTTTGCTTAATTTCCGTGATACTTTTCGTCTCAGTTTCATTTCATGTATTATTTATTTCTTTTTTTTGTGTTCTCTCTGTGTGTGTAAACATGTTTGTGCTTTTTCATTTTTTTTGTGCTGCAGCACAAAGACCACATGGTTGTTCCTGCGCACATTAAATAAAGATTGATTGATTGATTGATTATTATTATTATTATTATTATTATTAAAGAAAACATGCGTGGTATGTTTTCTTTCGCCCAATTAACACCTCTTCGCTCTACTTTGTTCACCACACTTCCACACTCCTTTGATATTTGCTAAGTCATTGGCATTCATCAGGAGTTAGGAGTCATTATATACTTTGCGAAGTCATTTTATTCACATTTTGGGGTGAAGGCATATTCTTTTCTCTCCATCCACTACACAACTTACAGGAACGTTTCTGAGTCCACATATTTTACCTCGTAAGAGAGAGGTGATCCTTCTGCGCAACTCTGTGCAACACCCTGGCTTTTTTGCAATAGAGCACTGAACCTTGCACTCTAAAAATATACGGATGAAGGGAACCGTCCGTCGAGGGGACTCGGTTAACATCACGATGTACTCACATCACCGTCCTAGTAGGTGGGCTCCCTGAATGCTGCAATATTGCGTTTTCCCGTCAATTACGCAACTTAACTATAAAGTTCTCATTCCTGCCTTCAAACGTATTCTGATTCGTATTCTGTAGGAATGGTGAGAAAGAAATGTAGCAAAGGAAATAACCGAGAGGAGAGCACGCATGCGAGAAAGAACGTGACGTCATGACACCAAAGTTAACCGCGCATAGGTGACCAGCTGACCAGCTTCTTGCAGATTTATTCATACTGTATATAGCTGCCAAGCTGTATGTCTAAAACAAATCCGACGATTGACGAACTATTATCAGAACCTCGGCAACAAAAAAGTTCACTGAGCTGGAGGCGCTGTCGGCTTCTGTCGCAGCCCAACTTCCTGACCGCCTTCCCAATAGAAACTTTTCAACTCTGTGTTCCACTCCTGTCTACAAACAGTTCTATTGAACATGTAATAAAATTAAACTTAGAAAATTACACATTGATTTACAGAACTGAGACTCCCCCTTCGGTGCTGTAAGGTCAATAATGCTAAGGGGAAAAAACACGTCCCCCGGTCATTGCCAGTATCGCTCTACTTTTCGCAGGTTGCCCCAAGAAAACGCCATCTCCTTAAATTCCGCTGTTTCCTCCTCACGAGTTGCCGCCTAACACACGCATTAGGGAACTTGAGAGACCATTCACCGTTTGACCGTCATTGCGGGATACCCTGACAGATGGTGAATAGGACAAGAAAGAGGATTGCAAGAATGTATGAATGTGATGTTAGGGTCTAAATCAGGACTTAGCAGCCTATAGGAGTAGATGGAAAAGGTCGTATTGGGGCCAAGTTCGCTTCGACAACCAGCAGCTGAGCTTGAAATTCGAGGTTACAGAAACACTTTACTTTCTGAGAATTTCAAGCGGTAGTAGGCGCTCGGGTCCTGGTCATGCGCCGAATTTCTTCTTTGAGCACCCATCTTGAAGGCACGCTTGTTTGAACGCTGTGGTCACAGGCACCATGTGCTCAACTTAAGACTCAACTGCCGTGTAGATAACTCTATACACTCTTGAAAGACGCTCTGGCACTTTAAGCAAATGAACGCGGGGTCACTAAAGTGACCCTAATAATGCAGGGTTCCATTCGACACAGCTACTTGCCGCGAAGGCGCTGTCGACCTAGAGAACCTATTTTCTTCCCAGACATTTCATAGGAAACTTCGGGTGCTTCTCTACCTGAAGCTAAAGCGATGCAGTAGGGGATTTAATTGAGCTATTTTGGAAGCACGTATCAGAGTTGCAGCGGCAAACGCACTCGTCGCGTGTTTGTGTCTTTCAATATCTAGCATGCACCGCACATTGATATCTTTAAACGTTTACACGGTAACGGCATGACACATGACTACATTAAAATGTCTGCGCCTTTCATTTGTTAACCTAAATCGTTTCAACATGCATTTCCATTTTTCACTCAGATGTGCAACGCGTCGGATCCCGAGTACTTGAGGAACCTACAGTACCAAGAAAATGCCGCCACCTGGGTCACCTACAACAAGGGCCTGCGCATCGAACGCTCGTATACTCTAGACACACCTGAAACACTTCGCTTCAAGGTGTGTCATTTTTGTATTTATATCCCCAGAGCTATTCGCACAGGCCACCGCTGTTTAACCAATATTGTGCAACCTTGTTAAGCATATTTATTACTCGTCCCAATCGTCTTTGTAGAAAAGAAAACACCCTGCGCTCGTATCTTTTCGATTACCGATCGCAATATTGTAGCGGTGTGGGGTGCCCCTTAGGACAAAGGCACAGACATACCACCGACCCCAATCGTCGTCCTCTTCTCCCCGTACTCGCGCCGCACTATCAAACTGCGCTTCCTCTTCCTTAGGCGCAGCGCTCTTCCCTGGCGTGCGCAGCAACACCTTTCCACGGGCAGTGGAGGGGGGGGGGGGGGGTTAGTCCACAGTTTGGTGAAAGTGCCAGATTCCGTGGAGGGCGGTCGGTGGGCACGGCAGTGTCAAGTAATGCAGTCCAACGGTAACGGCTGCTCACTCCAGGCGCGTGCGCACTCAAATACAGGCTTTACGCAGTGCTAATTACACCAGTGTACGAAGTTGATGAGCAGGTAGCGTGTGTGGCTGTTCACGTGGTCGAAGTTTGACGGGTTCATCTCGAAGACGTTCAGCTGGGCGACAATACCTCCGTTACAATTTTAGGCCAAGTACTCTAGACATGCGTTGAGAGTGTTAGCGTTTATTCCGGTGAGTACTATGAATACATATTTAGTAGAAGTAGAGTGATTTCGGCGAGATGATAGCCATTCATCGCATCGAACAGCGCGAGGAAACGCGGGGACATGAGAAAGGACAACGCAGGACAAGAGCTGACTTTCAACTAACTATACTTGTCATGAGGACACGTTTATGAGTAACAGCGGGACATGTGTATCGGCAAAACTCAACATTTTTCTAGCGACATTGAAGTGGCATATCTAGATTAGTTCAGTTCAGTCGTCCAGTCGTGTCCGACTCTTCGTGACCCTATGGACCATATCACGCCACGCTCTCCGGTCTCTCACTGTCTTCCTAACATCACAACTTCATCTGCACCGCCTCGAGGATGTCATCTAACCATCGCGTTCGCTGCCTACCCTTTCTCCAAAGACCCTCAACCTTTCCCAACATCAAAACTTTCTCGTGCGACTCCTCTCTTCTCATCAGATGACCAAAGTAGCTGAGCTTTAACTTTAGAATTTGACCCTCCAATGAGCAGTCAGGATTTATGGTCGACAATATCGACTGATTTGATCTTCTGGCAGTCCAAGGAACTCTCAAGAGTCTCCGCCAGCACCACAATTAAAACGCGTCAATTCTTCGGCGGTCAGCTTTCTTCACAGTCCAACTCTCGAATTAATACATCAGAACTGGAAAGACCATAGCACGAGTTATACGGGTCTTGGTTGGTAGTCTAATGCCTCTGCTCTTCACTAGGCGGTCAAGGTTAGCCATGGCTCTTTTTCCCAGGAGCAGGCATCTCCTAATTTACGGCTGCAGTCTCCTTCCGGGGTAATCTTGGAGCCCAAGATTACCCCGGATTTTGGCACTGTATATTCAGGTATGATCAGGACCAGGCATATATAGATACAAGATGAAAAAGAGGTGATCTGCTCTACATATTCGTTAATAAATCTTTAAGACAAAGGTAACTGGCTTTAGATTTATTGTAGTCCTGGGGCTATGTTGGAGGTTACGGCGGACACGGGGCGTGCGGCAAAGTTCTTAAATTTATTTTCCTAAATAACTAAATGCGTTAATGAGCTTTTAAACTTTCATGTTAGGGTGCATATTGTATTTACAGAATCGGAGCATGTCCTCCAGATATAATTACCGCAAAAAGAAATGCATAAAATTATTATAGCAAGCTTTACAAGACTCAATTGCTACCCTGAACTGCAGGTTCACACAGTAACACGGAGCCTGAAACGTAGATCGCTTCACCTAGACATTTCGTCTCTATGGTGCCACGTTGCGCCTGATCTCATCGGGGACGGGGAGCTGCGTCTGCTCCCTGCCTTGATATCCAATTCCCAGGTTGTCCAGGATTTTCCAGCCGGCCTTGGTCGTAGACAGTTTTTCGAGCTGTGCGGCACGTTGGGCCTCCGTTATCTCCTCCAGCGTGTCGTGCACCCCTAGCTGCAGGAGGCGTTTGGTGCTCGTTGTTTCTAACAGTCCCAGTGCCGTCTTGTAGGCTCTGCGGATGAGTATATCTATCTTGTTTCTCTCGCTCTTCTTCCACTTGTGGTAGGCCGCCACGTACGCTACGTGACATATGACGGACGAGTGGATCAGTCTGATCAGGCTCTCTCCCCTCATTCCACTTTTCTTGTTCGTGACTCGTTTGAGTAGTCTCGTGGCGTTCGCCGCTGGGTAGCGGTCTCGCCGTTTCTGCCGTGCGTCTCGATCGTCATTCCCAGCACTCTGATCTTGTTGACTCTTGGGATCGCGTTTCCCTCTCTGGTCTTGACTTTGATTGCCTCGTACTCTCTCGGGCTGCTCTTGAGTTTGCGGTGCTTGACGGGCGGGTAGACGAGGAGCTCCGACTTGCTCGGCGAGCATCTGAGCCTCGTTCCGTCGAGTTGGTCTTCGATCGCATCAACGGCCGCCTGTAGGGTAGATTCGATGTGGGCATCGCTGCCCCCCTCTATCCACATCGTTATGTCGTCCGCGTATATCGTATGTCGGACTTCCTTGATGCTCCTGAGCCTTTCAGTCACTCCTATCATCACGAGATTGAAAAGCACCGGCGAGATGACCGATCCCTGAGGTGTGCCTGTGCTTCCCAGCTTCTTCTTCTGTGCATGGAGGTCCCCCGCTCTGAGCTCGGTCGTTCTGTCCGTGAGGAAGTCTTTGATGTAATTGTATGATCTCTCTCCCATGTTGAGTTTCGAGACTTGGGATAGGATCGCTGAGTGCTTCACCTTGTCGAAGGCGCTCTGCAGATCGAGTCCCAGTACTGCTTTGTTGTCGCCGGTGCTGCCGTCGATGATCTGGTGCTTGAGTTGTATCATGGCGTCTTGGGTACTTAGATGCTGCCTGAAGCCAATGATCGTTTCCGGGTAGAGAGACTACAAATATTATTTCCAAAGTTGGAGAGCAGTTTAAAAAAAAACATTCAAAATTTCTGATAAGAAATTCTCCTAGTGTTTCTTTTTTTGTGTTCTAAAGAAAGCGCGCGAAGTAAAAAAAAAAAATCGCCTATCTAGGACATTCGCGCCTCACGATTGTGCTGCTCTCAATCGTGATCTGAGTGAAAGAAATAAATGCGGGCTTCCTTACAGGGCCCCATTGCAGTGGTAAGCCGATATTCCTGCGATGGCTTTTTCCCCACGTAAATCACCTGGTGCCCATATCACGATGCAGGTTGCACCGTGCGCAATGAGCTCGCTGCAACCATAGCTATGGTTGCGATGGGACCGTTCTGTCATCGCAGCAGCTGATTTCGTTCACTCAAACCACAATAGAGAGCAACCCAATCGCAAACCAAGAACACGCCAGTCATGTGATATTTTGTATTTTGGGACTTTATTTATAGCTCGAAAAAAAAAAAAAGGTCCACGTGAGACTTTCTTTACCGCACATTTGGAATATGGGTTTCTGAAGGTGTTCTCGAACTTTTCCAATCACATTTATTGCTGATGTCAATATATATTCATTAAAAAAATTATGTCCTTTTTAATAAATTGCAAAGGAACAAATTGTCTGTGGTGCAAATGACAGCTGGCTGTATGCAACCGGTTTCTCTGGCCTATGTGAAACAGTTTTGTTAACCCCTGGCTCATGTTAGGCGGGATAAGCGGTATATATTTCGCCGTGTTCACACCAAAGTGACTACCTTATAGACCTGCAGTAAGACCTTAAGGATGTCTTTGTCATCTTCATCACTTTCATCATTAGTCAAAGTTAATTCACTGCGGTGTAATGTCATTAATATCAGCACTATTCACCCTGTTTTAGACCAGGTAAACTGAAGGTATAGCATACACGCGTTGTATGTCAACTAATAAACGCTGATTATAGCATCGATGCTAAAAAAGTGGGCTGAAAAATATCTCTTCGTTGTGTGTAGATGTACGAATAAAATATAATGTAGCAAAGTCGGAGCCACTGCAGTATTCTTCAAAGATATGGGGATTGGCACCCGAATATTGATCGCGCTATGGCCTGTGAACGTGACCATGTCCGCGCCCAATTAGAGTTCATAGCCGCTAAAGTGCAATGTTTCAACTGTTAAGCACTTTTCTTTTACTCAGGGGTCATCAGAATGCGTTGCAATTTGTACTCTTGTTTCTCAACCAGCACCTTGCTAACGCTTTCGCTCTGGTTGCTGATATTATGACGGAGCCGTTTGAATGCTTCTGTGGTATTTCGAAGCCTGAGTTCCGTGGTTTCCGGGCTAAGCTTGCACGAGTATGCCTAAAATAACATCTAAAAGCATTTCATTTTCAAGGAAGGAAAACTGCAGCGTGCTGTGGGGAGAGAATTATGGCAGTACTCAAACTGACAGCAACAGAAACATTTCATTAAAAACGCGCGCAAATTACGGTACTGATATTAACTATATATGCTTCACTATAAGGCTGAGGTTGTGTAGAAGAGAGGCAGGCAAATAGACTTTTGAACTACGTTTACTAGAAGCGAACGCCTGGAGAAAGGTATACGAGTTAACGATGTGCGTATCAACAGGGTGTACCAGGAGGGTGAAATGGACTTCAAAGAGGACTTAAGAGAAAATACTAATACGAAATTATTTTCGAGTTTCACAGATTTTCTAGCGTACGATGAGTGCGAGCTTGAACACGAACGCATCAACATTACTGTCTTTCACTCTAGTTACATTGGGTATACCACGCAGATCTTGCTAAGTTGTGAGTTGTATTTTGTATTTTGTTTTTCAGTTGTGCAACTTTTTTGTGAACTACACAGACGTGAAGGAGCATTTAAACTTCGGCCTTACCGACCTGGACTACGACTCCTACAATCTCGACTGCAGGAAGTTCAAGTTGAAGCCTTACGATCGCGTAAAGATGCTCAAAGCGATGCGCGAATTTTACTACAAGGAGTACTGGGATCCCAGCGACCTCTACTTCTGCCTGCGGGTGACTCCATAACGGCGCAGTTTGGGCTGGCAAACGATATTCGTTTAGGATAGACGGAGTGCAGCACAGGAGTGCGTGAAAGTAAATGGTGCCCAGAAGTCAGTGTGAACTCGGTACAATCCCATCCGTTTTAGAAAACGCTCCGCCTACAGTACTGTGTAAATAATAAACATACACCATCTCTCACCTGTGAGAAGGCCTTCCCTGTCGTGTTTCAGCCACGCGAATGCTAAAGTGACCCAGCCTGTACCCCAAGTAGGCCTTGAATAATGTTCACGATGGTTTCAAACTCAGGTTTCAAAGCAACGTTGCATGCTTTAATATTGCCGCAGCGTTTCCACAGTTCTTGCATCATTTTCGGCAACCTACATTGTCTAAGTCGCGGTGGGACGCTGAACCTCACAAACCAACCATCATTTTCGGAGTGACGTAATAGTGACCTTTGCACAACGGTATGTAAGGCTGCACTTCTATTAATGATCTTGAGGCAAATATCGGAGCCACTAATGGTCAATCTTCTTTTTGCATTTATTATGTTCTTTTTGCTCTTTTCTGTAGTGCTGCATGCATATGTGTATGGGGCAACACTTCTATTTAGGATCATCTTGAGGATCGAAGCGACTAATGGTCAGTAATGTTCACTAGCTGTTCCTCTTCAGTCGGCATTATTCGCCTTATATGTAACATCTACTTTTAGAAGACCTAATTTCAGCAAAAATCTAACAAAGCTTTCCTTTTGGTAACACATGCACTTCAAAATGCTCGTTCCCTCCCCTTATTTGATACTACTCAGCATATTGCGAGTTCCTAAAATAAGAATGTGAACAATAAATAGGCGGCTTTCAGTGACGCGTCTATATCTCTCGCGATCATTGGTATAGACCCTATTCAATATCAAGTTGAGCAGGCGGCAGTTGTGGCAACCCTGTATTGCCGCTCATTTGCCGGACGCTTGAAACGCCGTTTGCAACGCCATCCAACCAGAGCTCGGATTCCACCGACGCAGTGTTCTGATTCACCGTGTACCCTCTCTCTCTTTTTTTCTCCCTCTCTGATGTTGCGTTGTGCGCGCTATGGTTGCCAGTAAAGCTGCAATGACGTCACGTGAATAAGCTCTATACATTGCAGTCGCCTTTAAGGCAACTACCTGCCTCCAGTGGGTGAGTCGCCCACCTTTCGTGTAAAACTTGAAATTGTCGCCCATAATAAACGCGGCACCTCTTGTCATTCATATTCTGCGGCTTCTGTGGCTGATATTTCATGCTAACTTGTGTTATTTTGAAACTAAGGGCTTTGGTAATGAGGGTAAATGACCCAGCTTCAGGCTATGAGAGTTGCTGCAGTTCGGATTTCGGGATTATTTGATCCCCCTTCGATTTTTAACGCGCTCTGACATCGTCAGCTACCGCGGCAAGTGTTATCTGTATGAGCTAGTGGTTAAATTACACCGCACCCGACATTGCACGAACAACGAATAAGACATTTGTATGAGTGACACCACACCAAAAGGAAGGACACCCGTCCACAGGGTTTTTTAGATATGGCTTCATGCTTATCAATGTGGCTCTACTTGTGCGCTCACTTGACAGAGTTTAATTGGCTACGAACGTTTTTCGACCAGGCCTAAAGTTAGCTTTGCTGGCACCGTAAACATCAACATTTAGAGAAAGATTTTGTTCGTCGAAAGCGTCAAAATCGTACTCGTTGTGCATGTATCGCTGCGAAGGTTTTATTTTTCAGCATTTTCCACCACAGACTGAGCTCCCCTCCCATATCTTGAGACTTCTCGGAGAAAATGTCCTTCATATATACCAGTATACGCTGTACATTTCACTTTCTTTGTTCATATGGTAGCAGCATATACTCAGGATTACAACCTCTGGGAACTCTTCGTAGTTGTGAATCCTCTTTTGGTTTACTGCAGTCTAACCAGTCATGCATACTCCCGTGGTAAATGAGAACCAGCATAAATTGTCACACCACACTGTTTCATGTGCCTTCCTCTAAACCAGGGGTAGCTGCCCGTCCATTGACCACCGCTTAGTAGCCTTCATTTGAACAGAAGGTTGAGAACTCTCCTCTGGTTATTTTCCTGTGGGTGCATTTTGATAGCGCACTGATAGCGGCTAATTATGCGTGCTACTGTGTGGAGTGTGAGTAGCACATATGCAGTTCCCTATGGCGTGAACGAGAGGCGTTCATTCGTAGTGTCGACAATAAGTATATGTGGCCGCAATTCCACTGCGAGCTTGACCAACACAAACTCTTGTCGCATTAAATCCCAACAACGCTTTGTATCCGTAGCCAGTTGTGCGCATCATTATGTGAGTGGACGCGCTTACAAGCCTGCCATGTACACTTTTAACTTTGTTCCAGATACATGCCTCTGGCTCAGATAAGTGGAACTATGTGGAAGCAGGTTAAGAGTGTGCATAATTGTATGCAAGGCAAGCGTAGCCGGATCGTGGAACAAGCTTGTGCCAGGCGTTTTGGATTTCCTGTCCGCGCGTCCCTGCAACCTTACCAAGCACGGAAGGGAGCCGAGATCGAAGCAGCGCTAGTGACTGTGACTACAACAGATGGCTTACGCTCATGGAATTTGCTTTAAGGGTAGTTAAACGTCTACATTTTTTATTTTCAATTCAGTTTTGACTAAAATATTCGTCTTTAAGTGTCTACGTGAAACAGGCCTCGACTCCCGTTGTTGACGCTTGAGCGTGCTGCGGTACGCGCGCTTGTTCACTTTTATTGCGAAAGCAATAATACCCGCACTTTCAAGCATTCGCGTGACCCGGCCGCAGTTACGTCTTACCCACGTGACGCTGTGCCGTCACACCCCACGTGACACACGGGCTGGCAGGAGCTGCCAACTTGGGTCTCTCGTTTCACATTGGACGGTTATGTCAGAATCAGCCTGCTAGGACACTGGCATTCCCGTTACCCCTATAGGCCATTAAGGCACGTTCATACGGCTTGGTTAAAGCGTTGATTTATATGTGGGCCGAGGAAAAGAAAAAGAGAAGAAGAAGAACGCTCGGAAACCCGCAGCTAATGCTTTCGCTCAATATTTGGATAAGCAGCGTTGAACCCTTGTACTTTTTTACAATGCGGACCACATATATAAGCACGTGCGTTTTCGCCAAGGACCTTTTCCTTTGTACTAGGAGCTGTTTCAGAAACGGGCCCTAAATATGACTTGGCCTTGTTTTGGGCCAAGCTCGGTACCTTCTTTCGTTGCCAAGATCGATATTGTCAATTCTCTGCCATTTAATGCTTATTATATCGTGTTTTGTTTTGTGTTCGTGATTTGACTCTGTTTGCTTGCTAATGTTTCAATACACTTTTCGCTTGGTCATTACGCCTGCACCCCACTCCTGCCTAGAGCCTATACTACACGCCGGCAGTATTTGCTAAATAAGTGTCTGGTGTGCGTGCATGCGCACACCAGTTGAGGACAACCCAGAGGGCTATGGAACGAAAAATGGAAGGGGTAACATTAAGAGATAGAAAGCGTGCAGAGTGGGTCAGAGAAATAACTCAAGTTACCGACATTCTAGCGGAAATTAAGAAGAAATGGACATGGGCAGGACATGTAGTGCGAAGAGAGGATAACCGATGGTCGCATTAGGGTAACAAACTGGATTCCAAGAGAAGGAAAGCGTAGCAGGGGGCGGCAGAAAGTTAGGTGGGCGGATGAGGTTAAGAAGTTCGCAGGGGTCAAGTGGATGCAGCTAGCACAGAACCGGGTTAAGTGGAGAAATATGGGAGAGGCCTTCGCCCTGCAGTGGTATAGTCAGGCTGATGATGATGATGATGATGTGCGTGCATGCCCGTTTTTGCTGGAATATGAGAGAGGGTAGAGCTCTCCGCTGGAACAGGGCGAGGCGTTGGTGCAAGACATGTGGCACCCGTCAAGACGTCGGCTTTACGCGAGAGAAAGCCAGCCTACGTTTACGGAGTCTCCTTTATTGCACGGACCTGCCCAAGCAATCTATTGCACTATGACAACACCGCCCTTCATACGCGCTCTCTTTCGTTCTCGTCTTTCCCCCTGTACAGTAGCAAGCCAGCGTCTCCTTACCGCTAGGCAACCTTTCCTTTTTTTCATTGAATTACGTTTTTTTTTTTTCTGCCATAACACTTTCGTTTGCATTATTGCGCGGAATAGCGGCTCAGCAGTGGTCTATAAAACTTTCACAGTCAAGTTTCACGTCTGGTTTAATGCTTGTCGCTAATAAAACATCGTTATTCTGATGTGAGTCTGTGCATGGTGTTTCTGGTCATTACCCTGTTTAACTGTTCAAGGCCTTAACGCTTTTTAGGGTCACGCATCGGTGCCTGAAAGCTTGCTTGGAGCGATGAATACTTTCCGCGGACCTCAAACACAAGCGGGCACAGCCTGCCCAGGTGTACAGGTACTCAGGATCACCTTGCGGTAAAGCATTTCGCAAGGTTGAGGCTGCCTTAGAGAATTATGCTAGAACAGACTATTTAGGAGCAGTAGTTGAGGAAGACTCCATTTGCGGAGGGAGCTTTTTGTAAAGGAATAGCTGCTTTAATTTGTTCCTTTTTGCGTACTGCATCATGTACTGCACCGAAGCGCTGAAACAGGAGAGCAGGCTTCACGTAACAGTTAACCGAATGGCCAAATTTAAACTTCCCATAAAAAATTAAAATAAATTAAATATAAAGAAAAACAAACGATCTCAATGCTGAAAAAAAAAAATGAAGTGTAGGAAGGAGGGAAATGCATTACACCATGTGAAGACATTACATTTCTGCTCCTAATACCTGTTACATGCTCAGAGCGCATTCACATGCAGGGATTATCTTCGTAAAGGAAGAGGCAGAATTTTATCTATATAATTTTGAACTTTTTGTTCGCGAGCTTCCTTAACTGCATCCCATCTTGCCGAGTGGTGTTGGGAAGGGGGATTTAGCTTATTATTGCTTCGGAGTTTCCTTATATTACTCTATATGATGTGCACCAGATTGAGCTTTCTCTTTTAATTTCTTTTAACCTGCTGGTATTTTCTATACTGACTGTTCCGATACGATATATTTTTGTCATTGAAACTAGTTTCTCTTGAACACTACTTGTATGCAAACCTACGTGTGCAGTTTTGAATGGTAGTTTACTTACTAGCATTTGTAGGGCTCGTTCCTCAATCTCACCAGTAAGAGCATTGAAGATGAGGTAAACTTAATTAGTAAAAGCGTCGATTAATACATTTGCAGCACTGAAATTGGAGCATTTCATCAAATTTGAGAAGGAATAAGACATTTCGTCATTTATGAGTACTGAAACGCTGTTGCAAAAGTTTATTTGGTCGTGCAGGGTGGTAAGATGTGAAATTTCTGTTCTGACTTTTTTTTCTCTAAACAGCGGCCTTCTTTTACGCACCTTTTCAAGAGCACACCGCTCATGCGCTCATGGCTCGCTCGAGAGCCGCCCCCTATAGCCTAACCGTTGGAAAGCTATGGGAGGTTACCCTAATACAACTGGCACTGGTGAACCTAAGGCGCACAATTATGCTCGGCGAACCGCAATGCACCATGGTCATCTGTAACCCAGACGTCTGTGACGGTCTGTTGAACGGTAGCGTTGAGCATTAGGGATCACTTAATACTGCTGAGTCTTACGCATAAAGAGGCAGCTTTTCTTCTAGGGGGGAGATAGACGGTGAAAGGGGGAGCTGCGTCTCACCCGATCCCCCATATTCTCTGATGGGTGCAAATACAGTGCTTTCTCTCTCTCTCTTTCTCTGGCACACTAGAGTGTTCCGGATAGCCACTGCATTCCAAGTGCCAAAGACTAGCACGTTCCTCCATCCAGAATCATTACGCTTGCATATTGCTGGCCATTGAAGGCCAGCCATTGGTGAAGAAGATAGAAAACATATCCATCCACTTTTCCAACCGCAATACTTCCTTTATGACGAGAACTAAGAGTGATTTTTGAAGAAAGAATATTCGTAGTAAAAAACGTGTGCTCTATTAGAGCACGTTTTATTTTTGTAAATCGCTTTCCTTAATGTAGCGAGGCACACAGCTGCGCACAACTTTACCTAGTGTTGAGAATATCTAGTATCGTAGTTCTCGATCCTTTTCTTTCCGCGAGAACTATGCAGCGATAAACTTTTTTTCTGAAATTCTTATTTCATACTCCTAGACCTGAGATAAGTAAAAAAGATGTTATGATTCAAAATTATTTGTTGAACGTTTGCACAACAAGAATAGCCTGATCTATTGCTTGCTTTATCCGCATAATCGTAGCTGTTGCTGTCTAATATCGCTTTCTGCTTGAAGAAAAAAAAATATCGGGACACTGAATACGATCGATTTTAAGTAAATGGGTAAATGTATGAGAAGAAGCCAATAAACGACACAGGTGAACTTTTGCGTGCATGATTTAACTTATTTACAGGTTATTTGCAACAAATAATCTGTAGCTAACTTCATTGACTTACATATATTACTACTATTGCACTGCTACAGTGCTTACATTTTTAAACCCATTTTTAAAGAGCATTGCATGTATTTCAAGAGGGCGAAGTGCAATATTCTTCATGCATTTTGTGCAACATCTGAAGTCAAGCGTGCACAGAGGCCCCCTCTAAATTTCTCGGGTCTGCAAAAGTATGCTCACATTTCATCAAATATCTTGTAGGGATTTATCAAACCGTTATACCAGGTAGGTTAATACCAAAATCATAAAGAAGGCCCGTTTTTGTTCTTTAGGGAAAAAAACAAATTTTCTTGTTGTAACAATGACGATCTAATAACACGGCCTCTCCTTCAGGCCGTGTTATTAGATCAGAAGTTAACAGCCCATTAGCTCTTCAGTAACATATGAAAAAGAACTGAACAAGGGTAAATGGGGTACGCCTCAGTTCGCAGATGAGCCAACGTTTCGACAAGTGGACTTGTCTTCGTCTGGGCATGTCCACTTGTCGAAACGATGGCTCATCTGCGAACTGGGGCGTACCTCATTTACCCTTCTTCAGTTCTTTTTCATACCGTGCAAACCATCTTCTTCCTTTCATTCTACATGACTCTTCAGTAACAGTAACATAAGGTCAGAAAAAATCGGCAGCCACACTTACCTAGCTTATGGGAAGAGCAAAAATATGTAGCTTACGTCGGAAGGCTTCATTGACCCGAACCATAGCAGGAGGAGGGAAAACAAATTTATTGACCGCAAAAATTGGGGAATGCTGGTCAGGGGATGAGTAAGGCGGAAAGCCATTGGTCCGCACTGGATGCCTGATGCCTGGGCTTGGGTGACCTAATGGCTCAGCGCACGACACAAAGTTGGTCTTCCGGCCGTGACCTGCGCAGAGAAGTCTCCATCGGTCATCTCGTTCAGGTCCCTCAAATATATAGCTTTTTTATTGTGGATGAGCTTACCTGCTACGCTCCTCATTTCGTGAATAAAATCCGATAACGGTATGAACTAGATCGTTGCTAATTAGTATCTCCCTCTTTTTGCTGTATTGCTTATGAAGACATTCTAGTAAATCTGAAAACGCAAAATAAAAAGGAATTCAGTCAAGAGTATGAAAAAAAAAACAGAATATAACGAAAGCATATTTACCTGTCTTATATAAGGCAGGAAATGTGTGCGATGCACGTCGACCGGCTTCCACGCCCCACGACAATGCTGTCCCAGAAAGCAAGGGCTTCACATGACTCCGACGTTCCCCTGTCTTCCAGTGCATTTTCTTAACTTTCGTACGATTGATTTCATAATCATTCACTCTAAAGCAGTGTAAAGTTGATTAGCGGAAAACAACGCTCAGCCCCACTTACTAAGGGCAGGAAGATTGATGTTGCGTAATGAAGGCTCCCGGCAATAAACAAACCTTTGACGAACTTAGACCATGCTAAACGTTAGTTAACAACAGCCCATATGCTTACATACATTCGTAACATTCATTTCATACAAGGTTGAGCAGAAAAGAGAAAAAGGTTCCACTAAAGACATGATGCTCAGAGTTTGTTGCTGTGCTTCAGGAGACAAAAATGAAAACGTGTGCCATTAATGGTAAATACTCGTCCGAAGATCTTCCGCGCTACACGACATCAATGAAGTCGTATTGCTGAAGTGATATTTACACGTGCAAAAAAAGAGACCACGCCAGTTTTCCTATTAATGACTCTTTCCGAACTTACGTGTTGACGTCTCTGCAGTGGTAGTCGCAACTGAAATTATTCAAACATTCTGACTTCACTTCGGGTATTGCATTTAAAATATTTGATATATTATTTGATATATATATATATATATATATATATATATATATATATATATATATATATATATATATATATATATATATATATATATATATATATATATATATATATATTTATTTAATTTCATATATTTATAACAAACAGTCAGTTGTTAGATCCAAAGGCAAGCACGCATTTTTGTTCTTGCGATAATGCATTGCATGTATATTACTTGTTTGATAAAAATCCTGTTTGGGCGTTGTTTAACTTTGTTGCCCGGTAGCTTCCTTTAATTGCCATAAAATTGTTTTGCTCCATTTTATTTTTTTCCAAACAACTATTGGAACTACAGGAATATGTGTTGGGTGTTAGTTAATATTCATAGCAAAATCCTTAAGTCTGACGAGCGAAAATCTGGGAATGAAGCGATTGGTATTGCCATATGTTATGCAATATGTTAAAAGGCTACTTTCCAGAACCTCATTTCAAGAAAATTCCGCAATCTCTGGTAAAGATTGGGGTAATTTTAATGCAGTATCAGCTGAAAAGTTGAGGAACAGTGCGCGACTGAAGCTGTGAATAAATTCGCTGTTTGACACATAATACATGTCTATAGAGTCTAATATTCTATTATTGTGGGCAGATTTGCTCTCTTTGGGTACTCTGGAATGCAATAACATCGTCTTTTGTTGACGTGAGGTACTTACAAAAGAAGCGTTGATATGCTGAAATTCGAGATAACGAGGAATAGATGAGCACTGCTGCAGGATAATCACATTTATTAGATGAAGTGCCTAAATCTCTATTTACCATGCTTAAATGGTCCATTTAAAAGTATAAACAAGGGCGTCTGCACAAGCATATCTGCAGAACATCGCGCTGCGAGCTAAAAACAGTCACGAAAATATGAGCTAATTCTATAGGGTTATTGTAATAATCATGACGATAGGTCTCACCTATGTTTACACTGGAGATAGGAAGCTAAGACTGACACACAAAACTTTTGATACAGTATCTTCACATCAGTCCGCGTTCGGTGTGTGGGCCTTCATTCAAACTGCCCAAAAAAATTTTTCACAATTCCTGGCAATACTTTATTTTCCGTCGTTTATGTGTACGATGTTCTTATCAGGGTCCTAGTCCAAAGACGAGAATGTAAAGGAGCGCTACAAGCAATCAGTCAGGCATTTTTCTTGACTTATAAAGATAGTACCGACAAAGAGATTATTGCAGTATGCATTTCACTTTGTTTGGTTTGTTGTCCCTCTGGTGTACGCTCAATATCTGGTGATCGCACATGAGTCAGTTCTTGCCAGCGATATTATTTTTACGAGGTTCTATTATCTGGATTTCTGATCTCAATTTTTGTTTGTCTTAGTGCTCTCTTAAGTCCTAGTCAAAAGAGCATTTATGTTCAATTTCGTCAAGAGCGTGACCATATCAACCTTTGGAATATATTATAATGATATTGCAAGGTTCAAGAACCTAAACTCCAATCTCGTGGATTCAGTGGGCACGTCCACCTTACAACTTTGTAATGTTAGCGATCTTGTGCCAAAATATTGCCAATGAATGTGTACTCAATGTATCAGCTAGCTCGCCCAATGCTTCAGTGGAGGAGGGAACTCTGTTCCAATCGTTCGTTTTTTTTTCTTCTTTTTTTTTTCTTTTACCGGCTCCACCTATGAAATTGCGTTCTTTGCCCTGTCTTGAAAGCAAAACTAAACTGATGCAGTGTCGCCACCTGTACAAGCAACTGGAGAGTTGAAATTTTTAGCTATGGCGTAAACTACCAGTTAGAATGAAAATTATTAGATACTCAAAAAGCTTGCATGCGTGTTAATGAAATAGTCACTAACTCGAGTGGGTGCTCATGAAAGTTGAGCATGCCTGATTGATACAATAAACAAGCAGCCATGTTTCGATAGTAATGCGCGTTTTGCTATATTCATCGCTGATTGGATATGCCATGCGCCTCAGCCCAGTTCGGCAACGATTTATTGCCTCAGCCAACTGGTAAACAATTAGAGGGGTCAGCTTCTTCAGGGACTGAATTAAAAAGGTGGGCCCTGATGAATGTGTAGATAAAGATACCCTACATCTCAGACAAAGGCGAAAACAAGTTTTACTCGGCAAACAGGTAGAGAACAGGAACAAATGCTCAAGCATTGTTGCTCATATTTTCCTCCTAAAAAATGGCTTTATGGCCTATTTCCGTCGGGTGATGAGGGCTGAGCAATTATGTTATTTTTTCCTCTGCCATTACGAGCTTTTACTTGATGCGTTTCTGCATTCGAGGTGAACCACGCAAAGTTACATCCCGCGAAGAAAAATTATGGTCGGGAAAAAACTACGTATAAAGAAAGATGCGGAGGGCATTCAAGATTTACGTGCATTATAGGGAGAAGCATAAATGCGTCATTGTAAGTTCTCCTTTGTTCTTGTTTCTTCTTTATTTGGGTATGCTTATTTCAATTACTTTTTTCATTTTCCTATTTTTTACTTTTTATATTTTGTATTGTTCCGTTTTCCACCGTCACTGTCGCAGCTAACGAATTCATCGCGCGTTCAGTAGGGGCCAGGTATATTCCCCTCGGTCCAACGAGCTTTCGTTGCCAATGGGTAGACAGCCAATCTCATAATAAGAAGCTCCTTGGTAGGATTCTCAGCCTATACACATTATTCCAATTTTTTTAAATCTCAATTACCTCCGGCTGCTTTCAGTAACCTTCCTGAATATTTTTGCATTAATCTGAATACTTCTGGGTGGTTTTGACGTGTTATATTATAGAAGAACTGCTGTTTGGGCCAGTTGGTGAACCATGATGGTCAGTAATATACGTGCGCAAAAAGACGAGACAGAAAGGAGACGTTGTCCACTTCTCCTCTTTGTCTCGTCTTTTTGCGCACGTATATTACTGTCCATCGTGTTATATTACCTGGGCCGAGAGCCCCTTCCAAATTTGGCGCTGGGATAATGAAGCTAGGGTCTTGCTGACCAGCCAGCAAGACCCTAGCTTCCACTCTCCCCTACATTCCAGAATGCACGGTTCAGATGCTCATGAGAGATATAAAGCTTTCGCCTTAAAACATTATTCTGGGTCTCAAAAAACCAAACATCAGAGATTAATAAGGAAGCTTGATGATGCATGACGGCAGAGACTAAAATAAGAAGTTAATATAGCGATAAAAGGATAGGCTAGAAGACCAACTCTTTTAAAATAAACTTGCGTGTACAACGTTTTAATTCATTTTGATTTAGTTTGGTAAAACTCTGAGCAGTTGATCTCTGCTATTTGTATAAGCTTACCTACACAGACCTCTTTTTTGATGCTCTATGTTTGCCGTTGTAGCGCAAGTTGTATATTGCCTGCGAATTGAACGAATGAGAGTAATATCTTTTTTTGTGTGTGGAAGAGAAATATTTACTTTCACATGTATGTGTACAGAACTAGGATGCCTCTTCCACTCACCGTCTTGGCTGACGAGCATTGCGAGTATAGTGAGCAGCAGGACGCTCAGGCTCAGCAGGAAGACACTCATGAGCGCCACTACGCACCTCTCCCGACTGGGGCGAGTCTCCCTGCGCGAGCAGCACAAGTGTAGCGGGAACGGCTTATTTGTTTATTTATTACTCGCGACAGCCTGCGATGCAAGTCGTGCGAACGTTGACACATTTTTCGATATTATATATAGAAGGGTCTGTTCATAGGTGTCCCCACTGAGACAGATAAATATTTACAAAAAGCATGTTTATTCTTTCTCAATGAAATCATGAACATGTTTGAATACTATCGAATTCCGCCTACATGAACGATTACCGGTACTTTTGAAATCGTGGCACCACTTAGTTGGGACGGCTTCCCATATCGCTTGTAACAACCTCTCGCTTGCAAGCAGCTTTTAAGAAAACATATTAAAAAAAAAAAAAGAACTGCTCATGGCTCCACAACTTTAGCACATGATTTGGACAGCTATAAGATTGATCGGTAGCCTGTTCAGTTCAGTTCAGTTCAGTCGTTCAGTCGTGTCCGACTCTTCGTGACCCTATGGACCATGTCACGCCACGCTTTCCGGTCTCTCACTATCTTCCTAACATCACATAACTTCATCTGCAGTGCCTCGAGGATGCCATCTAACCATCGCGTTCGCTGCCTACCCCTTCTCCGGCGAACCTCAACCTTTCCCATCATCAAATCTTCTCCAGCGACTCCTCTCTTCTCATCAGATGACCAAAGTAGCTGAGCTTTAACTTTAGAATTTGACCCTCCAATGAGCAGTCAGGGTTTATGGTCGACAATATCGACTGATTTGATCTTCTGGCAGTCCAAGGAACTCTCAAGAGTCTTCGCCAACACCACAATTCAAACGCGTCAATTCTTCGGCGGTCAGCCTTTTTCGCAGTCCAGCTCTCGCATCCATACATCACAACTGGAAAGACCATAGCAAGAGTTATACGGATCTTGGTTGACAGACTAATGTCTCATCTCTTTACTAGGCGGTCAAGGCTAACCATTGCTCTCTTTCCCAGAAGCAGGCGTCTCCTAATTTCATGGCTGTTAGCTCCGTCACAAAAATGATGATCCACACCCAGATCTTACGCATATCGCGAAAATGATGTCACCTGGTGGCAGTCAGCAGTGAGGTCTACATTCCCCAAATAGGATCGTTTCTAACTGTAATTTCAATATGTTCGAGTAAAGTAGACAGTCCCTCGAGGTCGTTTGAAGACGTTGCGATCGTAGCAATCGACGCTTGTTCGCTACTGCAAATCACTTTCAATAAAAGGCTTCCTGCACTCAAATCATTTCATATGGTCATAGAAGACCAGTTGGATCTAGCATTGGTGTGATTTTGAATCTTAGCTCCACACGGTACGCAATGGAAACCCTGTAAACTGTAAATAGTTGCCAAGATTATTTAGGCTCCGCCGTTTACAAGAGTTACGTCTTGTAATGCGCCGACCAAGTAATGAAAGAGCACTGCTGTTTCGAAACAAGCAAGTCGAACCTTTGTTTCGACTTGCAAGCTGAGGCTTCCCTCATCTGCCCTTGTTCAGTGCTCTTTCATACTTTGTAGCCATCTTCTTTACCTGGATCTACCCAGTTCACCAAGTTAAGCATGCTAGAGGCTCGTACCATGTTTTAGCCATTTCGCCTTTCCAGTTTTGCTACAAAAAGTATTAAAGACGGCTCTTCTGCATTCGTTTCGCACGCTCCGAAACTTACAAGCTCATGTTCGTGGGGTCAAGTTACAAAACAATAGTGCGTGGTCGAGGGCGCCCTGTCTCAGCTATTGAACTCAAGGTTGTCTAAACAGTTTCATATACCTATTTAAGCAAACAGGAGGTGAAGAAATGAGGGACATGTGTTTAGGCGTCTGTAAACTGCGCCTTTGAGTTTCTGGTTATACTTGAAAGCTGTCCGTCACTCGCCCCGTCTTGCACTGGTTTACTGTCAATCTATTTCCCCTCATTAGCTGCAATAGGCGATATTCGAAATGCGGAGCGCCATCTGTTAGTGCTCCGAGAACTACGCCCGCCATGTTTGTTCGGTCAACAACATGAAACCCTGCCCTGCTCTGTATAGACACCGCTACGCTTCGTGTAAAGCAGGATGCCAGGTTCAATGCTTGGCGGCGCTATGCACTCTATGAAAATGCTACAATGCGTGTTGGAACCAAATACGTATCAACCTTGCGTTTATTATTTCTTTACTAAACGCAAACATTCACCAAACGCACTGCGAGCTATAATGTGTAAAAGCGCCGTCCAATACACAGCGCTTACTTCCTCCGCCGAGTTTCAGAAACATTTCTGGCCGTTCGGAATAAATACACTATACAATCTAGGTTATGAGTTGCCTGCAAACAAAACAGGAGCCACTTTCATGTTTCTGAACGCTCAGGCAAAGCGTATTTGCTCAATCTGATGTGAACACTGAAAAGTTCTTGTTTTTCCTTGACGGTGTACGCCAATGCTGCACAAGCTTGCAGTCTGGCCGCAAAGAAACATTTTAATTATTTTGCTAGCAAACTGGACCAATACACTGTCTCTGAATGAGCTCTATCCACAAACCTCGATGGGCCACGCCCTAAGCTATTCAGTGCTCTCATAACTATGCGCCGATTTATGCTTGGCGTTCAGTGCAAAGAAACTCATCTGCGGTGTTTCATTTTTTCAGTGTTACTGCAATCGCTTTTCACTCAGTTTGAGTTCATTCAAAAATTATTAATTAGTCATTTTATCGTGCCGGACTGGGGAAAAGCGTTTAAAGTATAACTGTGTAACAGTATGCTAAAAACTCTTGATGCTGTCCGCTATGTTTTCTTCCCGCTGCACACTTGCCCAAACGCTTTAGCCCAAACAGCAACTGCTGCATGCGAATTAGTCAAACGTGTTTTCCAATGTAGTAGGAAGGATCGGCACCATATCAGAACTAGGAATTATATCAAAGAAATTGTGGTGTTGCTTACAATACTGTAAATAATATTAACTTGGCGCTAGAATAAAGCTGGATGAGAATAAAAACCTCGCCGGTATCTAACTACAATGCTGAAAAGCTGGTGTGCATCGCACGTTGTAGTTAAAGGGATAATACAATTATAGAGTTTACCGAGGTTCGCGAGCGAACGTAGTGCAATGCACGGCGTTGTTATAAGGCGCCCGCGCACGAAAGTGCACAGCGCGACAAAGTTGCTCACCCCAAGGCTTTTGTACACGCTCACCACCTTACTGGAATGTTATTGGCCCAATTGAGAATAAACAGTGATGATAATGCGCAAAGATATAAACAGTGTATAAATATGCGCGTTTAAACGGCAATTGAGCAGAGCTGATTTCACTGTCTTGATACCTGTCATCGTCAACGCGAAACTTCAAGCGAAGCAGAACATACGGTAGAAAGCATGTTGGTTCTCATTAAACGACAAGTACGCAATCGGTGAGATAGGCAGTACAAGCACTGCTGCGGCTCAAATGTGGCTCTTAAAATTTTTTAACGAGATATTCATGACACTTTTTTCGGTATGAAGAAAGCACGCACAACTGATGTCATGACTACGACGCGGCCGCTCTGCTGAACCAAGATGGCGACCGTAAGCTCCTCCTGCGGTGTTGCCAGACAACCAGGTTGTTTCGCAACATTGTCTATTTGTATCTAGCCATCTGAATATTAGGACATTTCTTCTATTTAGTATTTAGCAAACTGTATTGGCCGATGTTAACAGTTATGCAGTGGGTGGCATGTAGAGTCATGATGCTTAGAGCGTTCATAGTGACCGAACTGCTCTGACAATATTTTCTTTGAGTGAGAAGCATGCTTTCCATTTATTGTAGCTATAATTTATGGCGAACGCTACCCATGCTATTGTAATTCGCAGATCTCTCATGCGTGCATCAAGTAAGCAAGTGATGAGGTCTGCATGTGAGAAACGTTTCACTGTGGACTTTCTGACCGGCGTGTATTTAAAAACAATGGCCGCAACTCAGTAGACAGAAAACATCCCAGGGGAACCGTTCGTTTCATATTTGATGAAATCCAGACGAGTCATGACATAATAATACTTACGATGGAAGCGGTACATAGGGCGTAAGGCTGTAAGGTAAAAGAACCGAGAGTATAGACAACCCAGCCGTTATCCTAAACGGTCCCTCTGACAGAAGGTCTCAGGCCATGCTTTCATATGATAACCCGCCGCCTTATACTTTTATACATTTACGGTTGGCGTTAGTTGTCTTCCGTTCCGGCTCACTGTAGGGGAATTAGTCTGAATTCCCTCTCCTTCTCAGCCTTAAACATTATCAGTTTCAAAATGGTAAAATATCGGTGTTCCTCTGAATGTGACCGCGGAGTAAAAAACACTTTTCAGAAGCATTACAGATTAGTGCTCATCCCACTAACCCATGGCTATTCAGTATCATTCCAACAACCTTGAATAAGCGGCCAACGCTTAACCCTGAAATTCCCATTGCTTTCCCACTCAAAACTATGCGCCTAACCCACCTGTCTCCGGCTTCCACAGAGCCTCCACCCAGTAAAATCCGTACATCGGCCGGACAAAAAAGCGACTTTGAAATAAAATTTATTGAAGCAGAGGAAGAGCAGCAGCAGCTGCGAGCCATCCGTTTATCCAACACCACTTACCAGGTGTCGGATCAGCTCTTAATGGACAGTGATTGGATTTTGAAGGTTGAAGTGAGAAGGAAGTGGCGCTAGTCCTATCGCTGTTGCTGTGGCTGAAAGTGTTGTGTGTTTCGTGGCTTGTCCTATTTATATTAATTGCTTGTTAGGTGGCTCTTTATACTAATTTGTTCACGCAGTCAGCTTCGGTCGTTCAGTAGTTGAGCGGTCGGGAAGGGTGTAGTTAATGTTTCTTATGCGTTTCGTACTTTAACGTTCTGTTCTTTATTATCACTGAGCTGGCCTTCTCAATGTCATTCGACTCACCGTCTTCGCTCTCCCGGAGATTGGTAGCCTTGAGTCTGCTCCACGCTCGCAGTTCTCAATAAGCCATCCGAGAGGGCATCATCTTGCCCTTCGTTCTTCTCTTTACGTGGCCATTCGTTTTCTAGTTCTTTTTTCTCCTCCAGCTTCTTGGTCTCTTCTTCCTTCTCCTTCGCGGCAGCCTGAAGCGCTTCCAGCACCATCTGCGCCGCAGAAGCCGGTACGGTTGCCTGCAAAGCAGCACTACGATGTACGGAATTCCCCTAGCCAGCATCATCTAACCAATATTGGGCGATATTCAAAATCAAATCTCAAGATCACAATTTTTCGTATCAGTGAAGTGGAACTCCGGGGTAGTATACTGCAGCGTTTACATTTAGGTTTCTGTTCTGACGTTGCTGCAAGTAAACGGAGATCTACACACTTGTGAAACATAATTGGCACCCGTCGTCGCTACCAACAACGGCGAAAAAGCCGTTTTGGAGCGAGTCAGGTGTCCACAGAAACAAGAGTGACAGATACTGCGCCTTTCCCTTCCTATGAACCAATTAATATTTATTATTATTCGGAAGCCATTACAAAAATATTGCCTCATGCTTTCATTCTTTTTTCCGGGTCTTGCCTTTGTGCATGACAGAGTAATGACCTCCCTCATTTCTTTGGAATCGCTCGCAGAAGCCACGGAGCCCGAGACGGGAGGACACCTTTCCAGTACGCTGAAATGCGCGAGAGTAACTGTGGTGGGACAATCCTAAATAGCGGTGGGTTAGTTAATTGCTCATCTATGCCTGCGGTATCAGAGTGCAAGTTCCTGGCAGAATGGAACCTGTCCCAAGAAAGAGAAAGCAGTCAGGGAGCACACACTGAAACTCCGACGCTCACCTCATCAGTGTTCTGCTCCATATTTTCCTTCAAAATAGTCCTATATTTTACTTAATTCCAGCTGTCGTATTATATTGTTACGGAAAAGATTCACAGTCCGACAGCTGTCCGCACCACTGAGGATGATCACAGCACAGATCTCAGCACTGGTCTGCGTCCTCTTCTTCTGGGAGTCTGTCGCACTTTTTTATCCTCAGCACGACTAGCGAATACCGCTGAGTAACACTACCCCCCCCCCCCCCCCCCCCCTTCCCCGGGAAATGCACAGTCCCGGTGCGTTCTACGTTAATGAAACAGAACGTGCATAATAGGGCTTCAGACGGGACACGTGCATTATTTCGGAGGATGGCGCTCTGGACGAGGATTTCGAAAACACAGATTCAACTTCTGATGTGACGTCTGTCACGGAACGCAAAACTCGGTAAGGGCCTGTGTAACGGGGCGAAAGTTTTTCGCACAACCCCCCTCGACGACACGGGAGGAGTGTAGTGGACATCACGGTGGCGACTGTTGTACAGGCATTTTTAGGAGTATTGGGATGCAGAGAGCCTTGCACGAGCTATCCGGCGGGTATCGTGAGCGCGGGCGATGGCATCACCGGCGTAAGTACTGGTGGGGTCTGCCGCGGGTAGTGAGGTGTCGAGGGGCAGTAACGGGTGTCGGCCAAATAGAGATAACATGGAGAGTATCCAACGGTAGAATTGGCAGATGAATTGTAGGCGAATGTCACAAAGGGTAGATGAACGTCCCAATCGCGGCGGTCGTGAGACACATACATGGCCAGCATGTCTGTGAGGGTACGGTTTAAACGTTCCGTGAGGCTGTTGGTCTGGCGGTGATAGGCGGTGGTGAATTTGTGGTGGACGGAGCACAAACGGAAGATTTCGTCAACCACTCGCGACAGGACGCAGCGGACACGGTCAGTTCATAGTTCACGAGGGACACCATGATGAAGAATCAGGTTTTCTAGAAGGAAGTCAGCGACGTCTGTGGCGCAGCTGGTCGGGATGGCTTGGGTAAAAGCGCACCGCGTAGCGTAATCGGTGGCGACGGCGATCCATTTGTTCCCTTTGTTCCATTTGGTCGTGCTGAAGATAAAGAAGTGCGACAGACGCCCAGACGAAGACGACGCAGACGAGTGCCGAGATGTGTGCTGTGATCATCCTCAGTGGTGCGGACAACTGTCGGACTGTGAATCTTCCCCGCAACAATATGTTTTAAAAGCTAAATTCCAAATCTGTTAGCAATTCAAAAAGAATTTTATCATCGCATGCATGTGTATGTTGATACTTTGTGTAGAACAGCGCGAAAAACACGACAGGGACGAACGAAGACAACAAGACGAGCGCTGACTTTCAACTGACAAGTTTATTGCATGCCTGCATCCATATATATGAACACGTTCACACAATAAATGAAACAAGAACAACTAAACAAACACCGAAAAGTGTAAGAATGCAATCGAACCATGTGTCATCCAGATTTTCACAACGCATCATTTTCTCGTGTTCATAAATCTTACTTCACGTTCCGATAAAGCTATAGACGGGCTGCTGATACAAGTTTCCTTTATCCTGTTGATTTCTTTTGCTTCTAAAATCTCCCGTACTGTCTGGTCATTATGCCGATTGATTATTTTTGCTTCCTGTAGAAATGGCTGGCAAGCGTCGCTTTTACAGTCCCTGCAGTGTATGCCCATAGTTTCTTTTACCGTACCAAAAACATTATTGTGATGCTCCATTAGTCTTTCATTAATACAACGCCCCGTCTGTCCGATATAATGTTTTCCACAAGACAGTGGAACAGAGTATACAACCCCCTTCTGGCAACCCACATAAGGGTCTTTGTGTTTTATGGTACAGCCCTGACCATAAAACAGTCCCTGCAGTGATGGTACACTGCAGGGACTGTAAAAGCGACGCTTGCCAGCCATTTCTACAGGAAGCAAAAATAATCAATCGGCATAATGACCAGACAGTACGGGAGATTTTAGAAGCAAAAGAAATCAACAGGATAAAGGAAACTTGTATCAGCAGCCCGTCTATAGCTTTATCGGAACGTGAAGTAAGATTTATGAACACGAGAAAATGATGCGTTGTGAAAATCTGGATGACACATGGTTCGATTGCATTCTTACACTTTTCGGTGTTTGTTTAGTTGTTCTTGTTTCATTTATTGTGTGAACGTGTTCATATATATGGATGCAGGCATGCAATAAACTTGTCAGTTGAAAGTCAGCGCTCGTCTTGTTGTCTTCGTTCGTCCCTGTCGTGTTTTTCGCGCTGTTCTACACAATGAATTACCAACATGCCCAAGCTTCTGTTTTAATATGTTGATACCTTTGCTTACGTAAATCTCAATAATGCTTAGCTTCATTTCGAATTCTGCCTTTGATTGGCGGGCGATAAAGCATGGTCCGATCAACATTAACATCAACAGCTTATACCTGTTCATTATAGCTGCCCTATGGCAGGCAATGTTTCCTCCTTCGCTTGATATGGTGACTGAGAGGCCATGGCTCTGGCAGCGCCTCAATTTTGAGGAAAGCCGGACGCATGGGACAATTCAGCATTCATCCAATCGCTACACGTCAAGCTGATTGCACTATTAAGGAATCACAAACGTACAAAAAAATCGAAGTAATCGTCGATGTGTACGCCGGATTTTAGATCATAAGATAGAGAAACTACACTGAAATATAAGTTTTGTGTGATTCTGTTACGAACATATTGAATTCCATGCAAGGTTGCTATTAAAGGAACATGTGGCCATTGGTTTATTTGCTGCTTTTGCTCTTTCGCAGACGCAAACTACCTATTTGAACTTCGGTATACCAAAACTGTGTTTCAGGTTTATTAAAGAAGAAACAACCCTCGTATCTTATCATTGTGGCTTCGGTTTGCCTACACGTATTGGAGACCAACATAGTGCAGCTCCTTCAGCTGGCACCTACCAACTCGCTGAGTTATTTAATGACGAAATCATGAAGGGCCAACCCACAAAGCTGAAATGTTTTAAAAGCGCTGTGAAAGAGTTGGAAATCATTGCACTAGTCTCGCACTTTTTGAAAACAAATACTTGTGCAGCAATTACAAGCCTCAAAAGCGCAATTTCTTACAATGTACGTGATTGAGCAATAAGGAGCAGGCAAAACTAAATAAAACACACATGACATGTACAGGCATGCTCACTCGTTTCGTCTCGCCGTCATTGCGCGCGCCGTTACCTCATCAAAAATTAACCAACTCCCCCAAACCAAACTATTGATTCAAACGTGATTTAAAAATTCCTTATTTGGGAACACAGCGCGGAACAAGACGCAACACAAGAAAACGAAGGAAGACAGGACGGAGCGCTGAACTGACAACTTTTATTTCAAAAGAAAGAAGGTGACCCGTATTTAAGCGGTGCCTATCATAACACGTGATCAATTCAAGGGGAAAAACCCTGCTAAAAAACTTTTCTTGAAGAAAGAATTGGCCAAAGACAGCAAAAATGTTAAGAGGGATAAGCTCTGATAAATAATTTGCTACATGAAAGTTATTTCCAGAGCTGATAACCAGAAAAAAGAGATGAACATTTAAAAGCGCAAACACGACAATGTTTCTACAAACAAGAATGTGAACATGGTACTAATCGCAATGACAAGAGGTAAACAAGTAATTTTGAATGCTAGAAATAAAAACATTGACAGGACTGTGAGCATGATGATAACAGGATAAAAGCCCAACAAAAAACACGGCAAAAAATGATTGACAATGATAAACAAGTAATTTTGAATGCTAGAAATAAAAACATTGACAGGACTGTGAGCATGACGATAACAGGATAAAAGCCCAACAAAAACACGGCAAAAAATGATTGACAATGATAAACGACTAAAACCAACCAAAAAGAGGTGAATTTTTCGAACTCTGTTAAAATCTGTACTCACTTGAGAGAAAGGCTACTTCTTTTTCTGACAGTAGAATTGAAGGCATGCTTACGCACTGATCATTCATCCTTTTAATGCTGGAAGCTTCTATAATCTCACGCGTTAGCTTATCGACATGTCTCCCTATCACTGAGGTTTTTTCGAATTCTGGTAAGCATCTCGATTCCGTATGGTCACAGTCCCTATAATGAATGCCCAGATGGCGCGACTTTTGAACGGTTACACTGTGTGTTCTTTCAAATCTCTCGTTTAGGCAACGACCCGTCTGACCAATGTACTTTTTGCCGCAAGACAGAGGAACGGAATAAATAACCGACTTTGAACACTGAACAAAGGGCTGCTGGTGGCGAGTGGTGCAAATGTTCCTCACTTTTTAGGTTTATTTATACGATTGCAGAGACGTGCTAAACGCTCAGGGGCACTGAAAACTACTTCTACACCAACTTTTTTTCCAATTTTTCTCAGGTTATGGGAAATTTGGTGCTTGTATGGCAGAACAACCAAATTTTTTCTGCGCATCTGTTGTCTTTCAGCTAAAGGTCTTTTTGACTTATTCAGCATACCCTCAGCAACATCTTGTTCCGCGCTGTGTTCCCAAATATGGATTTGAAGCAACTAGCCCAACAGCAAGTGTTGTTTAAAAATTCCTGCAAATGACAAAAAAAAAAAAGATTATATTCCGAGCATTTATTCCTATTTCAGCCAATGCCAGAATTGTTCGTTTGAAAGTAACCACAATGGCGACGTGATGTTGTCTACTCGCGTCAAGTGTGAAAGAGCGTTTGTTTATAACAGGCATTGAATAAACGTTTTACATATGCCTATTATACCACGTCTTCGAAAAGAGCTACGAAAGATCTCTATATATGCCGACCATTCCATTTCACAAAAGTACGACAAGCGCCAAGCAGGAAAATGCCTGTGGTACGTCACATACTTCACAGCCCGCTGAATTTCTTCCCTATTTATATTTGTTCGACGTACTTAAGCCCCGCTTTTAAGGATATTACGCGATAGCGTAGGCTACGACTCAATATATAAAACTTCGCCTTAACTAAGCCATATCAAATTGCGTGCATCTCCTAGGAATAGCGTGTAACCCGGTATCCAAGAGCACTCGTTGGAAGGTAATTTTAATTTCAGTTTCCCCCCTCAAATGAGCAACCCCAGTTGCCAGCTCCTCCCGAATTTCTGAATAAACATATCTAGCTAAGTTCTACAAACCGTCAAAGAATCAATGCTAGACCATGTCAGCTGTCCTGCTACCACCTGTCAGCGTCATGCTCGTGGTTTTGTGCTCAAAACTTTGAGTTTAATGTCGACAGCGACGACACCGAATATCCTTGTGAACGAGTACTTCAACTCTATGCCCCGCCAGGGTGGTGCAGTGGTAAGACGCCCGACTACTGTGCCGGAGTTCCCGGGTTCGAACCCGACCTCGGCGGCTGCGTTTCGATGGAGGCGAAACGAAGAGGCGTCCGTGTGCCGTGCGATGTCAGCGCACGTTAAATATCCCCGGGTGGTCGAAAGTACTCCGTAGCCCTCCACTACGGCTCCTCTTTCTTTCTTTCCACTTTCACTCCCACCTTCCTCCCTTCCCTTACAGCGCGGTTGAAGTGAGGCATTTCCCTTCCTATAAATAAATCAGAGGCAGTTACCGCGCCTTTTCCTTCCTACAAATCAATCTAATATATAAGACCTGGGTTTAAAGGCCCATTTTCCTATTTATTAATCTCTGAGCGATTGTATAACAGGCCAAAGAAATGCTGGGTATTGAAAATGGAGTGATTGCCGGAAACCAGTAGATATTGAACGCTGGACATCCCACGAGCTGGGGGAAAACTCAGGCAGCCTGGAAACCATTGTGACAAGGACTCTGCGATAAAAATGCGGCTGAAAAAATATCGAATTGTTGATCACGTGATAATTAGGCATTCTCACTATTTTCTCATGGCTGTGTAACTGCGTGAATGAATTTGTTTATACGAGCTCGCATTACCTGGGCTCTCAGCAAAGGCACAGACTCCAGCGAAGGGTTCCTCGAGGGAAGTTGGCTGCCGTGTTGGTCCTTCCGGCCAAGGCCAGATAAAGGGGTCTGCGACACGGTGTTCATGGACGCTAGAGATAGCCCTTGCGCCGACAAAGTTTTGCTTGACACCTGAGCTGGCTGCAATAAATAATTCTCTACTCGATCGCGATTTCAATTCGCCAATACAGGCACCAAGTTTAGAGCACGTTCTGGTCTTTGGTTTCCCCATCCGAGGTCATGAGGTGCACTTACACCACGGAAGAATCGACTACATAGTGAGGAAGTATGACAGGCGCATACAAGCACTGTGATTTGGTGTAACATAACAGGCATCAGTGTAGGTGAAATATATACGTCATGATTACATACTGAAAGGCATTTTCCGGAGCAACGCTTCTTAGCTATTCGTCTGGTGATGTCGATCCATATTCGTGCAGAAAAACAGAACTCATATGCTCATCACCATTGACCAAAAATATTATCCGATCATTAATGTGTTTGTGTAATTTATTTTGCAATAACGTAGGATTTAGTGTAGGGTTGAACAAGTGGAGTCAAACCTGAGGCTATTGCGATCAAGCACACGTCGCACCGAACCTGGTCACACAGGCCATTGGCTCAGGCCTCCACCATTTGATGTGATGGCTCCTAGATAGCGCCACATGAGCAGATTGAACTACAGTGTCCATTCTTTTCGCACTACGAATGATCTAACAGAGATCAAAACTGCCATTTTACAAGCCTTTTTAAGCTGCCTTTTAAAGTAAAAGTCTTTAATGGCTCATACTTCCGGCCATGACCCTGAGCGTCCGGCCACGCTAAGTGTCACTCTTCTTCATGAGATTCCGCGACATACCGCGATATTGACGCGTCATCGAGTGGTGGCATCATCGGCCATGACGCCTGGGATCGTGAAACACATAAGTTTTCTTGTCTACCGTGAGGATAGGAGTGGCATTCCGCTTGTGACAGAAACTGCGTCTTTCCTGTATACCAATTATAGAACGCCGGTCAACTGTGACGCGTTCAGCGGAAAGCTGGTTGTCTTCACCAAGCTGCGCGCGATGTACTCTCATGAATGGTCATGATGTTAGCCGGGGTTCACGCATATCCGATGCTCAGCTAGCCGGGCGTCCGATCTAGGCGCCCGGGAGGTGGTGGCGAAAAACATTTATTCTGAAGGCCGAAAATAAACAAAACTATATCGGGGCGTTCCAGACAGCCTTGGGGCTACCGGTTGTGGCGTCCAGGGTGTGCCTAGTCGAGGCTTCCTCTGCCCACGTCACCAGCCAAAATTGGACATCCGGCTCAGTGCTGAATAAGACAGCGTCCGCAAGGTGCCAAGAGGCAGGGGGTACGCGTGCCGGGCAGGATCGAGTACAGAATATGAGAGAGATCGACGCGGGAACTGTCGGATAAACGGCAGCCTGGCGAGTACGTCTTGGGGTAACGGAGGGCAAGACTAGCTGGAGTTTGAAAGGTGTGGGCCCGAAGGTGGCGCCACAAGTGTTGGTGGTGCTAGGAAAAACATTTATTTGTGAGGGGGTAATGTAAGATGAGAAAGGCGGTAGTGCAAGGTGATATCGGGGTACGTGAGGAGCCCGTCGCGCGTTTTCATTACTAGCGGGGAGGGCTTATTCGGTCAGTCGAATCGCTGGCGATGGAAACGGCCGCCTCGTTGCCAGGAAGAGCTGCGTGAGCGTGCACCCAGATGATTTGGATACAGCGAGAAAGGACGATACCTATTCGCAAGATACCGATGGTTGTGGGTGCTACCCGTCCAGCCGCGTAGTTTTAAATCGCAGGCTTCGAGTCACTGGTAATGTATTCGGCGCAGGTTTAAGTAATAGCGAGGACAATAGCTACCTTCTCGGCCTCCACAGGAGTCGAAGTGTAGACTGATGTGCTTTGAATTGGTCTAAAAGAATTATCAGTCACTACTAGGGCGTGGGCTGGGTACCAGCGGTACGGGGCGGCTTACACATAAGCCACGGCTCGTTACCGTCCGTACTCACGCCAGAGCGCAGCGCGAAGGCTCGCGCTTTTCTGCGGAAGGAGTGTTCGCGATGCATATTCTTAAGCAGGGGATTAACAGTCAGATTGGAGAGGCCGTGGGAAGGAATGCACAGCGAGGTGGGAAAATAATAACAGGGGAAAGTTTAAGGGTGGAGAGAACTGCGCCACCCGGATGGGTGCGCGAGAGATGAATGTAGCCATGCGATCAGCTTCTGTCAGCTTAGCAAGTTATGGACGCCCAATGAGAGTAGCCGAGCCATCGATGTTGATGTGCGAAAGGATATAGGAAAGACTTATAAGCTTGGCGCATGAGTATATTGATTTTTTCCTCCTGGGTAGGAGAAAGAAATAAGGAAGAGTATATATGAAGCGGCTGAGAACAAAGGCCTGGACAAGGCGGCGGAGGTCATGCTCGCGGATGTCGTTGTGGTGGTTTGCAAGGCGGGGTATGAGGCGTATGGTTTGGTACACAGTGTTTGTGACTCGAGTGATGAGGGTAATCTGCTTGCTATTGGACTGAATAATATAATAATAATTGGTTCACAGGAAGGGAAAGTCCCAGTATCTGTCACACGCGTTTCTGACACCTGAACCGCGCCGTAAGGGAAGGGAGGAAGGTGGGGGCGAAAGCAGAAAGAGATAAAGGGGAGTCATAGTGGAGGATACGGAGTAATTCGACCACCTGAGGATCTTTAACGTGAACTGGCATCGCACAGCACACGGACACCACTTCATTTCGCCTCCATATAAACTCAGAGCCAGTTAAGCGGTTTACAAGAAAGGAAATGCCCAGTATCTATTACTCGCGGAAGAGAAATAGTATACTGAAAAAAGAAAGGTGCCATTGGATACAACTTCAAGTGGTGGGGGTAAAAATATTTTAATGAAAACGTTTAGGAGGTTATAGCGGCGGTTGGAGTCCTCAGTCCAGAACCCCAGAGGCGCAGGCTGCTGTCCGCGCTCTTTCGATGAGTTCTTTTAGACCCCTTGCGTCCTAGCTGGTCAGAGCTGCCTCCCACCCCTCCTGCATTGGCTGGTTATTAATAGTGATAATCTGATTTCGCTGGCATGTCCACACTATATGGTACAGGTCCGCCTTCTCCCCGCAGAATTTGCATTGTGAGTCAAATGACTCTGGATCAATTGCGTGTAGTCTTCGTGGGTTGTTAGTGTTGGTCTGTAGCTTGCGGAGGTGTATCTCCTACCCTTTGTCTAGCGTCTTTGCCGGTGGAGGGTAGACCCGGCCAGATAATATTAAGTGCTGAAGTATTTCAGTGTAGGTTAGCAATTGGGTAGGAGGTTTCACGAGATCCGTATGGATGCCCGGGGGAGAAATGCTCGGGCTGAGGCATGTGCGCTCTCGTTCCCAGGGATGCCCTGATGACCTGGTACCCATACTAAGTGTTCATGCGTGGGTTGGAAGCTACAGGTGTAACTACCTTGCAGGATTCTAGCTGATAGCGGTGCAATCCTGGCCCTGAGGTAAATGCGATATGCCGTTTGTGAATCTGTAAGAATGCATTCTGAGGTAGTATGTGTTGGAGCAAGGGCAATCGCCACTTCTTTCGCGGCCAGTGTGTCTTGGCTGGCCGATATTAGTCCATCCACTGTTTGATTTTGGTGCACTACCGCAACGGCCGCCATTACCCGTTCAGGACCCGCAGCATAGATATAGAACACGCCCTCGCGCCCGCCGCAGTGCCTTTTTATAGCTTTCACTCGTGCTTGTCGTCTTGGCTGGTGAAAATCGGGGTGCATATTCCTCAGCTATGGAGTTCCCTTGAATTGTCCTCTCCATGAGGCTGGGATGTCGCTTTAAGGGTGTAGTTGTCTTGGGCAACTGATGTTCAAGTCGTTCAAGACTTGTCGACCACTCAGTGTCGTGGAGCTTCGTACCACCTGCGCCATGAGGTGCCTCTATCAGCTCGTCTACCATGTTGTGGACGCCCAGTCGTAAAAGCCGATCCGTCGATGTCGTAAGAAGGAGGCGCAGGGCCTTCTTGTAGCTTATTCTGATTTTGACGTCGGGGTTCTTGATGTCAAACTTCTTGAGACGGAGGTAGTGTGCTGCAAAGACGATGCGGCTCACGATGAAAGCCTGCACCACCAGTCGGAGAGTATCTTCTTCGCGTATCCCTGATTTCCGCTTCGTTATTCTGGTGATCATCCTGGCGACTTTCTCGCTCACAAGGCGGAGTTTCTGGATGGCGAGGTGGTTTTTGCCCTTGTTATTGATGTACAGACCCAGTACCTTGACGGTCTGAACTTCCTTGATGGGTTAAATGTCAACGTGGATGTCGATCGTGGCCTGATTTTTGAGCTGGCGGAAGACTAAGAGTTCCCATTTTTCGGGAAAGCAGGTTAGTCCACACGCTCGTGCATAATTCTGAACTGTTGTTGCTGCTAATTGTAGTTTTTCTTCAATCATTCTCATACTACCCGTGGTTGTCCAGATGGTTATATTGTCAGCGTAAAGGGCGTGTCGTATGCCCTGTATTTGATTTATAAGGTGCGGAAGATTTCGGAGTACATTATTGAACAGAAGTGGGGATAATACTGCTCCTTGCGGAGTGCCTCTCGTGTCCATCTTCACTTGTGTTGTTTGTTTAGTGCCGATGCTGATATTGACCGTTTTGTCTTTAAGGAAATCATAAATGTATGAGTAGACTCTCTGGCCACAGTTCGTGGTCTGAAGGTTCTGGAGGATTGTGGAGTGTTTGACATTGTCAAACGCTCCTTTGAGGTCTAGGAATAGAAGTGCTCGGTCACTGTTTCTGCCTGATGGATCAATGACTTCGCGTTTGAGTTGCAAAAGCATATCATGGGTGGACAGATATGCTCTGAATCCAAACATCGTGTGTGGCAGTAGCTCGTTGTTCTCTAGATAGTTGGAGAAACGCGCGTGGACTGCCTTTTCGATGAGTTTGCCTGCGCACGACGTGATGGACATGGGGCGCAGGTTTTCAATGCTGATTTTCTTGCCGGGTTTGGCGATAAAGTGAAATGTTTTTCATGCCTCTGGAATGGTGCTGATGCTCCAGCATTCGTTAACGTAATCCGCAAGTTGCTGCAGTGCCTTCGTGCCGAGGTTGGTTAGACGTCCGAGCGTGGTTTTGTCTTGTCCCGGGGCTGTACCTCGGCGCATATCTGCTAGTGCTGCTCTGATTTCTTCTAAAGTGAAGTCTTTATCTCGGTCTTCGTTCAGTCCCCCCCCCCCCCCCCCCCCCGGTATTCTGTATTTGAGGGTTCTGCGTCTCTCAAAGTGCAGATATAGCGACGCGTGAGTTCATCCACGAGTTCGTCATCCGTGCCTTGAAAGTTGTGTAAGGCTCGATGCAGATTTCTACGTTGTTCACTGTTCGATTTCGGTGGATCTATCAGGCATCGAAGAAGATTCCACGTAGTCTTGCTTTCTAGGCGACCTTTGAGGGATTCACACCTTTTTAGCCAATAAGTGCGAGCGAGATGCCATGCGTATTGGCCGTTGTGAGTAGTTAGCTTCGCTATTCGAATTCTGAGTGTTCGATTGTGCCTTTGTTTCTTCCACCGTTTTATGAGACTACGTCTCGCTTCCCAAAGGTGTAGGAGATGGTTGTCAACAGCTGGGTGGTCCTCCGTGGTGACAAAGGTTTTCGTGAGGTTTTTTTTAAGGTCGAGAACGGATGCCGCCCACTCTTCGTAACTAGTTATTTGTTCCGATGTAACTAGTTTACGATGTGAAAGTGATAAAATGGTTGGTGTGGGTTAATTAGGCACTTAGAGATACGCAGTTTACAGGAAAGGAAAGGCCCAGTATCTATCACTTGCGGAATCCTGCTGACACATCTCGCGGACAACACAGCAGGATTATACATGTCTCCAGAGTAGATTCGGCAGTGATCTCGGTAAATTTTTTAATCACTGGCTTGCGCACAAGCCCTCCACGGTGGTGCAGTGTTAAGACGCCCGACTACTGTGCAGGAGCACCCGGGTTTGATCCCGACCGCCAGCAGGTGCGTTTCTATGGAGGTTAAACGAAGTGGCGTCCGTGTGCTGTGCGATGTCAGTGCACGTTGAAGATCCCAATGCGGTCGAAATTACTCCGGAGCCCTCCACTACGGTACCCCTTTCTTTCTTTCCGCTTTCACTGCCACCTTCCTCCCTTCCCTTACGGCTCGACTCAGAGGTCCACAGAACGTGCGAGACACTGCGCCTTTCCTTTCTTGTGAACCAATTAGAATAGTTATTATTGAGCAGAAAATAAGCAAGCATTATAAAATAGAGCTCTGTTTATCTCCGTGACAACCTGAAACGTGCTTTAATACATGTATGGAGTGCTCAATGACACAAGTACACCAAGGCTTTATCCCGTCTATTTTTGATTGCACATTTCTCCCTCTGTGTCCTAATTATAGCATCAAAAGAAGCAAGGATTATACTGCACTTTAAATATTGACCTGTGTTGTATCATCAGCAAGTAAGAGATAGAATTACAACGCACCGACCGCGAGGACGGCAAGCAATGAGAAACAGCGTAAGAACCGTGAAGAAGCGAGAATTTACATGCCCATCCCTTTTAACTCCCGAATTACACAAACAGCGGCTGAGAGCCATCTTCAATCAAACAGAGGCTTTTTCATTCATTGATTTAACAAACATCAACAGTTTGGCTTGCTTTGGGAGTATTCCCTGATTGTTTGAAACTGAACTTTATTTATCTAACCACGCACTTCATGTGGTGCAGAGATCGGAAGATAATTACCGTGGCTACTGTAAGTAATTGTGGTATCATAACCAAATTAAGGTAACGGAGTGATGCGATTGTTAATTTTGTTTCGAAGGAACTGATGAGGGTCAAGTTATTAAAAAATATTTAAGGTAAGAGACGCAGCGGTTGCAGGTTGCAGCAAAGTTGCAAAAAATCTACATTTTTTGTGATCGGTCAGGTACTTAAGAAAGTGTGGAATAAACCGAATTCCCGCAGGTGCAACATATCCAGAACATTTCAAATTGCATAATGTTTGTGGGTTTTAGAGTTCAACGAATATCTACGCGGCTGCTTTGAATGCGGCCAGGACAAAGACGACAGTCTGACCAATCGAGTAACGCTTACTTGCTAAGCAGAAATGAAAAGTAAAAGAAATGAAAAGCAGAATCAAATAATAATACCACAGGCAGCTTAAAGAAAGAGGAGGACGAAGAAGAGTCCTAACACTAGATTCGGGCCATGTAAACAACTTCAATCTCGCGCAGCACACAATACCTCTATAACATGGATCATTTCATTTGAAGGCACAAGTAAGGTACTTTTCCGGACTCTTCTTCTGGTGCTGCCCTTGCAGTTTTATTCTTCTTGTCCAGGGCGCTACAGCTACATACATAGAAAAAGAGGTTCATGCTTAGTGCACCGACATAGGGTGAGCGAGCAACTATCATTGTTTCATATCTCTATGAATGTCTCTATACAGGTCATCTTCCGGGAGCTGAGGTAGGGAAAGGAATCTGGATTAGCGCTGCTCCCGTCGCATATGTCGCGGCATCTATTTCAACAGCGTTTCTCGTTAAAAGAGCGCTTCAGGTAATGCCAGTGAGGGTAGAAAACGAGGGACGTTGTGACCTGCTGCCCTCGTTTGAACAGTAAAGATGTATCTCACGAACACACAAATAGGATAAACGCATACCTGCGACATAGCAGCAATAATTCACGAGTGGACAACGAACCCCATGAAGAACACCGTCGGAGCGCTTCGACTTCCACTACTTCTTTCCCGTCCAAAGAGAGCACGCGCCTAGAAATTGGCATTCTTCGACTTTCCCATTAAGCAACGTGGAAAGAATTGGGTACTATTAGCAACCCGGTTCGCACTATATCATGGTTCAAATAGATTCCATCAAAAGCCACTTCGGTAGACAAATAAAAAATGGTGGTCTTAATTTGTGCTACGTCTAATTACTCCACTGCAGGAATACATGCGTGTTGACTCTTGTCTCCAGAAACAAGGTATACTGGTATTGAGGAAACGTAGCTTTAATGATGCGTGTGCTTGTTTATGTGGCCCAGGGCAGCTGCCAGTAACGGCATGGGGTAACTGAAGTAACAGACATAACTCTTGCTGGGTACATCGACGTGTCGTGCAAAGAAATAATGAATGCAAGATGCACTTCTGTTAGAGCCTTTGGTACTGCCTTCAAACAGGTTATTAACAATTCTGACCCTAACTAGTTAGTGCATGAGCGCAGGCAACCACTGTGATTTTTAACGTAAGCGTTAAAAAAGAGAAGTCACATACGATGAGAGGATTGTCAGGTGCATGGGCAGTGCCTGTGTGTACACTCGCTTAACTACCTATTGAGTGCTCTCGCCCGCACCTTGCGATGGCGTTCTCGCTCTGCTGACCGTCGACATCCGTGGTAGACGTTGTTGTTTGTTGCTTGTAACTACAATGTTCTACAAGGCTTTCCTATGTCGCTCTTGTTCGCGTTGCTCTTTTAAGTTCAAAGGCCTTGCGAGTCGTTTGCGAAAGCGCTGTTTCTCTTGCTCATCTTCGGTGCTCAACGCTTGTGCCTGTCGCTTACGAAGGTGATCATGTTCTCGACGATTGACAGCAGCACTTTAGAAAGATTCTGAAGAAGACAACGGCATTTCGTGCGGTAATAGCATGTGACAATTGGAGCAACTTCTATACATTGTCGGCGATCAATCACTAACAGGGCTTTGAGAAGTTTGAATACCAGTAACGAAGATCCAACTGGTCACATCCAATGCGCCGCCTGAGTTAGATCTTTGCCTTCCCCACTACCCGAATTCAAATAGCACATAAACCGCAAGTACTCCGCCCCTCTCTTGTGTAGCTAGGGCAGCATCTTTTTGATCTGTGCAGATGGACTTGCGCGGAAAGGTTGCTTTAAGAGCAGAGCACCAGCTATCAGGTATCGCTTTACTTAAAGCTTGACTGACTGCTGGAGTGCGTTACACAAAGATTACATGGTATAAAAAAGAAGAACCGAACAAGGGTAAATAGGGTACGCCTCAGGTCGCAGATGAGCCAACGTTTCAACAAGTGGACTTGTCTTCGTCTGGGCATCGTCTTCGTCTGGATGCCCAGACGAAGACAAGTCCACTTGTCGAAACGTTGGCTCATCTGCGACCTGAGGCGTACCCTATTTACCCTTGTTCGGTTCTTTTTTATACCGTGCAAACCATCTTCTTTCTTTCGTTCTACAAAGATTACATGTATAATGTATGTCCTGCATGCACATGTGCTTTGTAGCATTGCTGCAGTATACTTAAATGTTCAGGATCGATGACAATAATGCCGTCCTACCAGCAGTGGTCGTGAACACCTCAATAATTATATTATAACGTTCCTAAAGCAGCTTTTCCACAACCAATGACTAAGTCAAGCGCACATAAGCACGCTACTGAGTTTAGACGTTAGCTTGACAGGGTTAGAGTGCATATGTGAATTAGGTATGGCAAGTACCTTGTAAAAAGGAAGAAGCGGTAGTCATTCCTCCCTAACGCTTTTCCACTCTACTAAATCACGGCCAGTCTGGAGGCACACGTGCGTGCTTTGTTACGGCCTCCGCATTCGCCCGGCTATCAAGGGAAATTTTTCTCAGCGCCTCACGCCACCGCTCGTAGTGTCAGGGCGCTACGAACCTACCCAACCTGCCCTCTGCGCTGCCGTCGTAGAGCCAGTAGCCCGTTGAGTTTCAGCAGGACGCGAGGCTGCAGCACACGTTTTTATTGCGTAAGCAATACTACTCCAGGTCTCAGCCCCTTCGCGTAGCCGCGGCCGGTAGCCACGGTGACCTTTAGAACAGCTGCAGATGGGCTCCCAGCTCAAGCCGTCTGGTGGCCGCGGCCGCTAGCCACGGTGCGCCTTAGATGGAGAAGAAGAAGAAGCTACGTCGCCTTTGCTTACGCAACCTACCAGGTTTAACTAAGGCTAAGTCCCAGCTAATTTGTTTTTATTTTCGCCATGAATGCGCCATGGGGTGGTTCTTCTGTCATTTCACAGCCTGCCAGCGCAGTAGCTCGTAATGGTTTTGTTTCCTGATCTAAGCCAATATTGAAAAATTTCTGCACGTCTGCTCTCTCCTGCCGGGAAATCATAAAAGGGTTCGCTTTTGTGATTACTATTTCCACTCTGGAAAGTGTGCTAGACTTTGTAATGCAAAGACACATTGCGATCTACCTCTCCCTTCTTGCCACCCTGCTGAAAGATACCTGCTGTCTACCTCTAGCAGTCCCTCGGTCTATTTGATATTTGAGGCTTCTAGGAAAAGTTACCCTATACACAGGCTCCTATAGTAAGTACACTTTTTGCATCCGCACTAGCATTTCTAAAGCAAATATCCCTTACAGTTCTCTTGCTTATGCTTTTTCATCCAATTGTGTGGCTTTTTATGTGCTATTTCTTCGCATCTCCAATTTAGGTCACTGCTATTCGCCATATATCTGCTCGGAGGGTAAGCTCTCAGCTAGCTCCTGGGAAATGATGACTACATTAATTTTTAAAATCTGAATCTGCAGTTTTTTTGCCACATGAATAAACCATGCATTAGAAAGGCACACGCATTGGCTCTGAGCGAAAAAATGTAATCCTAACTAAATTTTATAGACATAAGCACGTGCAAGTGCTGGCCTTCTCACATTCATCAAACTGACAACTCAGAGTCAGCAATGAATAAATCTACACCTTTCTGGTGCCTTTTTGTTCAACGTTAAGTATGAATAAACAGTCAGGTATGCACCCTAACGCTATCAAGCTAACTTCTACGCACTCCAGAGCGTTCACGTGCGCGTGACCCAGCCACAGCTTCTGGATGAGCCGCTTTAGGAACGCAGTAATAAAGCAATTGAGGCGTTCACAACATCTGGCGGTAGGTAGGTCAGCATTATTGTTACAATCCTCAACAGTTAAAGATACTCCAGCAATGCTACTCAAGCACAGGTGCACGCAGAATATCAATTATACCCAGTTTTTGAGTAAAGCCTTTCAACAACAGCGCATTGAGGTATAAATTACGCGATACAGATTTGCATTGTTCGGCTTATGAAGCAACCTTTCTGCACAAGCAGATCTGCACAGACCACCTGGCAGAAACCTGGTAGAAAGTTACTGTTTAGCAGAAAGCTGTTGGCTACTGGCTATTCAGTTTTAATTGATTAGTGCGCACTGCTCTACTTACACAGGAAATGCGCAGACTATTTGCTCTCTACGTGCAAGCTGCCCTCCACAGTAGTTAAGGTGGAGATCGAACTGGCAAGGTGACACACAGACACGTGACCAGTTGGGCCAACAAAGCATACTTCATGACTGGTATCTGTTTTACCCTTAGGTCTGAAATTCCAATTTTTAGAGTGTAATTGGTTTGCAGGAAAGGTTTGCAGTATCTGTCACACTTTCTCCGAGTGTTTGGACGATACGCCGTAGTTCCTGTCGCGTGGTGTTCATTGGCACGCGTTCAAGTATGGCATTGCAGATGGCAGGAACGTTAGACAAGACGTTTTCTCGTGGAATCTCGCGGAATGTGACAAATTTCGTGCACAGATCTCGTGCACGGATCTCGTGCATAACTCTCGCGGACGGGATTTCGTTCCTTGAGCCTAGAAAGGTTCATGGAACGCCTTTCGCCTTAATAGATATTCACGAAAACCAGCATTTTGTCTAAGAACAGGTGTATTGCCCCGCCACGGTATTCCAGTGATCAAGATTTCCGACAATTGGTAGCATTACCGGAGTTTGAATTCGACCGCCGGCGGCTGCATTTCGGTGGAGGCGTAACGAAGAGGCATCCGCTTGTTTACTTTCGAGCCCTCCACTGAAGCATACCTTTCGCTCTTCGCATTCACTTTAACTATTCTCCTTTTTCCTTATTGCTCAGTTCAGTATCCGCGGGGAAGTGAGACAGATACAGTGGCTTACCGTGCTGTAAACTAATTATAGTTATCACTACACATCCGGTCCAGCAGTTCGAATTCGTTTTGCAAAAATGAAATTTTCACTCAGTCGAGTTTTTTCGACAGATTAGTTTCTAATGATATGCCGCTATGCCGCCGCCGCGACGCTCGCTGCGCGCTAACAGGCGTGAAAACGCCGATCGGCGTCATGTGAGTATGCGGAGATGTAAAAATGGCTAAACTCTACTTGTCGGGAATTGAGCGTCATTCCGAAAGAGCGCGCGTAACAAAATATACTCGTGCATGACGGGGTCGTGGGCTACATCGCCGTTTGTCGCATACGTCAATTCACTGCAGGACCGACTGCATATTTAGACCCTTAAGATGCACGGTATGTTCTCCAGCAATTAAACGTTAGTGCATAAACACAAATTTTCCCAGTGACTGTGATGCGGGCACTGCCCCAGTGCGCAAACTGCGCGCAGTGAATCCAGTGACACTGGCACAGTTTTGCGCTGTACAGCACTGGGACCAGTGAGTTTGCAGTGAACGTCCAGTAGACGCCAACGTGACACAGTGCGACCCAGTGTGAGAGGCGGAGCGTTGCGCTGTACAACGCTGGGACCAGTGAGTTTGCAGCGAATGTCCAGTAGATGCCAGTGTGACTCAGTGCGACCCAGCGCTAAACTGCCAGCGTCAGTGCAATACAAGTGTGGCCCAGTGAATCCAAGTGCGACGCCAGTGTGGCGCAGTATTGCCAGTGTAAAAAATATACTGCTTTACACTGGAAAACACTGCCCAGCGCCCCAGTGGCACTGCATTTCACTGCATTTTTCGATAGGGTTTACCGAGTGATCGTCATATTAATTTAATTCTTGCACACAGATTTACGAACTTTGCTGAGAGAATTTGAACAGCCTGCGCATAAAATGTGATTATTTCCCCGCTTCTGTCATGCCGCACGTTGTGCTTCGCGAATAATTTCTAAGGTGCACTGACATTTTACAGAAATACAACCCGCGTGCTCTGCGACATCAGTGCACACGTTAAAAACCACAGGTGGTCGAAATTTCTGGAGCCCTTCACTGGAGCCGCTTTGGGACCTTAAACCCCAAAACCAAACCATTCTACTTCCTCCAGACTCACAACGAGAAAGGTGAGACAACAGAAAATGACGCAACAGGGCGCTGATCAACAGTGCCAATCGTTGGTATACTGGTATGTATAAATACCCCGCAGGCGGAAAACATTTAGAGACCTGGTGAAGCAATACGTAGGAAAGAACGTTCTTTCTTTCGCTGGCAGTGCTATGGAAACTGCTCTAATATATTCCGCTTGAATTCGAGTTATAAGTGTTTCCATTATTCCTCTCGCCAGAGCATTGTAGTGTCTGCCTATCACAATGCAATGCTAATGCAAAGGCTCGCTGTATATATATATATATACATATATATATATATATATATATATATATATATATATATATATATATATATATATATATATATATATATATATATATATATATATATATATATATATATATATATATATATATATATATATTGCCAACATTGATTGGAGTGATTTGCTTCTCGGCATTTATTCTAGATAATATAAAAATCTCGTTGGCTCCGTCACCCTTCCCCAGAACACTTCTGTAGTGCTGCTGTAAAAGGACTGATGACTGATTTATTTATAGGAAGGGAAAGGCGCGGTAACTGTCTCACTTGTTTTCTGTGGACACCGCAACCGCGCCGTAAGAGAAGGGAGGAAGGTGGGAGTGAAAGTGGAAAGGGAGAAAGAGAAGCCGTAGTGGAGGGCTACGGAGTAATATCGATCACCTGGGGATCTGTAACGGGCGCTGACATCGCACAGCACACGGACGCCTCTTCGTTTCGCCTCCATCGAAACGCAGCCGCCGAGGTCGGGTTCGAACCCGTGTACTCCGGCACAATAATCGGGCGTCTTACCACTGCACCACCCCGGCGGGGTGTGCTGCTGTAAGAGACGTCCGTGTGCTGTGCGATGTCAGCGCACGTTAAAGATCCCCAGGTGGTCGAAATTACTCCGTAGCCCTTCACTACGGTTCCTCTTCCTCTTTCCACTTTCACGCCCACCTTCCCCCTTCCCTTACGGCGCGGTTGAGGTGTTCACAGAAAACAAGTGAGACCGTTACCGCGCCTTTCCCTTCCTGTAAATCAATCAATCAACTTTTCCCGGCGCACTCTTTTTCTGTACCACACACGACGTTGAGGCAGAGAGATCTGAGGCTTTCGCTTTAAATGGTGCTGCACGAGACCGCGAGCAGTAGTACTCCCTCTCCTACTGTCATCTTCTCTTGCAGCTGTTGCGACTGCAGGAAGAAGGAAAAGAAAATACAGAAAACAACATTACAATTAACAAGAGTGTTGTAGACCATTTCCTCCCTGTTAGTACTGGTTCGATTTGGTTTGTTGGGTTTAAGATCCCGAAGCGACTTAGGCTGTGAGAGACGCCGTAGAGGAGGACTCCGCAAATTTCGACCACTTTCCAATTCATAATTTACATGAGAGCTTAACCTGCACGTTCTGTCGAAAAGCGATCGCCCTGCCCCATGTTCTAAGGATTTTATCCAATATCGTCGGAAGTACTCCATACGTGGATGGATTATATATAACATAACTACCGTTCCCTTCTAGAAACTGATGCTAACACACAGATGATATTTGACAAGTATGGCTCGCTTAGTGGCCTGGTTAGAGCAATGTGATTCGAGTGACGACCTAAACAATGAAGATTATGTCTACTCCCCTTTATCCCCATCCATCGCCATGAGCCTTCCCATTCAATAAAGGACATTCAATCAATCAATATATATATATATATATATATATATATATATATATATATATATATAATAGTAGTAATTTCACAAGAAAGAAAAGGCGCAGCATCTGTCGCACTTGTTTCTGTGGACAGCTCAACCGAACCGTGAGAGAAGGGGGGGGGGGATTACGTGGAAGGAAAGGTGTAGGTTGTATTGCGGAGGCGGTATTTCTCTCGGGAAGCATGCATCAGGTGTCCATCGAGACGTGTCACAGGTTCAACGTCTTTTCTTTCCTATAACTAAATTTTCAATTTATGTGTTGGTGCTAACCCAACAGAGATAGCCCCGCTCTGATAGTGCAGTGGCTAAGGCGCCCGACTACTGTGCCCAAGGATGCGGGATCGAATCCCGGCTGCGGCAGTCGCCTTTCAATGGAAACGAAAAGCAAGGCGGCCGTGTGCTATGCGATGTCCGTGCACGTAAAGAAACCCAGGTGGTCTTGGGTTACCACCAAGGTGGTAACAATTTGCAGTGCCATCTACTACGGCGTCTCTTATATCCTGAATCACTTTGAAACGTCAAACCTTACAAACAACATCAAACAATAACCCAAAAAAGCACGCTCAATAAAAATATCCATTTCAAAGCGTGGAATCGCGTCTTCTCTGAAATCGAATCTTGAGTGTCCCTTAATATTATTTCTGTTTGATTGCTTCCCAACAGGTTTAATTTATTTTCATTTTTGTTTCTGCTGCACTGCATGCCACTCCTGAGGTGGCTTGAGCATCTGTCCTCCCATGTACAAAGAACACATCAATTTCTCCTCAATAAAGTTTTCTCCTCCTCCTCCTTACAAGCACTAGTTGGATGCTCCTAGTCTAGAACCCCAGTGGGGGTTGACGCCGTCCAGGCGCGCCCGACTAAGGCTTGTTGGGCCTTTAAGTCGTGGCAGCCGAGCAGGATTGCCTCCCAGTCCTTCCGGGTTGGGTTGGGGATAGGGTGAATAGCCGGGTTGGATAAAATTAAAGTAACAGCTTAGTATACCCCTAGAAACAGCCTGCAATTTTCCGAGCGCAGCTTTGCGAGGAATCATCTTTGTTTAAGGTTACTCAAATATTGACAGCTCAGTTTGTATACCTACTAATGTCTGCAAAAGGGACATCTTACAATTTCTACAGGCTTGAATGGCTGTCTAGTTCATGTGGATATATTTTGTCCATAGGGCTTGGATTTGATCCACTATATGTGCCCTATTGAATCGCAATTTATTTCACAATAATTCTTTAAATATATATGCGTACTTTTAACGAACTATCATCAATATAAATTGTATATAGCTGCTCTTGATATTGCCTTCATCAAATATGCAGAGCAGCAAAGTGGGTGCATAAAAGAGCCTTTAAAACCATGCAAACTTTTAGGCTATCAGGCTGTGCACTCCCATTTTTCTTCTCCGTGGGTCGTCACATGGTCAGAGGAGTATAGCGTGTAAAGCCCATGATCTTTCTGACTTTTACTCAAATTGCACTCTTCTCGAGTTTCTTCGGCATCGTAAAGGACAAGCCACGTATTTCATTTTATATTTCTACTTTCATCCGAGAGATGACCTCACTGGCTTACTCGAAGCAATTGACTCAGCTATCCAAATTGCAAGCTCTCGCTCCTCTAGTGGTAATAGGTGACTTTATGTACCACACGTAAACTGGGGATACAATAAGAACACTTGCAAAGGCACCGAGCTCTCACAATACATTCAGTAGAACAGGTGCATCCTAGTCCCTGACTGCACGGTAGCCACACGCATTGACAACAGTGTGAGCAGAAATACCACCCCAGACCTTGCGCTAAGAACGTTCGACAGGGTAACTGGACTAACATGGGAGTCAACGGTCATTATATACTAGCAGTAACCCTACCATGTGCCAGTTTGCGGCCACAGTTGCACCTTAAACCTATTGTAGTCTGGGACAACTTCCGTCGAATCCGAGAGCACAACCCGACTGAAGAAATTCAGAACTACAAAGACCGGGCTTCTAAACTCCGGTGAAAACTTGACCCCGGCAGAGCATATTCGCGACCCAGTAGACAGCAGACTACTCCACCTCCTGGAGGCCTATCAGAAATTGGAGAAATGATGGCTCAGACAGAAGCACAATCGCAATTAAAAGGCAAAATGATGCAAACGCTTCAGCTCGTCACAGAACATGCTGCCGAGCTTTCATCCCAGAAATAGAATCGGTTAAGCGACCGACTAGGCGGCACTCTGCGCATGAAGAACTCGTGGTCCCTACTCCACTATATGTTAAATCAGTGCTCCTCTCGCTCAGAAAGTAACACACAAATAACCAAACTCCTGCGTGAGGTAGCGAAACAAGGTCAAAACCTTGAGGCAGCTTTTATTGCCATATACCTTCCCGAAGTAAAACAGGAACCGTTACCGGCTTACAATGGAACCACCGTTAGCGCGGAGTCTTGCCAAAATTCCTGAAATCAATCACTCCTGTACGTGGATGACGTCAGCATCTGGGTGTGTACCGATAACAACGACAAAATCAAGTCAAAGTTACAGCTGGCCGCTGACACTGTTGCTACGCATGTCAGCAGCATTGGTTTAAGCTGTTCGCCAGCTAAATCAGAACGCTTAGTCGTGGACCTCAAAGAACGGTGGCCCCTTAACATTCGATTCATACTAGACGATACTCGTAACCGCAGGGTAAATAAAGTCACAATTCTAGGCCTTAATATTTCAGACAATGACTTCAACACCAAGACCATCAAATTAACCTGCACTGCGATTCTGAACACTGCTTCATTCATTAAGCGTATCTGCAATAGCCATCGTGGCATCAAGAAAACAGACATAGGTCACTTCATTCAAGCATTCGCCTCTGACGAATCACCTACTCCATCCCTTACCTCTACCTCATACCCACGGAGACCGAGCAACTCCACAGACGCATCCGCATAGCTTACAAAACTGATCTCCTTCTCCCCATATCAACGTAAACAGATACACTTCAACTATTGATGCACACTACCCTGAGGAAGTTGGTAGAAGCGCACCTCATAGCCAATGCCACAGGCTTTCACGTATCGAAACTGGTAAAAAAAAAGCTCCTGTGCCGACTCGGGATAATCCTCCCCGGCCTACCGCCGGGTCGGCGCAGTGGCTAAGGCGCTTGACTCTGTTCCCAAGTACGCGGGATCGAGTCCCGGTCTCGGTGGCCGCTTTTAGATGGAGGCAAAAAGCAAGGCACCCGTGTGCTGTGCGATGTCAGTGCACGTAAAAGAACTCCAGATGGTCGAAATTCCCGGAGTCCTCCACTACGGCGTCTTTCAAAGCGTTAAACCCCATAAACCACAAAGCAACCCTCCCCGGCCGTACCCCGGCCATGCGAACTCCTCCACTGTTGTCAGCGATAATCTCCACATCCCGCCACTTCCGAAAAATGACCACCTGGATCACGATTGAGGAAAATGGAAATCTAGAGCAATGGCTCTGCACAAGAACTATTCTCGTCATACTGAAACGATTTACGTAGACGCAGCCGAATATTCCAACCGACAAGCCTTTGCATCAGCCATCGTAGATGGATTCAAAAATCCGATTATTAGTGGGTCGGTTGGTTGGTTGGTTGGTTCATAGGAAGGGAAAGGCGCAGTATCTGTCACACTTGCTCTGTGGACACCTGAACCGCGCCGTAAGGGAAGGGATGAAGGTGGGAGTGAAAGTGGATAGAGAGAAAGGGGGGCCGCAGTGGAGGGCTACGGAGTAATTTCGACCACCTGGGGATCTTTAACGTGCGCTGACATCGCACAGCACACGGACGCCACTTCGTTTCGCCTCCATCGAAACGCAGCCGCCGAGGCCGGGATTCGATCCCGGGAACTCCGGCACAGTAGTCGGGCGTCTTACCACTGCACCACCCAGGCGGGGCTTATTAGTGGGTCCCTTCCTAATTTAACAGATTCTGTGGTGGTTTAGAAGGCAGCGATTGCCCTAGCAATTGCTCACTTCTGCGCTGAATACATTGTATACGATTCCAAAACCGCAATTAGTAATTATGCCAAACACAAAATTCCCTCACCGGCTGCTGAATTCCAGAATCATCACTACCACCCAATGGCCTAATCTCGCTTCTGGGGATTCTTGCACACAGCAAACACCCAGACAACCCGACTGCTCAAAACCACGCTCGAGCCCTCGTCAACCGGGCTGAGAGCGGTGTTCCTGCGTTTCGCAGTGGCAAGGACCGACTTCTCAGTTACCACAACCTCACCCTATTTTAGAGATATTTTCGCCTACTGTACCCCGCCCCGCAAAAAACTCTTCCGAAAAGCGACCAGATTTTGCGGCGCAGACTTCAAACGGCCACGGTCACGACCCTTTTCCTTATTTCCGTTATAACTCATGGTTAAACCTCTCCCCACTGCCATTTGTGTCCTAGCACAAGAGCTGACTGTAATCAAATTTTTGTGAATTGCCCTAATAAACCCAAGCCTCCGCGACAAGAAACACAGCAGTACCGATGAGAGGCTGCTAGGCATAGCTCGCTTCGATACAGCTTTGATAGAGTGGGCTGGGCCAGAGGGGTCGCCGAAGTAGAAACGTGCCCGGCCATCTAGAGCGGCCCGAGGGCCCATCGTAGTCCCGCTCTCTTTTCCACCCCCTCACTTGATTCTGCTAGGAATAAATAAGAGTACCTGCACTCACCTGTGGTGTTGAAACGAGAAGGCGAACGAAAAGAGTTCTACTTAACTTGAGGACAACGCAGAGGGCTATGCAACGAAAATGGTAGGGGTAACGTTAAGAAATAGAAAGCGCGTAAAGTGGGTCAGCGAAATGACAGCACAATTTACTGACATTCTCGTGGAAATCATAAAGTAATGGGCATGTTTAGGACATGTAGTGCGAAGAGAGGATAACCGATGGTTTCTGAAGGTAACAAACGGGATTCCAAGAGGAGGAAAACTTAGCAGGGAGCGACAGAAAATTAGGTGTGGGGATGAGGTTAAGAAGTTTGCAGGGGTCAAGTGAACGCGGCTCTTTAATTCCCACCTTCCTCCCTTTCCTTGCGGCAGGGTTCAGATGTGCACAAAAGTGTGACAAATACTGCACAAATCCAACTTATTATTAATATATACTATTGTAGGTGTCCACAGATGCAGCTAGTGTGTCTTTTCTTGTCCATAAAACAATTTACAACAAACAAAAATTTGAAAAGCATGGAGTGGAAGTGCAGTGTTAGAGGCACTACCATCTGATTGATTGATTTACAGGAAGGGAAAAGGCGCGGTAACTGTCTCACTTGTTTTCTGTGGACACCTCAACCACGCGGTAAGGGAATGGAGGAAGGTGGGAGTGAAAGTGGAAAGAGAGAAAGAGGAGTCGTAGTGGAGGGCTGCGGAGTAATTTCGACCCACTGGGGTTCTTCAACGTGCGCTGACATTGCACAGAACACGGAGGCGCTACTGTCTACTAGTAAGGTGCGGCTGCGTTTCGATGTTGTTGTTGTGACGGTAGGAAGAAGGAAAAGAAAATCCACGGGCCTGCTACTGGCTCTGTAGCGGAGCCACCTCCGCTGCCTCGTGCAGACAGAAGAGAAAATAAAGAAGAAATAAAAGGAAGAGGGAAAGAAAGACGCGCGCCGCAACAACAGCCGTCGTCCCCCACCAAAACGGTGGAGGGTGCAATGACGGCCTACAAAAGAAAAAATTCGGTGGCAGGAAATTCGGTGGCTGGCTAGCCCCCGCCGCAAGCGGCGCTGACCTACCATCTCAGCCCCGTAGGGCTAGGAACTGCCACCCTTCGTCACCTCCATCCCTCGGACAGAAAAGAAAATAGACAAGAAAGAAAAAAGAACAGGGAGAGAAAGACGCGCACCGCAACAACAGCCGTCGTCCACCACCACCGAAACGGTGGTGGGTGCAATGACGACCTACAACAGATAAAAATCAGCGTCTCGCTAGCCCCCGCCGCTGGCGGCGTTGACCTACCGTTCCAGTCCTAGGGCCAGGAACTGCCACCCTCCACCACCTCTCCCGAAACGAAGTGGCGTCTGTGTGATGTGCGATGTCAGCTCATGTTAAAGACCCCCGGGTGGTCGAAATTACTCAGTAGCCCTCCACTATGGTTTTTCTTTCTCTCGTTTATACTTTCACTCCCACTTTCCTAGAGCGTGACAGATACTGCGCCTTTCCCCTTCTCTGAACCAATTAACAAAATGGTTGAGCGTCCGCCTAATATTTTCCTCTTTGATCGCTCCCCAACGGGATTCATTTTTTTCTATTCCATGTTATTGAACGTTTAGAGTAAACACTGAACGTACCCTTGAAAACGGCATGCTATTTTTTGAGCCCACATACTGCGGAACTCAGCTGCATGAAGCAGTCGCTGAGAATTGGAAGCAGAGTCAATACAACTATTAATGTCTTCCCACATGACAGGTTATCACTAATGCGGTGCGCAATTGGCTGTTGTGGCTGTCTGGGTATACTTGCGGGTTTTCCCCCGCGCTTCTGGGAGCAGGCCTTGGGTGCTTGGGGTACGTTAATTATGTATTTGAGTTTGTTACCTATATGTACCCCATAGCGTTTGTCTAGTTCTTAGGTCTGTGAGTAATGTGCCGCAGAAGAGTCGGAGCTTGGGGTACGTTAATTATGTATTTGAGTTTGTTACCTATATGTATACCCCATAGCGTTTGTCTAGTTCTTTGGTCTGTGAGTAATGTGCCGCAGAAGAGTCGGCGTTGGCCGTGAGCGAAACATCCTAGAAGCTATAATAAAAAAGATTAGGGTTGTGGGGTTTAACGTCCCAAAGCGACTCAGGCTATGAGAGATGCCGTAGTGGAGGACTCCGGAAATTTCGACCACCTGGGGTTCTTTAACGTGCACTGACATCGGACAGCACACGGGCACCTTGCTTTTTGCCTCCATCGAAAAGCGGCCACCGAGGCCGGGATTCGATCCCGCGTCCTTGGGAACAGTAGTCGAGCGCCGTAACCACTGCGCCACCCCGGCGCCACTGCGCCACCCCAATCCAAACCCAAAAACGATTAAGAAAAAATCGGCAGTGGCTTAGCTTGGTTAAGCCTGGTAATTGCGAAAGCAATAACTATGGCTACGCCTAAGTTCAGCTAGTGGTGTAGCTGGTTGTGGTGCTTGTGGCTATGCTTACGGTTATGCAGTTATTCACTCTGGCCACGGCATATGGTTCAACTATTGTTTATTGCGGGGTGCTACCTGGTTATTCTATGTATAACTAGTAGCGACGCAAGGAGTGCGCTGCAACAATATACTTGGTTGTGGGTGAGGTCAAGGCAGAAGGTACAACTGCCGCTCCGGCACCGGCTGCCACGGCATTATTTACGCCAGCATGAATGAAAGCATCCCTGGAGACTGCGTTGGTTCCACCTGCCGCTAAGCCACCTCCTATAGAGAGGAAAGAAAAAGAAGAGGGAGAGAAAGACGCGCGCCACTACAACAGCCGTCGTCCACCACCGAAACGGTGGCGGGTGCAATGACGGCCTACAACAGATAAAAATTCTGCGGTAGGCTAGCCCCCGCCGCAAGCAGAGGTCACCTACCTGCCCTAGCCCCATCAGGGGATGACCCCTGATCTCCTCCTCGCGAGCCGACGGCGCGAGTTGGGGCTCCTGTTTTTGCTGCAGATGGGATGACGTCACTCTGGCTGTAGCGCCCCTCGTGGAAGGAGCGGGAGTTAGGCCGCGGCTGGTAGCTACCGCCTCGCGAGCCGACGGCACGAGTTGAGGCCCTCGTGTTTGCGGCATATGGGATGACGTCACTCCGACTGTAGTGCTCCCTCACGGAGGGAGCGGGAGTTAGGCCGCGTTTCGCAGCTACCGCCTCGCGAGTTGACGGCGCGAGTTGGGGCCCCTGTTTTTGCGCAGCTGTGCTAGGCGGCGCGCCAAAGGTCACGCTAGACGTCAATGGTAGCTACCGCCTCGCTACGCGAAAGGCTGAAAAGTGAAAGTAGTGTTGCTTTCGCAATAAAATTGCCAACCTGAGGAATCGAACGTGGGCCTCCGGAGTGCGAGATGAGCAAACTAACCACTCCACCACGCCAGCTAGATGGTTTGAAATGGACAAAGGCGCGTCTATTGATTGCGGTGTTGTCTGAGAAATGTCCCTTGGAGAAGTGTATTGTGGCGTATCCTAATAATTCAGTTCAGTTCAGTTCAGCCGTGTCCGACTCTTCGTGACCCTATGGACCATATCGTAATAATTATGAGCATGTAAATTACAGAACACGCAGTTAAGCGAGTGGCAAACTACTTTTCCACTCTGTTTCCTCTTCGCTTGGCGTGCACGTAGCGCCATCATGCGTGTGGCGCACGGAATAAGATAGACAGGACATGGCTTCCGACATCTTCATCGCGTCGGCTCGGATCGGCAACGATGTTGCAGACGAACTACGACTGCAAATTGAGGCCGACGCGTTTCAGCAAGGTGGCTGGCAGCGCTTCTACGTCCCGGAATGATTAATAAATAAAAATGAGTATAGCAAGTTGCTCGATAACGATATCGCGTTCCATTCTTAAAGGCGAAGCTTAAGCGTCCTCCAAATTTTCTTTTCTTTTGTATGTACAAGGCCCTCAATGATCTATGAGTAATGTGCGTTTTGGTATGTATGTGTGTACACAATAAATTCTATTTGTAGTCGGACGGATCTGCAGCTTGTATTACATTGATTGATATTGTGTTGGATAGTGTGTATATATTGGCATGTATACAGAGAGTGAGGTTCAATTCGCGAAGTCCCTCAATGCTAGTTTAGGTTTTGTTCAAGGGTACAGTTGCCGCAATTGGCGCGACGTCAATAGCGTTAACAACCGGTTTCGTGTTAAATGTTTCTTGTGGGTATGTTTAGGCACAGCTGTTGTTTCTTAGACACTGAAGGCTGAGTTGTGTTTGAATTTTATTGCGGTCAGCAGGAAATACTTGCCCTGAACTTATATGCTCCAGCCGACCACTCCCCAGACCAAAATGTTTTGTCTTTCACACGTTTTTTGCTTGATGACCATCCGCTGGTTCTTGCCGGAGATTTCAATTGTGTTTTTGATCCACGCTGTGATGTGTCCTTGCTGAGTAGACAACGCCTTGATGTGGCAAGGCATCATCCCCAGTTTGCGCTTCACGACGCATGGCAATATACTTACGTAGAGAGTCGTTTGAACCGACCTGGCTCGGAAAATTCAGCTCCCGCCGGTTGGACTGAGTGTATGTTTCCTACAGTCTTTTGTGCAGAGACAGTGTCGTGTTCTCGATCTCCCCGCAGACGCCCGACACATTGACACACGCCGGACACACTTTTTTCAAGTGCGTGCCGTAGTGTTAGAAGCGCACATGCAACCAGAGCGTTCGGATAAATTTGCTAGCTTCGCCACACGTTTTAGATCAGAACATAAGTTGCCACCAGGGGCGTCGCTTGCCATCTTGGGTACATGCGCCCTGCCGGCACTGGCGTTTTGTGGCGCATACCGAAACGGATTTAGCGCTACCGCCTACCGCCTACCGCTACCGCGCGAGCGTCATACGCATGCGCAGATCACCCCGATGGCGACAGATGGCGCCACGTTCCTGTCGAATTTTGGCGGACGCCGCACGCGGGGATCAATCAACGCATTCTGTACTGTCGGTGGCTGGTAACGGTAAACAGCCGCGGTAAGCGTCAGCGCTAAACTAAAATTCTCTAAAATTTAGAATGTTTCCCATGATAAATAATGCGTAAGTAATTTGAGCGGAGTTGATGTTTCGTTTTTTTTGCTTGTTCGCACTTGATCAAGAAGAACCAAGAGCAGGTTAAAGTTGCAACCATGGAAACCTAATGTTCATGCTTACTGGAAACAGCGCCAGGGGCTCAGCTGTGGACACCTTTAGTTTTACGAAGCGATCTCTTCGAAGGTACAGCTTCATGCTGTCATGTGAACCGACTGCATGCGTGCTGTTTTTGAGCTCTGCTGGAAAGTTTGAACAGAGGGAAAGCGGAGCTTATAGCATTGTGCCTTCGACCTAAATGCTATTATATTGTTTGGAGTATTGCAGTTATATGTCCGAAGGTCAGAGCTAAAAGCTTCGCATACATCCGTCGAGAACTTCCCCAGCGCAATTCAGATCCAGTACAAAGAATGCTAGCTGATGTGAAAGTACGAAACTCCACCCTTGCACAGAATTCCTGCCAGTATCAAAAACAACAGCCTTCTTACCGTCTTTCGGTCCTGGTAAAACTCGGTGGATCTTTTACCAGGCAGAAATTGGTTCAGGAAGGACTGAACTTTTCGATGGGCGTTCTTGGATTCTCTGCTGCCGCAACACATTTGACTCCATCTCTCTCCCCCGACCATCTAGCTTGACAGTGCCGTCAGACAGAAACTTTCAATAGGCATGAAGGTTTACAGTTTCTGCGGTGCAATAAAGTAGCGATAAGAAAACCTCCTTCGCTTATGAATACCACCGGTTATCATCAGCACATTTTTAAAAAACTCCCTACTCCCTTGTCAAGCTTGAAAATTTATCTTGATGCGACAGCGCGAATATACAAATCTCTATTCAAGGTGGTGGGAGAGGATTATCTGGCAAATCAAATCTGACATTTTGTTTACCAAAATGAACTTTTCTGCTCGCTTATCTGCAAAGAAATATTCGCTAATCATAGCACCTCACAAACAGCTGATTACTTCGCAGTTCAGCTGTCTCGCCATTTTTCTACCTTAATGCGTAAGTATTTCTTGGATCATGGGCGGCATTGACGGGAATTGAGGGCAGAATCCGTGGACAGGATTTACGGGCAGAGCCTGTCCGCATGAACGACCAATAAAGGAAGAACATTATCATTCCTTGTTTTCGAATCTACGCCAAGATGAACAGATCTGCTTGCCTGGCCCAGGCTTGAGAGCAAATACTATCCCCGCAGTCCATAGTGCCACGTGTAAAGCTGCAACACACTCTAGCCCTGCTAGCCCTGCGCAGTAAACTTCGCCTTGACCATGTTCCCACTGCAACACACTGTCGTGCTGTCAGATTGCTCTAGCATAATGTTTTTGTTCTCTTCCATAGAAGACCACAACAGGCACATGGCATGGCAGGCTTCTTCGACATTCTGATGATATTCGCGATGCCGTCACATGAGCCAAATAGCGCTAAAAAGGCATCTGTAGAAAAAACACAGCAACAACAAAAGTGGATTTAAATGTTATCGCATTCCTCTGCTTCTCTACGCTAAATGCACTTCAAGGTTTTTTTGAACCTAGAGGGGGAAAATGCAAGTGCCGTGTGCGAATTATGATATGTTAAGCACAAAGTCGTTACCATAATATAAGAATCGTTTAAAGTATTTTATTACAGGAACTGGCAAAAGCTCCTGCTTTGATCGTTGTCAGTCCACCACTCGGACATATCTTTTTTTCCTTATCACGTTAGTTTCCCTTCCTGAAGAATCTGTGTCCTTGAAGCCCTTGTCCCCCTGCACAAGTACATAGCCGAGCACGAACATCCACCTCTGCAGCCAGTGTGGAAAACTTAGGTCAGGTGGCGGACCCTTTGTCGTCTTGAGTGAGAGCCCCATTGGCACGTGACCGACAAGTCAAGGGCCACCCCAGCGCTTAACCTTTTATGGGATATCCCCTCCAGTCTATGTTCTGATGACGGGGTAACCATCCGGTAAAATTGTTTGCCCTGATCGCGGAGGCTAGCCGAAATCACCATGAAATTGTATGCTCATCGGAAAGTTTATCTTGAAGTCACGGCTCTGATTGCTGGGGGTGAAACGTTTGGAAAAAAAAAAACTTTACATCAATACACGTATCTTTCGTTGCCAGTAAAATATGAAATTTCCAGAATAAGCCTCGTAATTGATTTAAGTTAAAATAGTATGCATGCGTCTAATCTCATGAGGTTTTTACTTTTAAGTCGTAGAGTCTTTCGCATACCATGATACCTTGCGACTCTATGCTGTATTCTGTAAATGACGAAATGACACCGTTACAAAACATCAGTGATTAGCCGATTAACAAAGTACGTGTACGCGGACGAAAATTCAGAAGGCGAGCCACATAGAAAATTCGTAATGGTGAGGAGTCAGAAGTGTCGGCCGAATATTTTTCAGTCTGAACCTTAATGTGAGTCCGTTCCCCCACACCTTCGCAAATATATCTTAACTTCTTTTCATCACTGGTGAACTATGCGCGCACACCATTCATCCTTGAGGTGATGCGCGTAAATTGTTTGCATCGAACGTTCATTGTGGTAAGTACAGCACACAAACAGACGAAGTACAAGGAGACCACACAGACAGGCACTGACACGTAACTATTTTTTATTGAGGAAGAACACACATTTTCATTCTTCTGCGTCATGTGTTATGAACGACTTAAGCCCATTGTGCAAAGTACATTGTAAGGGGTACAGAAAAACGAAGTCACCACCACACGATGAAAACTAACTAAATTCAACCGTATACCCTTTTATGAAAGCAATAGGCTTCCTTACACACCACGATTGTCTTTTTTAGTATGAAGTAAGCCTCCATCACTTACATTATTGTCTTATTACAGTGCCGAATCAAAATATTTGTGTTCGCATTCTGTTCGCAATCGTGAGTGCTCTCTCAAATTGGAGTAGCATGAATTAGATAGGTAAGTAGGAAATTCTCTCAGAAGAAACTTTGTGCATCTCCCGGTTTCTCCTGTGTTTATTCTATTGTATGACACTGAACGCTCGTACAATACGACACAACCATATTCCACAATGTTTGACCTGTTGAAAGCCGCCATTTAAAATCACTAAATTTCATCAACCTATCCTGAAGGTTTCTAATGCTACGGCTCGACCCATTCAGCTCTTAAAGAGCGTTGGGGACTAGTTGGTTGGACAGTCTCATAAAGTTACGCGCTACGAAAGAAAAATACCAAATGAGGGAAAACAAGGCAGCCAAGGTACACAGGAAAAGCACGCTTGTCCACGTGTTTGTATTTTTTTTGTGTGTGTGTAGGGCATAATTCTAATCAAGTCAGTTTAGCTTATACGGCGCAGCAAAAATGACGCCAACCTCCAAAGTTCCGGCTACATTTTTTTGCTGTGCTATTTTGTGCACACACAGCAACGCTTCCACTCGGTTTTTGCTTCTTTGGGATTCACAAACTTCATTTGTCTCCACGAATCCTTTGGAAATCACGTATTCAGAAGGCGACGAACGGGCACAACCAGATAATCTTCAGTGTGATTACCCGTGTTCTGTGGGCTTGAGCGGATGCTAGAATATACAGTTCTCTTTTATACAATCCAGAAGGCCCGAGGAATACTTTAGCACAGGTTTTGGGACCCTGGGGTACACATAAAATATAGGCGTTAATCTACAAAAGTTACATCTGCACACTTAAAAGCTAGAAGCAATCATCTGAAGGCCCCTCGAACGTGAAAAGTAAATCAGTAGCACATGCGAAAACTCTTTAGGGTGTCAACCCTACTTCTGCCAACCAAACCCATCTACATATCTGGAAAGGCACATTTCCAGTCCATGGACGTGATTGCTAATACCTTTATCTACATGACCTAACAAAATGTTGCTAAGTACTAATTTCGCCTTTGACATTAGGCATATAACCCTTATTGAGCCGCACACAAACCGCCTCCCCACCCTACATTTTTGGATTACAAATAAAAAGACATACGTTCAAGATAAACATTAAATTTATTTTACATTGACGTTTAAAATGTACATCATTTCTTCTCAATCATGTAATACCTTTTGCAGCTTTCATATTAACCTTCAGCTGCAACTAGCAACACTGGCCTTCAATGTTGGCGCTCAAGTCTAAACTTATTTCCTCATGCTTCTGATTTAGAAAATGGACTGCTTTGTCTGCTTTATCAATTATCTTATGCAAATAACAGGATACTTTGTGTTGCCAAGTTATGGGTTCCTAAATAGCAGCTCTGAAAGGGAGCGTTAATTTTATTGGTCTTTAGAGCGAGAAATAAGTCTAACGTGTCACATTCATCCTTCGTCGTTCAACGATAGTCGCCAACGATGCAAGGTTACATTCATTGAGCAATTAAAAGGCCCGCTGCTTCACAACTCGGCAATTAGCAAGGTTTAAATGTATTTACAAATGCTGAAGCCCTTTCAGCAAAACTCACTTCTGGTGTACAGCAACCAGACAATATTGTTTCAGCAAAAACATGCCGCGACGTTTGGGGCTGCAACTAGTGTACGAACGGGCACACGTATAAGTCTTTACTTCGTAGTCAACTCGGGGTGCAACTAGGACGCCTTCACGCTCTCTTCTAAAACGCCCCAGTGCACTATTTCGTAGATATCCTAAGAGACGCTTCTCGACAAGGGCAACCTTTTACAGGTGAGAGAACAGGCTCCTGAAAGCACTTTGGTCTCTTCTCAACTTCTCAAGTGTCTTGTTACTGTGCGGAAGTAGGTGAGCGTCTAAAATCAGTGGCGTTGTCCCAGCCACTACCTTCGTCTTCCTGAGAAAGTGAGGAAAGTTGTATGCTCAGAAAAACTGTCTCCTTCTTTGTGGTGCTGCACTACTCCTTGTATACATCTTGTATCGTTGAATGCTGTTAATTCTCCTGTAATTCCCAGCGGACTGCTGTGCAGGCCCACCGAAGGCTTGAAGACCCGTGGGAATTAGGCCCCTTCCAGATGCCAGGCAAGCACTCGGGCTCTGCATACGGACACCAATTCAGTCATTATGACTTTCGTTGAGATAGTTACATTGAAACTAAAAAACCGAAAAGGGCCCTGTGCAATACAATCGAATTGAAGAGAAAGGACAATTGGGCAAGTTGGTACTGATTCACTGCTGAAGGCTCAGCTCGAATACAAAGTACGCTAAGGAAGCACTCCACATGACAAGCGATAACTCGCGACTATTTTTTCTTATGAAAAAGAAGCTGAAGCTGTTTTAGATTTCAACTAAATTAAAGCAGCAGACTCTGTGAAGGTTGATGGTAAATCAGGTCAAGTCGATTTGCGCTAGTGTTTAAATTAACGCCGTAATGGTTGAATACAACTGTTTCGGTGTTTAGGCTTCTCAGCAGCCCGACGTGCGGAGTATGCACACCGATGATGACGTCACCTTCGGAGATGATGCATTTCCAACGCATAAAGCTTACATTGAGGAAGAAAAACCAAAGCCAAAATAAGCAAAGTTGCGAGAAGTTGTTTGGCGGCATCGAGCGACTCACCAAAGGAATTGGGAGAAAACAGTTCGAATTTGCAACGTCAGCCATAGTGATGTCTTCATCTAAATTCTCCGTACTTCTCTGATGCTGTGAGCAGAACCATTACGATTGTCGCTAGTTTTGCAGTTGATTATACCAGATCTTTAAATGCAGCGTAAGTGAGCTTACTGTATACTAATGGGTGCGCCCCGTGAAATTATCGACAACCTGTCTCAGCTTCCCTTTAAGAGCGCATATTTTTGTACATGTCCGTAATGCAAAATAAGCTAAGCCAGAGCTCCGGCGCAAAGTACATTACAAGAAGCCAGAAAACAAAGTTATTGTCACAAATTACGAATTATCAAGAAACGAAACCTTATCGACTTGCAAAACAGAAGACAGGCATACAAACTGCGATTCGCTTTTTCGTATGAAATATTCCTCCATATATTCTCTTCTTGTATTGTCCCTGTGCCGAAATAAAATCTTTTGTTGGTAACAAAACGGTGGAAGTTCATTTCTCTTCGATTTCATTTTACCTTCGAGAATACAGTTTAACGTAAAGCCACAATCTTTCTCCAAACGTGGTAAATATGCTTGCGAGGCAGCTATTAAACGTCACTCACGGTCACTCACCTCTTAGGCAGATTTCGTCTCACTGGGCACTGTACTTTCAGAACCGACTGCATCCATCTCTTGCAGTCGGCCGAGGGTGAGCTGCCGGATCTCAGGCATGGAGAGGGTGAGGTCATAGTCTCGCTCCAAAGTCTGTTTCACCTCAACACCCATCAAAGAATCCATTCCGAGGTCACCGAGGCTCACCATTGGGTTTAGGCTTGACGGATCTTTCACACCTGTGGAAAACGCAAGTGTCTGACACTGAATTTCCGAGAGATTTGGAAAGAAAAACGTAGTTAATGTAGAACTGCACGCCTTATAACGTTTTCCCTGTCGTGCTGCTCTTGCAAAATAAACCACAAGTTTATCCTAAGCACTCATGGCAATGCTCAAAATGACTCTGATGATGCACCTTTTGAGGTCTTCAATAGTATTAAAAACCTATTTGTGGCCTATCGAGTGTCAAACCGAGTCGGTCATGTCTGAACCGTACAGGAATACTTTGCGCGTGAACTTTGTTTTGCTTCACATGTGAATATATAAGTGGTATGGTATGGCAAATTATGATGTGTCATTGTACAATATGGCTTGCATGGTATGATACGGTAAAGTAGTATAATGCCCAAATCCCCAACGCCGTAGAGTAAGAAAGAATTCGTTAGGGGAGGGTCCCGGATGAATTTAAATCTACCAGTTGTACTTCAATGTGCACTGACACCATGGAGCTCAAGGAGGTCTGGCTATGACTAAAACCGCTGAACTGCTTGAAATACAAAACAAAATTTCTACTACCTGCTCATGATTTAAGTTAAAGTCTATTTAAATGAAAATCGTGCTCATTACTGAATTACTGATAACCTCTAATGTTTACTGTATTAGCACCACTAAAACAAGACAACATTGATTTCTAACAGCCATAACAGTCTGGTTACCAAATATATTTGCAATAGTTTCCAGAAGGCTCCTTGTCTTCGCAAGTTTATCTTCGCAATTGCTGGAGCCGTTCGCTTTCACCATGCATGACACAACTGGAAATTTCTGGTTCAGCATCTGATCAAGCAAGTTCATGTAGGAGCTGATCCTCTGTGGAGCGCAACCAGCGATGTCCATGTCACCAGCCATCGCTTGGTACAGCACTCCGACGTCACTGACGGGACCCCACTGAATCGCCAGCCCTGTAAAGGCAACACATGATATACTAAACGCATCACACTTTGCCTTTGTACTGATGGTCTCCTGAAGAGCTGACATAATAGTTATTCTGGTACAGAGATTAGTAATTTATTTCGTTTATGATGTCCCCAGGTCAATTGCTCAAAGTTTATCATAGTCAGATAGCAAGTGCAGAAACTAACCATCCACAGAGAAACAAAAAGGACAAAAAAGCCAACTATATGTGTGATTAAAAAGCCGAATCGATAATAACGGGTACAATACAAGAAAAATGCAAATATGAAAAGATAAACAACGACCACAAGTTTAGCAAGAATTATTAAAATGACGTAACAGCAAGGTAAGAAACATGTCATATGTGTAGCACTTAAAAGCATGAAACCATTGTGATGAAATGTCTGCGTTCTATCAATTTTTCATTGAAAATCGTTTTGCTCACAATGAAAATTGAGCGATATTTGCAGAATGGGCGATGTTAGCAAAACTCATCCAATAAGACTGCACATTTCATTTCTCTTTTGCAAATTTGTTCGTAAACATCCCACAGTATTCGTGCCCTTTTTTCTCATTGTCGAAACTTGAAATCCTATTGTATTGCTGGGCATATATATAATCAGAATCAGCATAGAAAAGCTGTCCAAAGTCTCGCCAAAACAACGCAGCGAAAAGGGCTCTCTGCTATCGCAGAGTCCTGGGACATCACTTGCTTATTAAATTCAATGGGAAAGATTTGAATATTATCTTCAATTTCAAAGCCGCGACCAAATGAAGAAGGATTGCATGTGCTCACTAGACGAAGTTATATTCTGTCTTCCTAAGTACACTTAAACAGTAGCGCAACGCATTGACCCAGATCGCTGGCATGTTGCATACTTCACATTCTTCCTACAAATGTTCATTTAAAGGCGCATAATTACGTTATGTGTTGCCATTTCGTATGTAAAATGCTATAACATTAAAGCCTGAAACCTTCGCATCCTTCTTCAACTCCTTTACTGCTGATTGTCGCTCTCCAACCTTAAATATCCCATCTTCAGCGGCATTATTATATACTTCGTTGCCTACAATGCATTCAGGGATTTTGAGACACGACATAAAGAACACATAATACAAAATGACAGCCCAGAACCCCGTAAGCGAATATTATGATTATCGGTGCCGAGATTTTACACTGGTTAGCCTTTGAATGTTGTAATAATAATGATGACACACGCCCCGTTAACAATTAACCTGGAGGCGTCATTACACTCTCGGCTAATGAGTGCATTATATATCTAACCAATCTAAGCAAATAAGGTTTTCCTAGCGGTTAGATTTCAGAGCGCAGCCCCGGTGTTTTCAACTGGAACACCCAAGTTCATTCATTTCCGAATTCGACCTTCAGTCTTCTGAGGGGCCTAGCGCAAGCGCTGTTGTTGTTGTTGTCCAAATAACTTATGGCACATACCCACAGAGGGGGATCGGCCAAGAATTGGGTAGCAAAGATTTTTTTTTTAATATACTTGCATAAAAAAAAAATAGATTTGAGGGGTAGAGCAAAGTAAACAAAACGGGAAATAAGTGAAATATAAAATGAAAAGTGGTAACACTCACGGGAGATTGACACTACAATTTTAGAACAAGTGATGTTTAAATATTTAGCAAGGCAAACGATTTGAGTCCAGTAAAAAATTTTGCATGGCGGTAAACACAGACCTGTGACTGTGCCCAAGGATTGTGGCGCCAAATGATAACAATGTCGGGCTGCTTAAACTAAGGCCAAGCTGTTGCAATGGCCTTTCCATCAACTGCTTTCTCAGCGTAGTAAAGCGGCGGCAAAACAATAAAAAGTGATCTAATGTTTCTTGTTCACCGCAAAATGCGCAGGCGGGAGACAGTGCCAAACCAGACCTGTAAAGATAGAAATTTAAAGGTGGGATACGGCATCGCAGCCTTGTTAGTGAAATCTCAAGTTGCCGTGAATGACATAATTTTCTATTCCAAGAATAATTTAGATGCAGGTAGTCATCAGATCTTAAAAAATGTCCATTTTTCATATTTAATAGAACGTTTCTTCGAAACCTCGCTGCGGTGATGTACGCGGTCGCCGGAAGGATAGATAATACGGGGCCATTAAGGGACTCTTTTGCCAAATTGTCAGCATATTCATTTAAAGTCACATTGCTGTGGCCTGGAACCCATACCATATGTACAATTTTCAAATGTCTAGGGATCAGGGAGACAAAGGTTTTTACTATTGCAGAATCCACCGACGAAGAGAGAGATGAACACAAGGATAGAGAGTCGGAAATTACTGCCACTTTAGAAAAAGAGGAGTCTAATTTTCGTAAAGCGAGTACCACCGCCAGAAACTCTGCCTCAAAAATTGGGGTGAAGTCCGGAAGCCGGAAAGAAAAAGACCAGTCTAAATGTGGACAATATATACCCACACCCGCCTTTTCATTACTTTGAGATGCGTCAGTAGCTACAACTAAACTAGCAGAAAGACTTCTTAAATGGTCTTCTAATAATCCGTTTAGAATAACGGATGATAAGTTTTTAGCATTATTGGGGAATATGTCGTCAAAGACAATTTTAATAGATGAACCGATGGTTTGTATGGGTAGAATACTAGGAAGGGAAACATTTAAAGGGTCCAGCAACTTTTTGACCATAACAACCTGCGGGGTGTGAAATTTAGACCAATGGACACCGAAAAAGGAGGTCGGTTGACAGCAAAAAATAGACATAGATCGGTGAAACTCTGATTCATATATCCTTAAGTACGTCTGAACGGTTAGAATTTGTAATCTATATATCAAGGGTGGAATCCGGGCTTCAAGGTAGAGCACATTGTTGGCAACAAATTTTGGAAGTCCCAGACACAACCGAAGTGCTTCTCGCTCCAACAGAACAAGCGGTCGAATTTTATAAGTTGCTGATCCAGAAAACAAGACTGAACCAAACTCTAAAATTGGACGCACATACATAATATAAATCATTAAAAAGACATCTCTCCGCATTCCAGACCTGGGACGACTAATTCGGCGCAACAATCCCACGGCCCGAGCCCCTTTCGTAGCAATATGGTTAATGTGGGGCTGCCATGAAAGATTATCATCATAAGTGACCCCTAAATACTTTAATGATTTAACCTGTGGTATTATTTGCTGCTGATACATTACAGACAGACTTACAGAATCTTTTATGTTAAATACGAGGACTGCGCTTTTGTTGACATTTAATGTGAGACGCAAGCCACACAACCAATTCTCAATAGAGTTTAGGTACGTTTGCAAGTGGAGATAAAGGGATTGAATATCCGATGCAGTTGCAAAAAACGCAATATCATCCGCATATACGTAAGTGCGAACGTCATGATTAACTGGTATTGAGCTGAGTAGTATGTTGAAAAGGACTGGTGAAAGGACTGCTCCTTGCGGCACTCCCCTGGCTTGCTTATATCTGCCAGAATGGACGCCATTTAGTGCACAGTAAAACTCTCGGTTTTGGAGGAATTCAGATATCCAGGCTACTAAATAATGTGGAAACTGAAGAGATTTCAATTTTTGCAATAGAATGCTATGCTCAACGCTATCATAGGCCTTGGCTATATCTAGCGTTATCAAGGCAGCGTACATTTTTTGGCGCCGCGCTAAAAGAACTAGATTTTCGAGATCAGCATGCGCATTCCAGATGGAACACTTTTGGCGGAAACCAATTTGGCAAGGGCTGAGGATATTTTCTTTATTCATGAATTCCGAAACACGTATAAGTATGACTCTTTCAATTAATTTTACAATGTTTGATGTTAATGCAATTGGTCTAATATTATCAATGAACAAGGCACCGCCTTTATTCTTAAGTAAAGGAATTATTTTGGCAAGTTTCCATTCTGGGTGTATCCAAGCATGTTTGATGGAATAATTTACTAGCTCTAATAACGTCTGAGGTGACTCGTCAAAAAGAATTTTTAACATTTTTGAAGTTACTTTATCAGGACCGGGAGCAGCGGCTGGTAATCTCATAACTATAGGAGAAAGCTCAGAAACGGAAATTTGGGGATCATAATTAACTGGTTCCATTGGCATTACAGGTATCGAGCCCGAAGGAAGTGCAGACGAGAAGCGCTTCTCCAGTCCTTTGGCAATTGTTTCAATTGTGTCTATTGCTTCATGTGGAGTTAAAATAAAGGAATGTAGATTTTGTGCTTGCGGAATCTTTTTCCGCGAGCGTAAAAAACCAAAAAGAGCAGTTCGATTGCCAGATTTAGAGAGGAAATCAAAATGCTTAGCATCATACTCGTCCTTCGCTTTTGCAACTGTACGTTTAAAAGTAGCTGCAATGAACTTGTAATCCTGCCAGTTTTTCGGGCACTGGTTGTGGAGAAGCTTTTTCCATGCCGCCTTTCTACGTCTGTAATCTCGGGAACAATCAGCATTCCACCAAAAAGCTGAAGTATTCCCCTTTGAGCTCCGTACCAAGATCTCAGACTTCTTACGGCAATCCTCAATCACCGAGCATAAGCGTTTTGATTTTTCTTCTTCATCCGTGTTAGTCAATGACTCAAGATTAGAGCGTAACGTTGACTGAAAGTTATTATAGTTGATAAATGACTTCAACTGAGAAGTCGCTGGAGTTACAGGGTGATTAACCTCAAACGCAATCGGTATGTGGTCACTAGAGGTGCCACAATCAAGTGTCGACCAATTATTAACGAAGAGACTGGGAGAGGTAAAAGTTAAATCTAACACAGATTGACTGTGTTTTCTTATAAATGTGGCCGAACCCGAATTTCTACAGGAAAAGTTATTATTTGTTATCCAATCCCAAAGACGCTTGCCACAACTATCTGTCTTGTAGCCCCATGACACATGATGCGAATTAAAATCACCAGCCAGAAGAACTGAGTTTCGACAATTAACTAATAGCAGATCTAGAGGTTTTGTATCTTGTACACCGCTAGGGAAATAAGCATTCACTAAGGAAAACGGACAGTGCCCTGGAATTTCAAAGTCTAGGGCCAATAACTCACAATCTATAGAAGATAACTGGAAAGAAATCTTAGCCCTGTGACAGAATTTTGTACAGACAAATATAATTAATCCTCCTCCTTTTGATTGGCGATCTTGTCGGAATGAATGATAATGAAGCGCTCTTGCCCATCCCATTGACCGCTTCTACGTCTTTTTCTTTCATAGCACTACCCGGGGCCACCGAGCGATAGTTCCAATCATCTACCTCGAGCTCTCCGCTGTGATACCTCGTGACTAGACATGTTGTTTGACAACTGCTTTGCCGGCACTTGGTATCTCCGTTCACCATGGATGAGGTGCTTAAACCTACGATTGCGTTCCCGCTTCAGCGCAGGCGTCAGGCTGTGTTTGATCACAAAGCCGATATATGTCACCGACAAGCAGCAGTGAACAGAAAACGTGATCGGCTCGAAACAGGATGAACGAAAAGGAAAATCTCGTGCAGAAGAGAAACGCTGTATAGTCGTGCTCAACAAAGCTTACATATTGATAGTTAGGCTTAATCTAGATAACGATTTGCAATTTCTTTAAAGCTATGACTTTAAAAGTACCAAATTTTGAATTTATAACATGGTGCTCTGTTTTTGATAGAGGAATAAGCTATGGTTTGGTTTGGTTTGGGGGTTCGTATGGCTTAATGTCCCAAACCGACTATAAGGCTGCGAGAGACGCCATAGTGGAGGAATCCGGGAATTTCGACCACCTGGGGTTCTTTAACGTGCACTGAAATCGCACACCAAACGGACGCCTTGCGTTTCGCCTCTATCGAAAAGCGACCCCCAAGGCCGGGATTCGATCCCGCATCCTTGGGCACACTAGTCAAGCGCCCTAAGCACTGCGCCACCCCGGCGGGGCCAGAAGAATAAGGAGACATCAAGTGAGAGGTACTGATCTGTTAATTTCGCACCTGAATTAGGTAAATCCTTTTTTCATATAATGCAATAACATGCAAAAAGTACAGCCTCTGCTGTAATCGAGAGTTGAAAATGGCTACATGCTCCATAGCGGCATTTTTATGTTCGTGAGCGGCCGCATGATTAATGAGTTGTCGGCAAAGGCTAGCAGTCTTCGGCTGTTATGTATAATGCTCAAAATGGTCACTTTCTGCAAGGCGCCTAATTCCTACCTCTCTTTTCATCGGGTTCTATTTGTCCCTTGTGTAGAGAATGGGCAAGCATGCTAAATTTTGGGAATGGTCCATCTAAATTTGGAATTCAACATTCGGTTGGCCATAGCCAGAGTAGTTAAGGCACCAATTGTAGAAACATTTCAATGAAGGCATGTTAAGATGTCGGAGATCTAATTTTTGAACGTCGCCAACCTAATGTTGTAGGTTAACATCAATCTCTATATATAGTAGGTGGTCACCAGAAGGGCTACTCACCGGAAGACCATCAATCTCTATATATAGTAGGAGGTCGCCAGACGGTCTACTCACCGGGAAGACCATCACTGACTCGTCGTTCGCAGATGCGCTCCATGACAGAGTTTGCGTAGCCGTAACTAGTCTGCCCGGCGTTGCCCCGACTGGACGCCACGGATGAGAACACGACGAAGTGATCGAGTTCGGTGCAGAGTTTGCGGGAGAGCTCATCTAACCACCTGGTGCCATCCACTTTGGGCTTGCAGACGCGTTCGAACGACTCAGAAGTCTGGTTCTCGAGCAGTGCGTCGCTTAGAACCTGAATAGAGACGAAGAGAAACGAAATAACGGGATGTTAGAGCAGGTATTATGTATGAAATCGTCTGATCTACTTTTATCGACGTGTCGCATAGACAAGAAGGCACCAAACAGGAGGTCAAGAAGAATAATAAGAAGATTACTCGGTTATTGCTAGAGGCGAACGACAAAAGCGAGTTGCTAGAACAGAAGGTTCGTTTGAACGTTGTGACAGCGGCGTGCCCGGAATTCGGCGTAGAGACGATGTCATACCACTAGAAGTCTTCTACATCTGATTTAGAATGGTCAACGACTAGAGGCCAAGGGGTCTACTATGCGCAAAGGCCATATCTTTACTTCGAAGCCGAACCTAAAAGTAGTCATGCAGATTGCTTTCGCGTAACTCCAGGTTTGACCACAAGCTAACCCACTGCTAAGTTTTTCTTTGGACACCTGAACCGCTCCGTAAGGGAAGAGATAAAGGTCAGAATGGAAGTGAATAGAGAGAAAGAAGCCGGACTGGAGGGCTGCGAAGTAATTTCGACCACCTGTGGATCTTTAACGTACGATGATATCGCACTGCACATGGACACTTCTCGTCCCCACCGGCGGTTGGGTTCGAACCAGGGTACTCCAGCATATTAGCAAGTCGTCTCAAACACTGCCCCACCGTGTCGTGGTGTCACCGGACACGACGTCGTAGCTTTCTGTGGTGACTACAAGTGCCCACGTCATGAAGAAAGTGACATGTATGTTTCACGTATCACTGGGCTGTGAGGTAGCCCAGGGACCCGTCGAGTTTAACACTCATTTGCGTAAATAAAATTATCTCTCTCACTCCCTAGATGCCCCGCTGCTGTGGAGCAGCGTATGAGATGCCCGACTACTGTACCGGAGAATCCGTGTTCGATCCCGACCACCAACGGCTGAGTTTTTATTAAGGCGAACCGGTGTGGCGTCCGTGTGCTGTGCAATGTCAGTACACTTTAAGAACCCCAGTTATTAGAAATTTCCGGAGTCCTCCACTAGGGAGTCCCTAAAAGCCCAAATCGCTTTGCGGCAATAAACCCTACAAACCAAGCCTCCCTTCCACTACTAGGCACCTCTCTCTCTTTTTTTTTCTTGACGCTTTCACTCCCATCAACCTCCCTTTCATTATGGCGCAGTTATGGCGCTGGAGAAAATGACAGAAAATGCGCCTTTACAATAAATCTATTTAAATTATTTTACGACCTGTCTGAGTTGAATATTAGAGCCAAACAATTCCATTAGTACGCACCAGTAACACGTTTGACATAAATTGTCGTTGCGTGGCTATTTAAAGGATAATGCGCTGCTCCAGTAATAATTCCGTGTAATTCTTACATCTACTGAAGACTACGGAAAAAGCAGTACATTGTTTTATCCCTTAATTTCAATAAATGGCAGCGAAGACTCCCCTTTTACGTGCCACCTCTGTGGGAAGCACGAATCATAGGCTATAGAAGCTAGCACAATGCTCCGCGAACTCGGTCAAAGCTATTTCTATTGCGGGGGTAATGTCTCTTTATTGTTCACGTAGGTGAACTCAAAGAATCAGGTACATATATTTCACTTGGAAGATCGAAATCATGTATTAATTATTTATTTCTGAGAGAGGCCGCATTAAGGCGTCATTATCAGTTTACATCTAACGCGCAGAATAATTTGGGCAATCGTAGTGAGGGGTTTTGCTTTTTGTGTTGTGTTTCTGCAGGCTGAAAGCCACCAGGGACGGTTTTATCGTTTTTGTTTTGGTCACGAGAGTTTCGCCGAGATGTATTTCGAAAGATTCCAGCCACTCACTTCCGTTTTCACGTTTCTCCAGGTCGTTCTAGTCACTTTCATAGTTTAGATGTTTGTCGCGTGTGTTATCGCAGCCTCCGTAATTCTTCCTTCTTTTTACCGGCTTATGTCAGCCCAATAGAGACATCATTCAACAGAGTGCCAGTCTCTTCTGCTGTTGCCTAGTGCTTTGTCACCATCTCATCACTCTGGCGGAGGTGCTGCCGCTTGTCTCCCCGACTTCAATTAGAAGCCGAGACAGCAGCCCTATTCTTGTCGCCCTGGGGTAACAGCGTGCAGGTCACCGAGGCTGCAGCCGACTTCAAGGGCTGCAACATTAATCAGTCTACTACTGAACACATTTTACCGCAGAAGCAAGCCTCAACATTAAATATGGTCAATTTCAACCTACAGGTTCCGGTTATTATCCAGCAGCCCCAACCGCCTCCAATTTTAATGCGATAGCTTTCAAAGCCGTGTTCATTGTAAATCCGGCGTCGGCATTGGTATTCTGAGCGAAAATTCACGAACATTGTTATAGCAGGCGGTTACTGGCAGCTGACATGGCCGAGCACTGACTACACGCAAGGTTGACGGACGTTTGGTTTAACAGAAGCCGCCGACTCGGGCCTCTCGTTTTGATATGAGGGAGTGATATCAAAATCAGCCTACCAGGAGCTCATCATTCGCATTATCCCTAATCCACGCAGGCACGTTCATCTTCCCTGGTTAAATTGGTTCTTTATATGTGGCTTGGCCGCGTCATGCCTTTAAAGGCAGAACACAAGTTTTTTCCCAATGGTGTTTTTCAGCCGCGCTCCAGGACACGATTCAGAGGACTCGATAGACGAGTGCGAACGAGTCGCCGCCTTTATGAATTCGGACAGCGCCTTAAAGCTGCAAAATGTATTCTTTACTCTGGATAAGGTAGCTCGAAAGGTGTACCAAAGCCAACCGTCCTCTCTATTGACTTGGGAGGAATTCATTAACAGACTATTAAAGCAGTTCGCGCGCGTCGTAAGTAAAAAAGAGTCAAACGTCCTTCAATCTGTCCAAAACCTCCAAAGCCAAGCTCCCCAACTAGTCCAGCCGCGCCTACGTTGAAGAAAAGCTCATTTCTTGGCCGTATTTGTCTACATTGTTGACAAAATATCTGTGGCAATTAATTTTTTTCCGGACGCAGGTACTTTAGGTAGGATTGAGGGGGCTGCATGCTGCTCTCTTACGTAGCTCCACTGCGCAAGAATTTATCAGGTATTACAGCAGTTGCAAAAACCGCTGTGTTCCGCGACGATATGCAACGCCAGCAATGTTGCGAAAAATTCTCGCCTAATTTAGGACCTATGCAGTACCATTGACTACATTGCAGAGCATGAATAGCGGTCTTCAGATCCAAGAAAGTCTGCGCAAATGTTTTCTTGATTATGTCTCGTTTCATCCATAATATTCACAACTAAGAACTAAGAAGAACTAAGAACTAAGAACGGTCTTTCTCCTTGGAGAAATGCCAACTTTGAAAACACTCATCGACAAGGCGTCATTGTGTGAGCTACCATTAACCTCATGTTACGAAGAGGGCAGAATTCGCAGAAGACATCAAGACGGCATGCCACCACAGCCGCGTCAGCAACAGCGCACATATGTTCTCGCTTCTGTTAGCGGGGCTGATACCAACCATTCGGAGCAGCAGACGCAATCGTGACCAGCCGGGAGTAACTGCAGGATTAACGGAACAATACCGTCTGTCCTTTTGCTCTTCTCCTCCGTGTAGTACAATGTAGCGATGTAGTCCACTGAGGTTGGCTTCGTAGAACAGGCGTTCCCCAGTCGCTGCCAGTTCATGCACCATTTCTGGCTTTGATTGACTACCGTTATACAAGCTGTCAACTTGCCACCTGCACAGCTGCTATCAATCGACGGCTTTTACTTTGGTTTGCGGGTTGTTGAACATTATTTTCAATTGTATTTCCTCAGAGAAGGACGTGAGTATTTCTTCTCAGTGCAAATCGTTCTCTCTCATCGACTGTTAAGCACATGTTACATGCATAATAAGTCTCCAGTCTACTCTTTGCCTCCAAGTCCCTCGTTGCTTATCACATCGCAGCAGCAACCTTTACAGGCCGGACGTGGGCAGCTCTGCCTGGCTTACATAATCCAGACGAGCCAACGGACTATAATCTCACAAAGGAACCCTGATGTTAACAGTGAACACTACAGTTCGTTCAGTCTGATGCAGGTACAGACTGAAAAAAACTCGAGGATGATCCGAATTTGAGCACTTGCCATGGCGAGATTGAAGATTCCACCCAAGGGCCCCATTAAGGAGGATTTTTCGATGATCTCACGAGCTCCTTTTTCAGTCGAGACATCCGCCTGGATAATATGGACCGCGGCTCCAGCATACTGCCAGCGACGAATGCACATCTGCTGGAATCCGTTCTGTACTCCCGAACGACGGCTGAGCACGAGCTTTCGGCAACCGCGGCCCACCATCCAGTCGGCGAGTTCCAGGCCAACGCCGCCCAGCCCTCCGACGATGACGTAGGTCTTGTCCTCGAAGAAGTACGTCCGTGCGACGGCCTCTACCGCTGAAGTGGAGGCAAGGCATGTTTTTCGTGGTGTCTCTTCCTCCCGAATCTGCGTTAAAAAAACCACCAAGTTTTACGTTTCCAAGGGACAAAAGCCATTTTCGACGCAAGGCACCGAAATTGGTTTCAAAAGGGCAAATATATATATAGGTATGGAAAACGAGTTTCAGTTGATTCGTGTTTCATTTCATTTCAGATAGCCAGCATTTTGTAGTGCTCGCATATTATTGCTTTGATCCAACTGGTCTTATTCCACAGCGAATATGTTACCGCGGAAACGTGTGATTCGTGAACGTGATGACATCTGGTCAGGTGATAATACTGGTGTATCAAGTGGTCGCTTACGCTAATAATGTATCTCGCAGAGACATAACTGACACCGCTTCAAACCCTTCAGGTAGAGCCAGGGGCAGAAACCACTCACTAGGTTCGGTTTCAACTACTTCGGCGTCACGACGCTTTAACCCATCGTTTGCCGGCTCCTTAATAAAGTTATACATACATACATACATACATACATACATACATACATACATACATACATACATACATACATACATACATACATACATACATACATACATACATACATACATACATACATACATACATACATACATACATACATACATACATACATACATACTACATACATACATACATACATACATACACACATACATACATACGTACGTACGTACATACATACATACATACATACATACATACATACATACATACATACATACACACATACATACATACATACATACATACATGCATACATACATACATGCATACATACATACATACATACATACATACATACATACATACATACATACATACATACATACGTACGTACGTACGTACGTACGTACGTACATACATACATACATACATACATACATACATACATACATACATACATACATACATACATACATACATACATACATACATACATACATACATACATACATACATACATACATACATACATACATACATACATACATACATACATACATACATACATACATACATACATACATACATACTCCAGCGCACCTGCTGAATGGAAGAAAACCGATGCTTAAAAGGAATTATTTATTCACACTCAAGCCGGCTGCTGTAGAAAGTGCCTGGATTCGAATGATCTTCTTTTCAACGAGAGATGGTTCGCATCGTACTTGCAGGCAAAGCTTTCTCCTACTTCATGCCGTCGCCATGACAACGGTACCACCCTTCGGTAGGCATTTCTGGGGCCGCTATGAGAGGAATTGACGCTGCCATAAGAACTATCCAGACCATATTTTATAAGTAGGTTTCCTGCCCCTGGCCACCCTTCGGTCTCCTGAAATTGAGTCATGAACCAAAATAAACAAAACAACGACATTTCGAAGCCACAAAGCCTATCTATTCAGGGCTCAAGCATACCAGTCGAAAAAAACAACCTGCAGAGCTGTGTCAAAAATGCGGCAAAATATTCTGTGGTTCTGTCGTAAGGGTCGGAATTTTCTGTAGTTTTGTAGTACTTTCCTTTAGACCTGTAGTTATTTCTATTATGGTTTTCTGTAATCTGTTGCTCTGTAGTACTTTTCTGTTGCAACTATCGAAAATTCTGACGGTACTACAAAAATTTATGTGACAATAGGTTCACTTTCAAAAACCGCCCAGAAACTGTTTTGTGACAATAAAATATCTCCTGTAGTTTTTTTTTCGACTGCTATCAGTCAGCTGAGGCTCCTGTGGTTCGCTTGTCACACTTTTATTCTCACTTACGGGGTCTCTCATTGCCTGAGTCACTTTGCGATGTTATAACACATGCGGACGTTAAACCACCTATCGCAGGTAATATAGGAGTAGAGTGAACTGGCCCTTCTGCCTGTAGCGCTGTAGTTGGTGTACAGCTCTTTGTGGCATATTTCTTGAAGGTACACTGCTGCCACCACTCACCTTGGTTTGGGAGTAATAATATTCTAAGGTTCTTTTCTATGATCCCGTTCCTCACGTAGCAACAGACTTTTCCATTGCTGAGAAGTACTGCATTCTAAATATGCTTGCCGCTAGTCTGGCGTCTACTCTGAAAAGAAATCCGTCTTCACTCTAATTAATCACTAAATGCTAGAATAGAGTCTCTGAGTAACATCTGAGTAACCTCAGAGTAACGTTCTCGACACAGTACCGTCTTACTGATGGGTCTGGCTGCTAATGGCGACACTTGTATTTATATATTTTTTCATCTACCGTATAAATGACATGTTTTCAGTGAGATCATATTTGTGATGCACATGTAGTGATCTAGCAAGAGAAGTAAACATTATATTTTCCTGTAACCCTTAAGCGGTCACAATGGACTCTCGTGGACAAAAGCTTTCAGGGAGTGCATGAGGAATAAAAGCTCGTAGCTCTACACTAGCCGCTGTCTGCGGAGGAGTCTAGACAAGGTAAAAATGGGGCTAGCATGCTCTTCCGCGATATAGTGTACTCAACTGATCGCCAAATACTGTACGCCGAATTTCCTTTACGAAAGCTTTTGTCCCTGAGAACGCGGGAAATATTTTGCTATAAAACCCGAAAAGATATAAACATGACGCGAGCAATGGTTTTCCGTTGAATAGCATACAATGTATGGGACATACCACAAGAACGTTTTTTCCTGTGTGCTTTCCAGAGGCCAAACAGCGGAAAGTTTCCTCGACTTGGTTCCAGGAAAATCGGTTTACTCCTAGAGGCTGCACCACACCCGAGGTTATACCCTCACTGACAAGCGCTCGAACACGACGCTTGTCCTTCGCTGTGAAAGGGTTACTTTCATGCAGGGCTTCCAGCAAGATGCCGTGGAAGGTGACGTTCTTGAGAAAGACGGACATTCCCAAAGAAGAATCTTTGGAAAGGTCAACTTTGCCGATCTCAAGAAATCTGCCGTTCTTCGCCAGGCAACGCAAACTCGCCTGAAGTTTCTCTTCGGACAGAGAGTTCAGCACGAGGTTTACACCTGGAATGAATGACAAAAAAAAATTAAAACGGCCATGAGGTGGTCATTCGATGTAATCCCGTTTTGCACTCCTCCGTGTAAGATAAAAGTCTGTGATTCTAATTCAAAAGGTATGAGTGCCGCCACCCCTGTTACATACTGCAAATAACCCGACAGTAATTGGAGTCGGGAACTCTTTCTAGCAACAACGAACGCAATATTTCAATTTTACATGACGTCACAGAAACATAGACGGTGCAGCGCCATCAGCAAGTTAGGTTATGATGTTAATAAATGAGCCTAGTTTTTCCTTCATTGGTAACTGAGGTAGCGGTCGTCCCGAATTTGGTATAACCTGATAAACACACTAGTGTACATATATGGTAAGAGTCATGTAGGTCTTCTTCATTGAAGTTGAGGCACATTCTGCACTAAGTCACACTAGACGCGTGCTACAGATGCCTTATCTGACCGACGCATCGATCTGTTGCATTTTACCTGCGACGGCGCCTAAAAGGCTAATGGTCCCCTATTGTCGCAGTGTGAGGTTTCAGGCCCTCGACGTCAATCATACCGTAGAGCGGATGATGGCCAGAACTGTCTTGTACAGAGCAAAGGCCGCTCTAAAACTTAGCTCTCAATCAAGCCTGAAGAGCTGCGCTTCTCTGCACCTTACCACGCCAGAAAATATTCATAAGAGTGGCTACGCCTATTAAGTTCACACCTTAACGCCCACCAGCAGCGATCTTTGCCGAAAATTTCAGTTAACGCCAGCCTTCCGGCCTGTTTCGTAGCAGGTATGCCTAGCGAGACCCCTGGCGTGGGCCTTCGATTTCCACTGTTCCGTAGCTTAAGGAGATTCACAAGTTTTAGCGATTGCATGCTCCATCAAGTGCAGCTCTCCACATAAGAGCGACATAACATGGACGACTGCCTAAATCGCGAGGCACGCGCACATTAAGCAGAAAGCAGTGATATTACCCTCTCTGACAATTATTTCAGACAGGCGAAAGCTGTCGGTGGCGCTTTTAGATAATGAGTTTGAATTTCGGCCATTTTGTCGACGCGTAAGCATTCTAGGCAATTCCCACAGCAAATTCAGTTGTCTGTGAATTAGCACATAACATGCAATCTCAGTAACTCATGCTGCGCGATGTGAGTGTAACCTAAAAAACGGGTGGTGATAAATTTTTCTTAGGCATTCAACTATGCGTTAATCATACTCGATGTCTATTTGTGACGTGAAACACAATAAACCTAACCAAACAGCACCATAGCTTCGAAGCCCAACCCATACTATACACGCCATGATGTGAGCTGAAAGGCGTACTCTTACAGCTTTCAGAACACGTATGCTGATATTACTTCATTTTTGCACTAAATACTCATAGGTTAAGGCGTAATTGATGAAACGTAGATTAAGCAATAGATAATTGGGCCATATTTATTATATAAGTGTATTCAATGATGGTTTATTAGGTAACATATAATTAGTTATTCAGTTAAGAGTTCATTAGTTAACATTTGACTAACTCTGATCTCCACCGCAAGACAACATAAAGCAAATAACAAAATAATTTAATTCATGAAAAATCAGACTTTCACCTCCTAACACAATACAATCGCGAAAATTGTGAGAGAAAGATGAGCCATTGCAAGAATGCTTGCACATATTGATAATTCGTTCGAAATTTCTGCACATTGTTTTAACATAAGCGGTCACCGAGGGCTCTTCTGCAACAAACAATGTAAACTCTAGTATCTCTAAAATGAATTCGTTAATTAGGGCCCAGCTTATGTATTTTGCCGTGAAAATGAAGAACATTTAGAGCGGTTTGAATGTACAAGCGATGCGATGTAAAAAAACAGGTTAGAGTGGCAGTGATATTCCTCGAAGCTGCGCAATCCTGGCAGAGCTTTGAGGCGGTATTGCAAACGGTATAGAAAATACGTAACAGATTAAAATTAAAATACTTCTTTTAGAATGTGACTTATTACCGCGATGCTCCAGAAAAGTAACCGAAGATAACACAACAGTAATCATGGCTATCGCATTACATTTCTTCAACTTTTAATGCAGTTTTCCAGCAGTAACCAACACCTTCATTGCAAAACCTCGTCGAATATACTCAACTTTTGAGGAAATATCCTTTGACGAACTTGCAATGATAAACAATAGAAAGTTTATTTTGCATAGTAGCTGTCCCGACATTCACAAATGAATATCAGAAAACCTTACTTTCTTACAGAGACATTGTTATTTACCTTCTTCCCCATCATTCCCTTGCTTTTTGTGGTATTAGCATCGCACGCAATTCAATTTCGTAGAATCATTGAAGTTTCTCTGTAATACTTAAAGTCGAGAAGCGGCAGAAATTAAAAGAATGATATTCATACAACGGGTTCACTGCGAGTAATTGGTTACAAAATAACAGCGCTTCTTTTCTACCAGGCATTGGGATACTACAAAAAAAAAATATGGGTAGCGTCTAAAATGTCATTCTACTTCTTCAGTATATGCGTCAATCAGAACTCTCTTACCCTTCCCTTCTGTTTCCCGAAGTACGTGCCCCTGAAAAGACATGTCACGTGAGCTCGCAATGTTCCGATCCTCAAGCTGCCAAAACCGACGCTTGAGAAATTCACCCTTTTCTTTGGAGCCTATGGCACAGAAAAAAAAAAGAGCATTTGGGACAGTTGAGATGCTTGACTTTGGTGCACAAGTGAAACGCAGAATACTAGAACCGCTAAAAGCGCGCTAAATTCGATGTAATAGCGGCACTTGCCTAGTCGGAGGCCAATATTTGTAATGCTCTATTACATCAGCTTCTCGGATTTAACCACAGTTCCGGATACTATAAGAGACACTGACCTAACAGGCAACAAGCCCCTTGCTACCCAGCCATGACAATATACCTCTCTCCTTAACAGCTGAGAAGCAAATCAGGATTCGCTTATGAATCTTGATAAATATTTCATCGTAGGCCGGAGCCTAATCAGAAGTTCTATGGGCAAAAGGTATCATTTCCGAAAACCTTCTGCCGAGTCATAATAAACCATCAGCTGAGCGCGGTTGACATAATAGATCATTAAGGAATGGAAAGAAAGGAAAAAAAGCATGCTTTAGTTTTCGTTACACGACCAACCATGCATCACGCTTCTTTCTCCATTCTTTTTCCCTATTCTCTCACTTCTAAGTGTAGGACTTGCGGATTGCACCTGTCTTTTTCATTATTGCTTTTCTACTCTGATCAAAACGTTGGGCTCCGGAGATCGTATTTCAAACATATAGCCTTAGCAATTATGCGCTGCACTTCAGGAGTTCCTTTCAGGGCACGCGACCAAGTAGGGCAACTGCCCAAAGCTGCCGAAATTGCAAGTGACGACAGCGATTCCATGCTCACATTCATAGTGGAAGTAATGGACGTTCCGATTAAGTCGCATGTTTCCCGAGAAGCGTGACTATTCTTTGAAACTAAAAAAAAGAGCGAGCACCATGCACAGAAATTGTTTATTTTATGTGTACAAAAACCTACACTGCCAAAATATAGGGATGCCGGTAGAAAACACATGAATTATGGTCTCTTTGTACCACGGCAGGGTGAGAAAAAAGCAGTACAAGAAGCTAACAAACAATCATTAATAGTTTTTTCCGCATTGCATTGATAACATGGCGATCATAATACAGCACTCACAACACAACTAAGCAATGCATTCAATTCACGTCTCTGTTTTAGTAAAAAAAACCGCATTGGAAACTTCAGTTTACTCAGCAAATTGATGAATGCTATCATTGTGCGTAGCCCGTAAGATCTATAAATGTTTATTTTCACAAGAATGGGTTTAAATAGCCGTAATGGAAGGGATAATTGCGAGAACATTTTCGCACACGATTTCATTCAGCTTATATTTATCACGCTTTAGATCCTAAATCATACACTCCTATTCTCAAGAAACTACCAAACATAATAGCCCTGAGCAAAACGTTTTTACTTGACAAAGCAAACGTGCAAACATTCGACGAAAAAAAAACTTCAACTTCTTGAAAGTTGTTCCTCTGAACGAACTGATGCGCTCGCTACGGAACACTTACCTACGGTAGTGAAGACAGTACATCCCATGGAGAGAGCGATGGAGATGGCCGCCTGTCCGACACCTCCACTACCGGAGTGGACCAAGAGAGACTCTCCCGGCTGCATGTTCCCTCGTACGATCAGTGCGTAGTAGGCAGTGCAGTAGACAACGGGGACTGTGGATGCCTCTTCGAGACTCCACGCGTCGGGAACCTCCCATAGCCAATGCGGATCCACAGCAACGACTGTGGCCATGCCCTCGGCGGGTACCAGGCCCATAACCCGGCATCCCTTCGTATCACGACCCGAGAACTCAAGGCCCAGGAGGCACTCTGAGGTTACCATGTCATCTGCCGGTGTAGGAGGGAAGTGGTTTGCTACCATACGCTCATTATTGTTAATGTATAGTCATGAGGATAAAAGTGTGCCATCCACACTAATCATTGTGGAATATTTACCACATTTAATGGACCCTTACCACCTCTTGATAAGTTTGGATAAATAGACATCTGCCGCTCAAGTTGGCAGTTGAGAGCAACCGCCATGTTGATATGTGCGGTTGCATCCACGGAACCGGAGACGAGTAGTGCACATCGCCATCTCCGAGCTTTCACATTCAAATGTTTGCGTTCGGAAAGTTTCTGGATGAAAGAAAAAGGCTGCTGCTAAAACAACAATCAAGCCAGTAGGTCAGAAATGACCGGGATTTACGCGCCTGATCAGGTCGGTCGAGGACACGGTGTAAGATATAAGCTAGGTGAGTGGACAGCAAGGGAACGACGCGCCTCCGCGGCACGAAGATAGTATTTTAGTTGATCGGCAAGTCAAGAGAGGGCATCATTTGATAGCAAAATAGATCAATTGTGTGTGGGTAACACTTCATGCACTCACAGGGTATTGCGTCCGCAGGAAGCTTTCCTGTCGCGAGCATGACGTCTCGGAAGTTAAGAGGTGCATAGTACACGCTGCAAAGCACTTTCCCGTTGATGCTGGATGTGTCGGCGTAGCGCAGCCGGGACTCGTACCACTGCAGGCTGGAGAGATCGCCGCTAGTTTCGATGTTGACAAAGGCATACTCCGTAACCTTCGGCGTGCTACCTGCATGAAAAAGAATTATAGTAATCAAATCCTTCCAGATGCCATAAAGTGTCGAACACATTGAACTTCGATGTGCATGTGTATTTCCGATAATGCTCATTTTCTCTTTCGGGTCTCTGGGGTGCTATCCTCTTATTTCTCTCTAATAGCCCTCTTTCCTTCTGGTGCGCCCACCTGCTGCATCGACCGAGTTTAAGTTATAATAAACAGAGATTACACAATAGGTTACATCTTGAAAGCCTATTTCTGGCCAAAGCGTTAATATTACATGCGTCAATTATTGCTTAACGCCATGTTTTAATAAATTTACAAAGAAAAGAAAACATTTACAATACGCTGTTTCATTCATGTATTAAAACAAAAATAAATGAAGGTGGAGCATTCTAAAATTAGATTTCGCATTATGCAGTGGTGTACATTTTATTCAAAACTTTCAACGTCAAAACAACTTATTTTCCTTTGCAAGGAATTCAAATCGGTCTTAGTGAGCAAAACTCTGGAAAAACCGTGCGACGAACCAAAATTGAAAAGCGCAGCAATGACGGTCTGCTAGGTGCATCTTGACTAGCTCAGTGTTTAAGCTGCACGAGGCGGGCCCTCAGCTGATATGGTGGGATAGCTTTACAAGGACCTTCGCGGTGAGAGGCAGCGAGGGATCACCAAGGACTGCCTTAAACATTGGACTTCATGTGTTCAGGCCGTTGCTCACATCAGCGTTTTTTCACGGCGTTATCACTGCAGTGAAGGTTTGGCTGCATTTGTTTAAGTGTTATCTTCTCAATATACGCTCTCTTTGAATCGACTGTAAACTACCTGGGTCACCTGAGAGTGGCACTGGGGTTGTCTGCATGTCAGGACTTCTGTCCCAGTAGAACTACTGTTGTTTGCATTCCTCCTTCCGAAATATTGTTCTGTGGGCCACATCGGCTTCGAATATATTGCCTTGTCTCTATTTTATTTCACTATTATGCATACGGTTGCTTTTCCTATCATGTGCCGGCCTCCATCGTTGCTGTCTAACTGCATTAAATTTAAAGTCGCGAGTGCAGAATTTGTTTCCTCACATCTCCTTCAAAAAATGTTCTAGGCCTTCAACCAATGAAAACAAATAGAATGAACGTTTTATTATTTGTAGTGGGCTTAAGTTTAGACGTTTCCGCTTTCATTGAGCTCAATATTGGTGCCACTTATTTGTATTCGAAAAACGCTATGTCAACGATCATATGAGAATCTTGGCTTCAAGACACATGCCCAAGTATTGTGTTACATGTGTTAGTTGATAGCCGTATGCTAAAAGAGCAATTCCTTGCGGAAATAAAGCATGTTCTTTGTCTCACAGCAAAAATCTCACTGCAAATATGGCATCGCCACCCATCACCATTTTATTTTTATGTTACTTCCCTTCCTCAAGTGTAGGATAGGAGGTGAAGACCTTTTTCTTAGCCGACATCATTTTTGTTGACATCCTGGCAAGTAGCCTTGCTTTTTTACTAAAAGCAATGTTGTGCTGCACTCGATCACGCATTGAAAGGAGCTGCGTGGTTCTACGGTCGGGGCATCCGTTTTATCGTATAAAAACTGCAGGGCTGTGCCTGCCTCGTGATGCTTAGAACAGTCGGAGAATACTACAGAAACTTTTCTGTTGTTACGACAGAACTTTTGCGTGGTTTTTGACGGGAAACCTGTTGTGACAACAGAACGTTCTGTAGTAACATCAGAAATTTCTGTAGTTACAACAAAAAAGCATTACAGAACTACAGACAACAGAAATATACTACAGAAAAACTACGTAACTACAGGAACGTACTACAGAACTACAGAAAATTTGACGTTCGCGACAGAACTAGAGAATATTTGTCGTTGTTTTGACATTGTTCTGTAGTTTTTTTTTCGACTAGGAGAGCAGAGAAGGCAGCCTTGAGTGCGCAAGACAACGTTTTCTTTTTCTTCCGTTTTAAATGATCTGCAATTTTGTGACACGTAAAGGGTAGCTGACTGGTTTTATCTATCACTATACATTCACTTCAACGTTCTTGAGATTAAGGGCCTTCTCACGGCGGACAAGCAAGCAAAATCACCTACAGACTCTTTTATTTCAATCAAATAATGCTTGATCTATGTACTGCATGGAACCTATTTTATTTCCACATGTGGTTTGTTACATGTAGCTTTTGGCTCAGGTAAGCATGAGGAATCACTATTTGCAAGCTTTTTTTCATAAACCAAAAGTAAGTACTCCACAGCATGTTTTCAGGACACGATCTAATGACATGAGGTTAGGAATTGACTTTTTGTCGCGCTTTATTTTTCAGTGCTACCAGCAAATTGTCTTCCTTTATTGCTGTGCATTTTCACACTTTAGCGATATGAGATACGGGCTTTAGTGTCTGTATTCAAATGTTGCTAAACACCGGCGATGTGGCGCACACGAGCGCCTAGCTTTTTGCCCACATCGAAAAGTAGAAGTCGGCGGGGAATTTCGACCACCTGGGGTTTTTTAACATTTACTGACATCGCACAGCACACGAGCGCCTAGCTTTTCGGCACTCGTGTGCTGTGCGATGTCAGTGCACGTTAAAGAACCCCGGGTGGTCGACATTTCCGAAGCCCTCCACTATGGCGCCTAGCTTAGTCGTCTTGGGACGTTAAACCCCAAAGCCAAACCAATAACATTTCGGCGGCCGTTTTTTGGTGGGACGAAAACCTAGGCGCTAGTGTGCTGTGCAATATAAGTACACGTTCATGAACCCCAGGTGATAGAAATTTTTGAAGCTCTCCACTGCGGCGTCTCTCATAGCCTGAGTCGCCTTGGGACGTTGACCGTAAAGCTAAACCACACCAAACTAATCACATTTCGCTAACAAGCGAATGCTAGATGTCTTCAATTAGCGCTTATAAGCAGCAATGTCACTTCAAATATCTCGGTGCCATTTTTGCTGTTACGCTGCTATGCTGCTCGCGTCTCTCAATTTCACTCGGCTTCTCCGTCCGTAGCTGCTGTAGAGTGTCCGACAGGATGTATGTCATAATACACTGAAGGTGCAACGCTGCATCAAGTTCGCTCGCTCTAAGTGCTGCTGGAGGCGCCTGCTGATACACTACACAACTTACTCGACCAATCAGATTTCAGGAAGCGCGCCTTCACAGTAAGCAGTTAATCTTACTTCATTTGTAAATAAAGCACAATTTCTTTCCTCTACTATATCTGCGCCATTTATTTTGCCTCTACGATTACTTATAGTTACTATCCAGGCAGCATAAAAAGCTGTGCTAAAAAGGTTTTTTTAAGGTCAAGCTATCTCTACGTAAGCGTAAAAAGCCCTTTCAGAAACTCAGTTTCTCACCACAAATTTGAAACTCAAGGCTACTCTGAAAACAAATAAGAGAAGCAATTAGGCGCCGAACGGCGGCCATGCTTGTCAATAATAGGAGCAGGCGTCTCTCGCTCTGATGTACGCCGTTAAGTTGCAAATTCGCAAAAACTGCGACGCAAACTTGTAGATGGCCTGCGCACACTTTTTCTCCTTTGCGATAAACACATACGCACCCTGACCCATGACATCACTGTGCGTGTTATCACACCGTGCCCCTTACAATAAATATCAGCAATATCGTTCTGAGGCTTCACTCAGGCGATGATGGGGGCGGTACCGACAAGGTGACAAATGTTTCATCCTAAATACAAACCTATTATTGAAGATTGCCGCCTGAGGCTTCAGAAGACGAAAAGGAAGAGGAAGCGCGAGAGCGTGGGGCTCGAGTAGGAGTGTGAGCGCCATATTGGGACCTCAGTAAAGGTCGGATAGCAATGGCTGGTGGTATAGCAATGGCCTTCATTCTTCTACACGTATACTGCGATGGCAACAAAAAAAAAATTCCGGCGTTGAACTAATGCAGAAATTTAGAAACTAAACCCTCTATACAGAAACCTATTTTCGCGTCAGCCCAGGATGCATCGCCAATCAACTCAAAGGAGCGCCAACGCTCCTTTTCGTTTTTTGCTAACAACCACACAGTTTGTATGAAATGACCTTAAGACATTAAAATATATTTTCTTGGTGAAATAACAATTTTTTGCTGGCAGCATGGTTAAAAAAATACACAGCATCTACAAAAATATACACTCGGCTTCCTCTAAACAACTATTTTAAGTTAGGTCGCCGTCCTTGTGCAAGCAGTGCACCATTCTGCTTAAGGCGGCACGTATACGCTGACCATGAAGACCATGAAATAAATGTTCACAGATTGTTATACTCACATTGCATGGTCAGACTCCTGAAAGAGCCCCACTTCCCGTCGCGGTAAACGTTCATCAGAAGGTCTCGCTCCAACCATTTCTTGCACGGCGGGTTGACGGTCATGGCGTCCTTGTCCATGTCGGGATCACTTAGGTTTGCGTCAAATAAGCATCTGTTACGGAAAGTCAGCATACATCATCTCCTCCGTTCACAGACCTTTCTGTCACAAATCTTCACGCGAACTGCGGCATGAAATTGCCTCACATATTTGTTATCGTCGAGCTACTGCAAGGTAGACTTCTGGGTGGCTTAGACAGAGTATGAAATTATGTCTGCTCAGAGCAGATGAAGTTTAGTTTTGAACAATAGCTCATTATAATGCTTATATTGAAGAAAGCGCTAATTCAAACAAATGAGTTGTAACGCAAAATGGCTTAAACCGAAAAGGACGTGTCTGTTAACGTTGCCCATCATCTATACACAGCGCATGCTTTTTACTATTTCTCTTGAAACGATTGCAATAATGCTCTTCGCTGTAGCTGAAGTACGTTTTATTTTGTAGTTTCAGTAATAAGAATATATTGAAGTTCCCAAGAAGTTTTAAAATACTTACCTTATATTACTTCCACCAGTCTCCAACCGAAGGCAGTTAATAAAGCCGACGACACCACTGATACCAATGTCTTCAGCGATGAGCCATAACCTTTTTCCTAGACGACTGCTTTCAGGTTCAGAAATCTTTTCCTTTACTTTATCCACCCATTCGAATTGCGTGTTGCTTAATTTTACCAATTCTTCTTTTGTTTCGGTCTGGGCAACTGCCATTTTCCTTAGTAGAAGCAGCGTGGACCAGTTGTTAGACTTCAGTCCGACCAATCGAAGACCGTAACCCTCAAGAAACGATACCACCGTCTCCTTTTTGTAATGTATAATCGGGACATTGCTTATATTCGAGAGAAACGCTTCCACTGACGTCAAAGCTGTGCGCAAAGACAGAATTACGAATCCACCTTCTTTGCATTGCTTGGATAGTTGTTCCGCCAAAGTTTCAAGATTATTTGGGGCGCTGAGGGCATTGTGCGCAATAACAACCTCAGCGTCAGGCAAGTCACTTGTCATAGCAGATGTGGGCTTCCATTCGTGCTTGAAGATGTCTTCGGGTAAATGGTTCAGCGTCAAAATGTTCGGACATGGGTGGGCTAATGCATACTCGATCTTGAGCAAGTGATGGGACAGTGACAGTAGCCTACTCACTATGGGTGTTAAGAGCAAGTCTCCTCCCTGTGGCGCTAGTTCGAGAATACGAATTTTGCTTCCATACGTGTTCTCTACGGCGACTTCAAGGAGAGGTCTTAATGGATCTTCTTCTAAAAGAGCTGTGTTTAGGACGTCCTTGTCAAGGACCTCTCTGTGGGTCTTCAGGGTCTGCTCTGTGACAGAAGCCAACGATGAAGACGATCTGCTTATTACCTCCTTGATAGTGACAACAACCTGTAGGAGGCCGTTGTTCTCCGCATTGGTTTTGACGTATCGGTTGAGTACTTCTTCGGATGATTCGCAGGAATCATTTTTCAGCTCGAAGGCATCAGTCACATTTCCCCCCCTTTCTTCAAGGATGCCGCGGATGATGCCATTGCATGCACCAACGTACTCTCGTACTTCTGTCTCTCGCAGCTCTACAACTTTATCGTCGTCGATGTAAGGTACGAACCGGTACTCTTGGAGCAGTGGGGTCTGCCTCTCACTGCGCCGCATTGCTAAGGTAGACTTCAGGCCTTCAATCACGACACCTCCGGCGCGGCACGTGTTGAGGTATCTGTCGTAAACAGCATGAATCCCTGCGCAACACGAAATGCAGTAATGTCCAAAAGAGAAATCTGGCCTTTACCTTTAGTTGAACATTTCAATTCATAATTCCAGGCCGGCAAGTGCAACAAAATTAATTAAAATTTAGTAGGAGCAATGTGGAAGTGGTGCGAGATGCGGATTCACCGCTATAAAATTCATGATACGCATTCAAACACATTACCATTCAAAAGCCAAATACGAAGAATATACACTACGGGGTGATAGACAAGCTACTTGGAAATCTTTGTGGTAATCTTAATTCTCTACTAGTTGATAACAGACCCTCTTAAACACTCCCTCAATAGCCTGCATGTCTGCACTAGGCTTATTCCATTTAAGACTTCGCTCTTCCGCCGTCCCACCACAAGCGACTGCTGGCTATGCTTGCCGCAGACAAGTAGATATGCATTCAGTGCTGCCCTTCACACTAGCACAATAAACAGCGATGTTGTTTGCATGCATCAGATTTCATAACAGTAAGAATAATAATAATTGGTTCACAGGAAAGGAAAAGTGCAGTATCTGTCACACGTGTTCTGTAGACACCTGAACTGCGCCGTAATTGAAGGTGGGAGGAATGCAAAATTGAGAAAGTTCCGAATGAAAGTAGAGAGAAAGAAAGAGATGCAGTAGTGGAGGCTTACGGAGTAATGTCGACCACCTGAGGATCATTTACGTGCGCAAACACCGTAGAGCACACGTACACCTTTCCGTTTCGCCTCCATCAAAACACAACATCATAGTAAGATTACTTAAAGAAAAGATAGACATTTTGTGAGTTTTATAAAAAAAAATGCACAGCTTCGTCGGTATGAGTTCAAGCATTCCTTCTTACGCAAATTTTAGGTCATTATAGAAAGATTACTTAAAATGTGCGTACGAGGGAATGGTTGAACGCAAACCGCTGTAGATGTGAATGTTTCTAACTCACAAAGTGTATATCATCATTTAGTTCCAAAAAAATAGAAAATTTAGAGATTCTAACCTTTGTGTCCAGCTTCATCAACGATATCAGCGTGCACCCGGGGATCGATGCGGCAAGACTGGATCTTAGCGAACGGCCTGAATCCTCGCTGCGGGTTGAGGATTTCATATAACTGGAGCATGCTATCGATGAAGGTTACCCAGTTTTTATCCCACTTCAATTTTCCGCGGCCGCCTAAAAAAATAAACAAAAAACATTGTCCTTTCTTTACACTACATCAGGGTGCGCAAAATACGAGGCAAAGAGGGAAATTATCAGTGAAGAGAGAAAGGGCCCTCGTGTCTCGTCAACTACAAACTTGTGCCCCATTTACAAGGATCAATTTGAAATGGAATTGATTTTATAATTACATCTGGCTCATGGCAACGCAAAAAGCATACGACTAGCCACTGAAACTTCGATGTGTCATATCCATATGTCGACGATGTAGGTACTACCTTTGCCACGCACCGCTACTACTGGTAAACCAATTTCTACGATATACAGCCGATGGAAAGGTCCAATCTAACCAGCCAGCTTCCCGGCCGCTACCCAACTGAAAACTGAGAACCGCAGTTACGCCACTGAGTAACAGTCACCAAGTCCATAGGACCAAATTGACCCGAAATATACATTTGAATGGGGACCTGTACAGAGCACGGCCCCTGAAGGACAAGTTTTTTTCAGTAAGCTGTTTTATATGTGTCAGGAGGTAATGGTTTTTTGAGCAAATACGCGTCGTTGCCCACACGTTTCGAAAAATGTTTTTAACGCGTAAATACTTAATAAAACTAATGTGACACTCGGAAAGGTGCCATTAGAGGTACCGAAAGTACACCCTTGTACGGGCATTGGGTTCCATGGACAAAACAGAGTAGACAGCACGTGCTCGGAGTGGCAACTTGGCACCTTCTTGAAGGTTAACTGTGTAGAATGAAGAGAAGTGCTTGTTAAGCCTCACTGCCACTGTGAAGGAAAAGTGTTCCTGACGCGATAGTCACACCTGTTGGGAGCGAAAAATGAGCTATCGCTTTATGTCAGTGTTTGTGGAGGCAGACTTAGCGCCATTTAAACCATGAGCGCTGTGCCATCGGTATCATAGTAGGGACGCGCATCATCGCGTCGGCTTTCAGCATGCTTAAGTATTTTACATCAAATTCAGCCGTTTGACGCAACTCATAAACATTTTAGCGCTTACAAAACGCTCCCGGCATCTTTTTATTCGATGTTAAAGCTCCTTTTTGTCAGTGTCTGTGCAAGGACATAGCAATGTTGCAAAATCCACCCGCTCTCCCCACAATGACCCACGGTAACACTTTGTTCCATAACCAACTCGTGTGACTGAGGCGCAGGCAATGCCCCTTTTCGGAAATTTCCACCAAATCTCAAAAATAGTGTCTCTTACTCGTACACCGTCAATTTAGGAGACGGTGCCGAGTTGGAACAAAACATTGTCTTTCATGGAGCTTTGATTGGGCCCACGTAGCACATAATATGGGGCCCCTGTGGGGCGCACACAGGCACGTTGGACTGGGGCAACCACTCGTGCACTCATTTCGGCCCCTTCAAGGATCAAGTGGGCAAGCCCACTTTCTCCTTGCCCGGTGTATCCCACTCGGGTGTCATATAGCCGTTGCAAGCGTTAATTTACCGCCCATTTGTTTGTTTATTGCAGTTTGTAGCAAAAATACAATTTTTGCTATGGGACCGAGGCTAAAGGTGACGTACAAGTCACCTGACTGGACCTTCGGCACCACAATTGACATGTGCAACACAACGCAGCACGCACAGAGCAGCACAAAATAGTCAGTCATATGTGAGAATGTAATACAATACAATGTAATGTGATTCCCACATGGAACCAAGCCAGTTACCTTGTGAAAAACTTGGTATGCTGTATGTGGTGTTAAACGCCTGAACATCGTCAATAAGTCTTGAAATTCTGTCGTATACACGCTACAAACTGTGAGCCAAAGAGCGTTGGCTACAAATACACATAAGTCGCGCTTCTGCCCTGGCTTAAAATTCCGACGGATAAATTACCAGCCAGTACAGAAACTAAACATTGCGGCGCAATTCCTCAACTTTTGATAAAGACTCGGACGCTCGAAAAAATTTAGGCATCTCAATAAATCAGCCCTTTACTGACGCTTGATCACACTGAACAACGTTTTGTGGAAGAAATTGTCTTTTTAAGTCAGGTTTCAGGAACACAGCAGAAAAATCATTAATCGTGTTCAGTTTTAAACTATCGTGACGAGGTGTCAGAGTTAAACGTTTTTAAGAGCATAACGTTTCGACACATTGCGAAGAAGATGGCCTTCTCCAATTAATTGACACGCTAGTAATCACACGCCTTATCAAACAAGCTCAGTCCACTAGAATGCTTTTATTCTGCAGTTCTGGATGCTAACTTTTCGAACTGAAACTGCTGCAGTACAAGTACTGCAAGTAATATCATAAGTATTATATTTTCTCGCCCTTTGTTCCACATGCTAGAAAACGTTATCTTCGCCGAGTGATTGACTGTCCCCCGACACTTTCATGCTGCTACGTTTCAAGAGCGCTTCTGTTAACGGCCTGGACTTCCTTCGTTATGGACGCCGGGTACTTGTTTTTTAATTCCTTCGCATAAGGACACAGTTATAGCTAGACATTTCGCCTTCTGGTAAACACTACTGTATTACATAGATTCCACAAAAAATACTCGTTGGATCCACTCGGCGTATTTGGTGTTTAGCTACGGAGCGAAAACTGTCACTTGAAGCCTTGTCAAGGAGAACAGACTTTTATGCAAGAGGGGGGAGAGGGGTAGCGCAAACGTATTTATGTCCTGGAGTGTGCAATGTCCCCTAACGCTACAAAAAAAAAACTGTGTTGGTTGAACTTAAACAGGATCCATTCTCAGAGGCATCCTTTAGAGGCCATCTTGACTTTCGTGATGTAAGCTTCCATCCTTACTTCATTTCTTCCTTCCTGTTCTCACTTCCCACCTTTTTCTATATTTCTTAATTCCTTTCGTCCTGCCATTCGTTTTTTCTGTATTTCTTGCTTGACGCGTTTATTTCTTTCCTTCCACATTTCCTTATATTCTTTTTTTTTTCTTTTTTGATCTTTGCACCCTACTATCTATAAACAAATAGCCTAACTGAACGCATGAGCAGGAAATTCACGAACATGTTGGCTTTATATGTTGCCGCAGGTCGTAAGAGCGACAGACAATGCTGCCATTGTTGCCTACGCTTGCAATAAATACTTCCCTGCAAGATATCACCAGACATTTGCCGTTATTTTTCCTGTTTAGGCCAGCTCATGATTTCTGATTTCATAAACTGGTGAGCTTGATTTCTGGACATCAATTTTTTTTATTCTTCCTCTTTTCTGATGCGACCGTCTCGCCGATGATATCAGACAATGAAAGCGCGGCGACTCGCTCTATGAGCTGTTACGACTCACGATGACGTGCGCATTGCGGTTACGTACTGCAATCCTTCGCGCAGACCAACCTAAAACCGAAAACTCTTTTCTCAGTACTCCGGTCCTTTCTTTATTATTGACCACTCATCGATACCAATTATGTAATTGCCAAAATAATAAAATGTCATACACACTCCTGCAATGCCCAGCTTTTCCACGTAGCCCGCCTCAAGACTGGCCCTCAATACCCGTGTCCAATATACACGCACGTGGATAGGCTTCCGGAAACGTAAGATCTAAGTTATTTTAAGTAGGGACGCATTAGCAGCTGCTTTTTTTGTCGCAAATAAGCGAATCTATATTTACCTGGCGCATATGGGAAGAGCGGAAACTATAGCCCTTTGCGGGAAGCTTTTTGCGGGAGGCTCAAATCGTACAAGAAAAGGCTAGCCCTCGTCAAATAGCCCAGAATCCGCTTCACACTGTCAAAATACGCAAGTCGCAAGATTGAAATATTGAACTCGTTGTAACCTGCGTACATCTCTTGCGGTACTTCTCAAAGCAGGGGCAAAACCTGGACAGTCTGCAGAGGGACTAACTTTTCATGTCGGCGCTGAGGACGCTCCGAAACTTTCCATGGTGTTCATGGCCACGCAACATCAGTTCCCTGTAAACGTCGTCTTCTTCGAATTCGTAGTCTGTTTTATCAGCCGATAGACCTGGTAGTTCTGTATCCAAGAGCCGTTCTCTGTCCTCAGTGATTCGAATGCGGCCACTTGCCGCTAGTGTGCCATTCTCACTGATCTCGAACTCTCCGGAGGATGGCATAATGTGCACCGTCAAGCGCACTGGACCTGCACACAAGTAGTCACACTTAAAACTTCGAAGTGGCATGATCGGTGACTTTTGCAGTAGTTCTGGTGGCTAGGCTCGGAAGCGCGCAGGTGGGGCTTGGATATTGTGCAGGATACATAAAGTCTTGTGTACTTTAGTAGAAACCTCACCGTTCTTGGGCAAGATGGTGGCCCTGTGAAAGATGACGGCCTCTAACAACACCGGCACCTCTTCGAAGTGCCTGCCGGAGCGTTTCACCAAGAATTTCCAGGCAAGGACCATGTAGCCAGCAGCAGGGAAGAGCAGGCGACCGTCCAGTTGGTGACCAGATAGGTAGCCATCTCTTTCGTTGGAGCCCAGGTTTACCTCGACGACCTCTTCAGGAAACTGAACATAAGCAGTGTTTTACGCGTAATCATCAATAAAAGCATAACATAAATCCACTTATGTTTCGGCGGTGCTTTTGTACAGTAAAAATCTGTCGCCCACTTTGATTTTGCGTGCTTATACCTCGCTGCTACCAAACTGATGAGGCACTTGAAAATTTCTGTTGAAGAACTTCACTGAGGCGAAGCCATCACACGACTGCTGTCAGGTTGGACCACACAGCTAAAAACGTCGTTTATAATAAAAGATGCCGGTGCGTCGGTTCCTCTTTTTTTTTGCCATATGTGCCGTGGTACGATGCTCTATTCAGTGAGCGATTACATCGCTATGCAATCGTTGCGGTATCAACAAAATTTCCTATTTCATCAAATGATTTCATTGATCATATTTATAGCAAATAGATCATATTTAGTGCAAACCTCCCATGACTAGTCCTATAAAACCCCGGCCCTCAGTCACCAGCGGCAGCGGAGGAACTGAACACGGCAGCTGTCAGACCTGTGACACAGCGGAGGGTGCTAAAAGTTTCTGGTTCCACTGGACAGGCCGTCATTGTAAACTGATCCTGGCAACGTCTAACGCTAGAACCCTAGCTATTGAAGCTAGTTTAGCGGTGCTGTTAGAGAAACTAGAATGTATGAAATGGGTTGTCATATGCCTTAGTGAGGTTAGGAGGCCGAATGAGGCATAAATGTAATGAAGGACTGATACTAGGATTAAGTTTGTTTGTCAATAAGTATATAGCTGGTAATATCGATGAAATATATAGCATTATTGAGAGGGTGGCAGGCATCGTATTAAGCCTAATATAAGCGATATAAAGTGAAGGTTGTGCATGCCTACGCACCTACATGTAGTCATGATGACCATGCAGTTGAAGGCTTTTCGGAGATGTAAAATTGGGAAATGCGGAAAGGAAAGACACAGTATACTGTACTAATGGGCGACATCAATGCCCAGATCTGGCAGGAGGCCAATGCAGTGGGCGACTATGGATTGGACTGGTTCGTCGAGAATGGGCTCTGCGCGATACCGTAGTCCGCTTAAATGTCTGCTGTTTATAGCGGATGCTCAACTCTGGCTTGCAAGCCCAGTATTCGCCGGGTGTCGGCGACTGACTATGAGCTCTTCACGAGGCCTCACCTCGAATTCTCCTGAGTGGGAATACGTTTTTAGATTGGAAGCTCGTTTAGATGGTGATTCAGATTGTCTGTGTGAGTGTTTTCGCGCGAAAAAAGCCTCCGAGTGGAGCGGATTCAAACCGGTTGCGTTCGAGCCTGGGCTCTTAGATTCAGTAGCCGAGCGTACTGATGCACTCCGGCGGATGCTTTTATTCGCTACGAACAGGTTCAAATAGCGTTAAATCTCCGACATTTTTCCTGTCACTGGATATCTCTCTGGTTATTCGCTCTCGTCATCTAAAGAAAGAAACATTCGCTCCCTAGACAGAGCCACCTGTCTAGCAATTATTACAGCGCACAAACATAAGATTAAAGAGTCTAGAGGAAATGTGCTACCTTCTTCGACGCTCTCACGTGATGCAGCATACAGGCGATTACGGCTCATGCTCGGACGAAACCGGGAGTCTATAGACATGCATATTCACTATCAGGTTTAGCAGGTGGCGGTTGTGGCAACCCTGTATTGCGGAGACGCGTAATTCCGTCTTCTCAACGGTAGGGTCCCGCAACTTCTTTCTCGTCACTGGTTGCCTCTGAGCGGGTTAAACGGCAATTGTTACTGAGAGATGTGTCTGAACGCAACCTAAAGGTAACATACACTCATTAAAGGCAGGAAATAATTATGTTGAAAATTATTAAATAGTGTAAGCGTTGTCATTCTCTTGTCTTGCGGCTGTGTTGACGGCAGGTTTTGTGGGTATTAAGAATTAAAAACATCACATGATGCAACCTAAAGGAGAACACCCCCCGGAAAGATATTAGTAGCTTATTTTAATGTTGCAATTCAAAAAACAAATTTCGAAAAAATTTACAAACACAGGATTTGAACATACATTTTATTCGCCAAGTGCTGTGGGTATTAAGAATTAAAAACATCACATGATGCAACCTAAAGGGGAACACCCTCCGGAAAGATATTAGTAGCTTATTTTAATGTTGCAATTCAAAAAACAAATTTCGAAAAATTTTACAAACACAGGATTCGAACATACATTCTATTCGCCAAGTGCTCAGTTTAAGTGTGCTTTTATTCATTTTTAGAATATTTCCACTATCTGTCGCCAGGTGACGCTGCTCAGAGGGCCCTACCGTTGAGAGAACGGAATCACGCTGCGGAGACGCCATAACGTTGGGCGGTTCGAAACTAAAAAGCGTCTACTAGCGTCCTTCCTGCTGCGCGCCGCTGATTTGTCGGACACTTGAGACGCCGTTTGGAACGCCGTCCAACCATAGCTCGGATATCACCGACGCCATACCTGATTTGCCATAAGCCCTCTCTCTCTCTTTCTTTCTCCCTCTCTCATGTTGCGTTATGCGTTCCATGGTTGCCAGGATGGCTGCAATGACGTCACGTGAATAAGCTCTATACCTGCGGCTTTCCCTGATGAAGCCAGGCCAGTCGTTATTACCATAAAATATGTTTTCATGTTTCATGGCTTTCATGTTTGTGAATTGGTGGATTTGTAGGAGCCTACATTGATTCCAGCGAAAATTCGTAATAAAACACCAGCGTCGACTTACGAAAAGGCACAGAAGCGTGCCAATATGCATATTGTATTGTGAACAAATTTTTTACCTCAGTTGACTTAGCATAGGTTTTCTTGAACTGGAGCGTGCCATAAAAAAAAAGGGCTCGTTATATCAAGAAGTTAATTCCATTCCTTACTCTGGCCAGCTGATGAGCTATTATAGTCATTCAAGCCAATATTTAGTTGAAGCAGTGTTTTCTGTAATGGGTCTTCAATGTGGCATAAAATTTCTACGTTTTAAATAGTTTTACGCATTGCCGAAATCAAAATTTCTTCATCTCAGAAATAGACCTAGCAGATGAAGCGTGAAGTAAAACAACTGAAAAAAAAGGTCGTTTAAAAACTCACAAAGTGACAATAACAGTTTTCAGAAGCCCAAACGACACATTTCTTAAACTAAATGCTAAATTTGAATCCCCAACTGGGACAATCAAATTCGCGCCCAGAATAATGTGGACTAAGCCTTCTCGTTCAAACTCTCCTTCCGCGTGTTTTCAAAAAACAAGAATGTTTGCTTCTTTTACGTATTATTATTTAAATACACATTACTTGATATTGCTTGAATACGGAAGAAGCATCGGTTATTTTTGGCTAGATAATGCGGCAGAAAACTCCAGCTCTGAAGCGGTGGCCAGATTATTATGTCCGCAACACAGCTTACAGACTTCAGATACTTCTGCCACACTTTCAGGAGTGCAAACCCCACTAAAGTTCTGATCCATATTCTGCTCTCTTAGCATGCAAAGAGCCGAGAGCAACCACCCGCATCATCATAAACTCAGCAGAATAAAATGGATTGCCTACTTCCACAGAATAGAAGGTCGTTATTGCAAGTTTTCATCACCAACTCATAGCGCAGGTAATCTTCCTTTCGCATTCAGTGTCTATCAATATCCACATAGCGCTCTGCTCTGACAGTTATCGCCGAGAGCGTGGTCCGCTTTATTTCAACGAGGAAAACGGTCATCATCTAATGTCTCACATTTCCGGAACCATCGAAGTCGCTCCATTTGGCAACGGTCCATCGCTGCGAGTGGTCCCAGCTCACGAGGTGGCCAATGCTGGGCGTTCCCCGCGGCACTGGGAATGACACCGCAGGGTAGAGCGGAGTAAGATCCAGCTGTACTCCCAGCGTGTGCAGCTTGCCCAGTGAGTTCAGGAAGAAGGAGAGATTGTCCTCGTCACGCTTCATCAGACCAAGACAGTATGCACCTGAGCCTAGGGCACGTCGCAGTATCGGCTGGAAGTGATTGGAGAAATACCGTTGCCCCTGTATGACCACATTTGGCAAGCAGTCGAAAACGACATATGGTGGTGGCATTATCACGTGTATACAAGGTACGTTCGTGGAACGACTTTTTGAACCACCGTACAGCGAAGCAGGCAGAGCCTTCCTGGTGGATTCTCCTGCACCGCATGTAGGAGTACCGCAGAAAATCATGTTGCAAACGTGCACTCTGACAAAATATTTTTAAAATATTTACAAAGTGATGGGCCTGTTCTTACGTAGCAGCCCCAGCTATAAGGACATGGAGCGCGTGTAGGTCAACATTATGTACTTAAATCTGACGTAACCAAGGCGGCCGGCAGCCGTTAAAACAGAAGACTAAGCTCCATAAATATTAGTGGCAACGAACTTCTTGATCTCTGGAGTGGTGTGGTCTGCAGCAAAATAAGTGTTTTCGGTCGCTGAAAGGAATCTTCTGGAATAGCAAGAATGATGTGCGGATTTTTGAAGCAAGTCTGCACCTTAATTTGTGGCAAAACTGCTCAGGTGACTATGCTAAGTTGCATCTCGCATGCGACCTACAAGGGAAGCATACTTAGACGACCAAACGAAAATATGAATAATGTTTCCATATAAACATCATAATCCAGTTATTGCTCATGATATCGATACATCGGGCTGTAGTTTCGGTTTGGCGTACATCAGTGACCAGTGGTTAAGCTCTAGATCGAAGGGTTGCTTCAGAGACAAGTGGCAGAGGTTGGAGGAATATAAAATGCGCAAATATATTAGACGCCTACTTTTCTCCGATGCCTCCTGCCCGTCAATGACGACCTCTTTATGCGGCAGATGCATATACCTTGTTTCTCCTAAACCTAGTCGAACCCCAAGCATCGTTGCACCTCCTCGTTACAAATGAGATTCGGCCCTGAAAGAAGCAGAATTTTTCTAAACCCGTCTTGAAAGAATGCGAAGTACAAGCCCTGTGAGGAGTCGATCATGGCCTTGATGAAAATACAAAGAATTAGGTGGTCATGTTTCCACTGCTTTCTTTCTCGTACAATGAAAGATTCTGTCCAGGAACCCCTGCCTTACTATAGCAATTAGCGTCCTTCAAACATCCGCTATACAGAACCTAACGCACATTCAGGGACGATGTTGACTCACCTGTAAGAGGCAATGAGGCCCGACCTCTACGATGATAGCGTCTTTGGGTACATGTAAAATGGCTTCATAGAAAAGCACGGGAGCAACGAGGTTGTTGACCAGATAGTCTGCAGAGCATTCTTGCGCTTTGGGTTCCTGCCAACGACTCTTCGGTAGCGAGGAGCTGATCCAGCGTTGGCTGCGTGGTTTCGGAGTGGGGATTATCTGTGGAACGGGAGAATGGGCTAGTGAAATAACTGACTAACGATATCCTATCTGGCGGATAGCTATAGCTTCTGTTGTGTTCTGGGAGAATGAAAAAAAAAATGCCATTGAAGTGTGCTATATTGTGCAGTAATGCGAAAGCATTGCGAGTGCTCTCACGCTCCCTAGCGGACCTCAGCCGCACTAGGCCAGAAGGCGTACGCTAATGGCGAAAGGGTTAAATGAAGCAGCTGCGCAGATGGAACTTCATGCAGACGACGATGTTGAATGCACACCGCGAGAGCGTTCTGAAGTTGGAACTTGATAAAGACGATGTTCACTGCTGAGCGCGATAGTGTGTTGCAGTTTTACACGAGGCATAATTGGCTGCGGCGATAGGATAGTGATCTCGTGCTTAGGCAACGGAAGCTCATCTGTTCGTTGTAGCGAGGGTTCGTGACACAGTCGCGAGGGTTATTTTCTCTATTTATTTATTTATTTATTTATTTATTTATTTATTTATTTATTTATTTATTTATTTATTTATTTATTTATTTATTTATTTATTTATTTATTTATTTATTTATTTATTTATTTATTTATTTATTTATTTATTTATACAATACTGCCGGCCATAAAAAGGCCCTGGCAGGAATGGGGCACAATCGAGCATCGTTATACACACCTTTGTACAGTACATTTTTCCGTGGAAAGAAGAGAGCAGAAGGAAAGAACAAGAACACATTTCGATATATATTACAAAATATAGACGTTATTGCTTCAAAAATTGTTGAATTGCGGTGAGGACAATTGGATCTTCAAACACATGCGAAGGCAAACCATTCCAATCGGTTAAAGTCCTTGGGAAAAATGAATGTTTGAATTGGTTTGTGCGGGCAAATACAGGAGTTAGTTTATGAGGATGATGACGCCTCGTAACTCTGGACGATGAGGGTTGAAAATACAACGAAGGATTCATACGGAGCGTGCGATAATAGATTTTGAAGAGGAATTTTATTCTTGCTAGCCTTCGCCGAGATGCTAATGATTCTATTTCATTTATTCTTATCAACTGTGATGGGGAATCATGTCTGCGGAAGCGGTTATATATGAAGCGTACTGCTGATCTTTGTACTTGCTCTAACTTATCAATATCCTGCTTTGTATCAGGATCCCAGACTTCGCAGGCATATTCTAGCTTGGAACGGACTAAACAATTGTATGCTAGACGCTTTACATCGGAGGTGCAGTGCTTGAGCCTATGTCTCAGTTGGCCTAGTTTGCGACGGGCAGATGAGCAGATGTTCTGAATATGGGGGGACCAGTTCAAGTGATTGTTAATTGTAACTTTTAAATATTTGAAGCTGTCGGTTTCAGTTATAAGGGTGTCCTTTAGAGTGTATCGGTAAGAATGGTACGATTTTTGTTCGTGATGCGCATGAACACGGTTTTATTGACGTTAAGTTTCATATCCCACTTTATTAACCTTTAACCTATTAACCTTTCGTGCTGACACGCTCTGTCAATTCCTTTTAGCGCCACTTATGAGCGAAGGAATTCTGTTGCATTAAAAAATGACATACAATATTCCGTGTCGGTGAAAACACGCATGACGTGTTACCTTTGAGCTAAATGTACATATTATGACTAGCTTCATTTATATACTGTGGTAGCATTTCAGAATACGACCTGCGCCACTTCACGCATAAATGAGTGCAGTACTTAAGAAAACTCTTTGCTCATTACAGCAATGACAAAACACCAAATTATCTCCGGACAGCTACTTTTACAGTAATCTAAATAAGCGAACGCAGTGCTTTGAAAGCTCATTCCTACCCCGGAAACAAATCAGTTTCTTGATTGTCAGAAGGAACATAGAGAGAGAAAGAGAACAGAAGCGCAGAAAGGTTAAGTAAGCGATGCCCAGTAGACTACTTTACACGTGAGTAGGAAGCAAAGAGAAAAAATGAAAAGAAAGAGCGTCAACCAAATGTTCTGCCCATGTTCAAAGCAAATCCACAAAGCTAGTGGCCTTAAAACGAGGAAACGTGATTACTGTATCGTACCCCCAGCTCATGCAATTGACACTACAGACAGCAATTGTGTTTTGTGAGGATTCACTTTTCCCGTCGCACCGCAGGAAACAGTGACACTCCTTTCTATCCACATTCCATGCTCTACCTCTAAAACTTCCCTTTATGCAGGAACAGACATCATGAAAGAAGAGGGACTTCGTTCCCTGGCGGGCAGTTCCTTTTCCGCCCTCCATCAATCTAGTGATTACTCGGATGTTCGAGGAGGTATCACGCTGTGGAATGGTTAGCGCACGGCCAACCTTCTTATTTAGCAGGGCTTAGTTAGGTCATGACCACACGAAACCAAGGCTTTGCCGCTGCTGGCGCTGTATCTGCGATACATCGTAACTGCAGCACCTCTCACGTGTTCCTCAACTCTGTGAGCACAAGCAACAGGCTACCGACTGCAAGCCTCTCGGCAAAAAGCACGTTTCTTCTGGATAACTATCTCATCACCACAATTATTTTGGTCATCTATGGAAGGTTCTTTCCTGATGAAACCGACTACCCTATCGATGAATGTAGTGGTTCTTGCTTCACACTGAGCCCCACCTGCTAATATATTTGTGAAAAGCATATGCTGCAGTACGAATCCAAACCGCTCGATTTACGTGGAATTCATTACAGCGACGATATACATGCGAACAGCTGATCTCATGAACCTTCATCCAAACATACATTATCAAATCTAGCCGTTACTTGATATGTGCACTTAATCTACACTAACTGTTCTCTCACCCCAACAAAGGATAGAAACAAAGCGAAGTATTAGACTGTTCGTTCTGAACATAAATTCTCACCTTCGAAGTTAATTAACTTTTGCCCCGCCGGGGTGGTGCAGTGGTAAGACGCCCGACTACTGTGCCGGAGTTCCCGGGATCGAATCCTGGCCTCGGCGGCTGCGTCTCGATGGAGGCGAAACGAAGTGGCGTCCGTGTGCTGTGCGATGTCAGCGCACGTTAAAGATCCCCAGGTGGTCGAAATTACTCCGTAGCCCTCCACTACGGCCCCCCTTTCTCTCTATCCACTTTCACTCCCACCTTCTTCCCTTCCCTTATGGCGCGGTTCAGGTGTCCACAGAGCAAGTGTGACAGATACTGCGCCTTTCCCTTCCCATGAACCAACCAACCATCGAAGTTAATTAGTAGACAGTTCCTTCGGAACATATTTTCTCACCTCTTGCAAGGCTTTCATGAAATCTGGTGCGATGGCCAGCATGTCCCGGCTGTGGAAGGCTACGTTCATGCTATCAACCTCCCGAGAAAATACATCCTCGTCCTTGAGCTTTCCAATCAACTCTTCCACTGCGTCAGCGGGCCCGGACACGGTCACCGAGTCTAGGGAGTTGTGGCACGCCGGGACCACACCATTGCGGCAGCGCTGCTCAGCTTCTTCCCATGTCAGTCCTGCAGAAAGCAATTCGAGGGGTGCACTTAGACTCCGCTAGTGCAGTACTGCGACCACATCTGTTTTGCTGCTGACGATTATGTTCCGGCATGTTCGTTTTTGTATGCTTTTATAGCGGTTATAACAGGCATTTTGCGCTATCTAAAGCGCAAATGTATGGATGCGAGAGTTGGACTGTGAAGAAGGCTGACCGCCGAAGAATTGACGGGTTTGAATCGTGGTGCTGGCGGAGACTCTTGAGAGTTCCTTGGACGGCCAGAAGATCAAATCAGTCGATATGGTTGACCATAAACCCTGACTGCTCATTGGAGGGTCAAATTCTAAAGTTAAAGCTCAGCTACTTTGGTCATCTGATGAGAAGAGAGGAGTCGCTGGAGAAATATTTGATGTTGGGAAAGGTTGAGGGTCACCGCAGAAGGGGTAGGCAGCGAACGCGATGGTTAGATGGCATCCTCGAGGCACTGCAGATGAAGTTATGTAATGTTAGGAAGATAGTGAGAGACCGGAAAGCGTGGCGTGATATGGTCCATAGGGTCACGAAGAGTCGGACACGACTGAACGACTGAACTGAACGGAACTGAAAGCGCAAAATGGTCCCAAATATGGAATAATGGTTCCAATGGAATAACGGCTCCAATCATGGCTCAAATATGTTTTTCTTTCTTGACATTTTTCCTTATCGTGAAGGTAGCCTTCTTATTTTACAGCTGTAAAATTTACTGCTCCGGTTTGCCAGCCCGTGTCCGCATTTTCAGGAGAATCCAGAATCCCCAACTCATATAGAGCGATCATTTATGACGTCGCCGCCAGGTTTCACGTAGGTCAATCGTGCACAAAAAACCGGTACTGGATCCTACAGGAAATACATAACAGATTTTTCTTGAAAGAATCGCTGGGCTTAGTTCGGCTGCGTTTTCATGTTCCGGAACGAACAACACCTTTACTCATTACAAGCTCAAAATAACATCCCCCCAAGGGGCACTTACCGACTGCAGCCATAGCTCCCTTCGGCAAGTTTCCCATGTCGATGCATCGCCCTCGCCAGTATGCGCAGAGCACAGTCTCTTCGCATGTCAGACAGCCGTCGGCGTAGCCGCAGCCAAGCTCCCCCACCGAGTGGCCCAACACGCCATCCGGTTGAATACCCACAATGCGAAGCGTGTCTACGAGCGCCACCTGTTGCCAGAGTAGAGAGATATATACCACGTCTCCTGCTTTATTTCGAAGCACGGCTTGCTGTGCGCCACCACCATAGCAGGTATTCTCCAGACGAAGAGAATAGAGCAAACAGCGGATGAACTAAGTCCGCAAAACTTAAGCTACAATGAATAAAGGCCGCGGTGGAGGATATCATAGCCTCCATCATTAATTACGTGGGGAACGGTGCCCAACAACGCTGCATTTCACGCACATACATTATTAGATATTTCTTCAAACGAGAACGTGGCCAGTGTTCCAGACACTCTGCAGGCTTCAATACACGTAAAGTACAACGCTTATATTTGTTAGCTTCCGCACGTGACTGTGTGGAGTATTTATTTGATTAGCAATGCCCCTCGCACAACTGTACACTTTGCGTGTGTCATACAAAGTCAAACATCTGCCGCTTTCAACAAATTTTCTAAGCTCATCTGGAACGCTGTCAAGCGTGTTTCAATATTGAAGCTGAAAATTTGCAAAAAGCTTTTAATGCTAACACAGCACTTAATTAAATAGCCCATGAAAAGCTGTGAAGAAAACCTAGAAAACGTGCATTAGGAATAGGTGTCACATCAATCTCTTCGCAATACAAACATTTTTATGCTGACTTAAAAAGCACCCAACAAATCAGCGATAACAAATGATGCTGCTCATTCCCCCTCCCCCCCTTTCCACCTTAATCTGCGCACGCTTGCGCGCAAGAAATAAATCAGGAGAAATCCCAACGGTGACCCACAACTCTCCATTCCTTTACCCCTCGTATCATTTGGAAGCGTTCAATGTCGGGGCGCACTGAGCGAGACCTGATGAAGAGGAAGTCTGTGGGAACTTGTCGCCCTAATAAGTTGCGAGCGGTCGCCAGGACAGTAAATTATAGGCTCGAGGCACATACCTTGAACATTGACTCGAAATCTCACAAACGCCGTGTGTTGTACTTCTTGCAATATAATATTAGCACAAGTATACATTTCAGACGCCCTTTAACAGAGCACGACCAAATATGTTTTCCATTAAAGCGAAGCCCTCACAAAAGCAAACCTAAAGTTAATCATAATGAACACTAAGTGATTTCTAATAATGATATTAAATGAACAGCATGGCATATTTATTTCCAGTGTCCATTCAATTTCTTTCGCACATCTTTTTGTTTCAGAAAACACAAATGCCTCTTGCAGCCTGCGCCTGTTATTGTTCTTCCCATTGGTCCAGTCTCCAATTGTATTTCTGGCATTATAAAGCTGACCAACGCCTTTAATATTTCTTCATCTTCACCTTTATTTCTTCATCTTCTCAAAATGGCTTTCAATGTTAACTTTCACGCTAAACTCAGCTGCTGCATTCTACACATTGTTAGCTTTCTGTACACAATAAAAGCTCAATGATCAATTAAAATGTTATTCATTTGTACGAAACCCTTCATTATATTACAAAAACTTCCAGCACAAAACTAGGATCCTAGAAGTTTACCCTGGTTGATTGTTTTCTTGCTAGCCACTCCTAAGTCGCTATTAACGACTATGAATGCCCCTCAACTCATTCAGGCACGCCTAAGGATCCTTGCTAGCCTCATCAATTTTTGAAAGAAATTACAGTTCTGGATGCACTTACATTTTTTTTCCTTAGACGCTCTATACCACGCGAACATAGGCCCTGGCGTATTTGGTCACCCTATCCTGCCATCAAAGCGTGTGTCCTGTTCTGTTTCAGAACTTCTAGTGTGCACTCGCCATCCTACAATGTAATTTCCTACTTTTCTCTGTGTATAGGAAACTGGTGGGTGGTGCAAAATTATTTTGTAGAGGCCCATATATCTGAGATTGTGCCAGTGAATGCTTGTGTTATATTCACAAGCCAGCAGCCAAAGAAAATTTATCAGAAAGACAGAAAGAAGAGCCACTAGCTCGGCGCGCCGCTTGCTTGTGGCTCTTCTTTTTCTTCTGAGAAATACTGCTGCGGAAAATTAAACGGGCTTTGTTACTGCGCATGCATACATTCAAGCATATCTGAAATTCTTTGCCTCAGTATATCGCAAAAAAAGCCTGAATAGCAGGGCTCAAATTTAGCATTAGGGACTATCGCAATCATCCTTAGAATCTATTTTTCTTTTTCATCATGTAACGGTCGTGGCGTAGCAAGTATTCACTCCCAAGCAACCACACAGCGTAGTGTGAGGGCTTCATTGTGTATTTCGGCTTCAAGGTGACAGGCAAGCGGAAAGAGTTTTCCAGCGAACTAACACTGTATAAAGTTTACAACCAAGAATGCACGCGCATGTGATAGCCTACCTGCTGCGTGTATTGATCTCTCGTTAAACGCTGGAAGGATTAAAAAAAAAAATGTAAGCGCCTCTAACGCTCCGCTAAGACCTCAGAATTTCAGATAGACTAACAACTGAGACCAATCCGCAATCGTGCACAGGTGCCTCTTGCATAGCCAGTTGCAATCAGCATGTTCATCATTTGGACTATGCCCACTGCAGGGCTTAAACCTTCCCCATTTAAACCCACTCGAAGACAGAAGTCTCGCGCATAGCCTGTTTCAATCATCATCATCAGCAGCAGCATCATTCGGACTATGCCCACTTCAAGGCGAACGTCTCTCCCATTTTCTACCGATCAAGCCGGTGTTGCGCTGGCTGCCTCTACTCTTTCTTTAGACAGTGGTCCCATACACGAAGCTGACGAGATACGGGTACTCGGACTCTACATACACAAACACAGACGGTCAGACACTACATTGGCCAAACTCCGTAAGGTGGGGGACCAGGTGGGCCGCATGGTCCGCCGGGTTTAAAACAAACGAGGGGGGTTGCGATCTAAGGATGCCTTGCGGCTGGCAAACGCCTTCGTGACCAGTCGGATTCTATATTCGACACCTTATCTCCACCTACGGAAACAAGAGGAGGATGCCTTTGAGGTTATCCTTCGCAAAATTGTCAAGCGTGCCCTGGACCTCCCCATCACTACTTCAAACAGCCGTCTTATGGCCCTTGGGGTGGTGAATACTTTTCGGGAGCTCCGGGAGGCGCATCTTACAAATCAGTACACGCGTTTGTCGCAAACGGAGTCGGGTCGCCGCCTTCTTGCTCGACTCCATATCCAACACACCACACTCATGGAAGACAGGTTTCGCATCCCAGAATTGTGGAGACGCGCCCCCTCGTGCGACCTCTGCCAGCGAATATGTCACATGAAGATCATAATGGTCGGCGCTTGGCACGAGCGGAAGCCCTAGCCCGACATTATGGCAACAAAACAGGTGTATACTACGTGGACACCTCCGGCCCTCTCCACGGGGGATGGTACACGGCCGCTGTAGTTCACAACAGCAAAACGGTTAACGGTCTCACCTTCAGAGCCCAAAGTACAACACACGCAGAAGAGGTGGCGATTGCTCTCGCGGCGTCTCATTCCGACTCAAAATACATAATTACCGACTCGCGAGGAGCCTGTCGGAACGTCAGACAAGGCTGGACTCCCTTACTAGCCTATAAAATTTACTTAAGCTGCATACGGGATACGGACCCCGCACACCGCTACCTTATATGGGCCCCTGCTCATCAGGGTTTGGCAGGAAACGAGGCAGCAGACGCAGCCGCCCGCGCGCTCTCTCACCGGGCTGTTTCCTCCTCCCTACCCGATCAGGAACCCGATTTTAATCCGGCCTACACCTTCAAAGATATCACGACGTACAATCAAAATTGTCATCGCCTTTATTCCAGCCCATGTAAAGGCCTCAAAAAGGCGGATGAGCGGCTTCTTCTCCGCCTTTTCACCAATACATTGCTGTGCCCGGCAGCCCTAAAACATTTTGACCCCTCCTTTAGTGGCAGCTGCACACACTGTGGAGCGGTGTCTTCTGACATCTATCACATGGTGTGGGCCTGCCCCTCCAGCCCGGCTATTCCCCCCATCCCCAACCCAACCCGGGAGAACTGGGAGGCGGTCCTGCTCGGCTGCCACGACTTACAGGCCCAACAAGCCTTAGTCGGACGCGCCCGAGCGGCGGCAACCGCCACTGGGGCCCCCAACTAGGGACCTCCACCTAGCGCTTGTAAGGATCGGTCCCTTATGGGCCGATCCAAACATACCTCCTGGCCCTTGTGTAAATAAATGTTCTTACCACCACCACCTCTACTTTACCCCTGCAAAATTCTTAAGCTCATCCACCTATCTAAATTTTTGTAGCCTCCCTGCTACCTTTTCCTTCCCTTGGAAAATAATTAGTTGCTCTTGGTGACCATCGGTTATCCTCTCTTCGTCCTTCATGTCCCACCTATGCTCATTTTTCACCTTAATTTTGACTAGCATATGAATAACTAGCTATTTTTCGGACCCGCTCAGCACACATCCTATTTTTTAAGGTTACACCTATTATTTTTCGTTCCATAGCTCTCTGCGTTGCCCTCAAATTAAGTATAACCCTTTTTGATTGCCTCCACGTTTCAGCGTATAGGCGAGTACCGGTAATATCTGCAATCTGCATTATTTACTAACTCTCACCTCCACCAAACTTCCTTTCAAGCGCGGCAAGTGAATACATAACTCACTTTAAGAAATACAAATACAAGGAATTACGCACATGCACCGCAAAACTTCACTATATATAAGCTTTCGGACTATTGCGAACAGATATTTCATAGAACAGTTCTGAAATGGTGTCTCTAAAGATGCATTATAACATTGCGAACAAGAAGAACGGTAGTGACTAGATCAGGCAATAAAAATCATTTTTCATTCTGTTTTCATGTTGCACCGTCTTCTCGCTTGTTGCCACATAACATTTTCTTTGGAGGCGCGGTGTACGCCATCCCCATTCTCACCGTGGAGGGTCAACGCAATCCGTACGCCGGGCTTATCGGTCGAGTGCCCGTGGATATCACCGCGCCCCTCCACTCCAGCCCTTCCTTTCCAGAGCCGACCAGCCGCAACAACCGCCACCCCGTCCCCAACCAGGATCTGAAGACTAGTCGCACAGACCAACCGACCAGCGCCGAGACCAGACCAAAGACTGGAATGACCCAAAGGACACGAACACGCAACCTGCGCCCAAGTCCCTCGACGCGACCTCGAGCCATCTGCCCCATGGAGACTTCGGCGGCGGATAGATGTAAAGCTCCAGGGGATGCGGATCACCCAAGCATATCATCACGGTCATCGTCTTCGTGGTGGCAAGCAAATCATTACCTTTTATCTTTTTTTCAACATTCTCACCGCTACGTCATAATCGGCTTCACCGAACCGATCGGGGCGATCGCTAGGTGTCCCGGGGAATTATTGAGAAGAAGAATAACGGTAGTGGCGTGAGAGGAGCCCTCGCGCTAGATTAGACATTAAAAATAATCTTTCACCCCGTAGCCATGCTGCGTCGTCTTCTCGCTTGTCGCCACGTAACAATATCATAGCTAGTTGTTTGATTATCGACTCGGTTTTGCCTGCTCTCAACCCTATAGATACTAGTAGAATTCATGGACCTTCTTTCCTGCTGTCCTTGCAGAGCCAAAAAAGAGGCTAAAGAGAGTTTACCAAGACATATAAACCACTTCTGAAAACCAGATGTAAGCCTCGAGGATTTGTATACGTCAAGTGTGCAACCTCGTCAATTTTTCCGCCCATCCGTCGGAGGGACACTGTCCTCAACCTCAATGTGAATTGATTTAGGAACATAAGTATACGACAGGTCACTATCTTTTAGTACAGCGGGTATCAGCGGAAGCTTTTTATTTATTGGTTATTGGTAATGTACGTGCGCTTTTGTAATCGGCATGAACACGAGTAGCCTTTCCGGATCCAAGGTAAACGACGAATGAATACATGAAAATCCAAACGACTTGCTTTCAGGAGGACAGTGAAATTCATGCTTAAGTACCATTACGAGTCTCTCACTGCAAAAAGATGTTCGGTGATGATTTTTGGAGCTCCGCGGTGCGCTGTGGGTAATATCGGCATAATTTCGTGGTCGCGTCGGCGTTACTTGCCAGTCACAAAAACAGCGATCATTTTGAAGACAGGATGAAGGCGTAATCCCCTACCATGCGTTATTGTTTTTGTGTTATTATTTTTTCGTGACACACACCACCATATCCAGAGGTGACACAAGACCTAGCGGCCGCTCGTGGTAACTGCATTAGAAAACTACGAAACATACTTTAGATGTCTTCTAAAGGAATGGTGGAAATTACGAAACACGATTTTCTTCCTTTTTTGATGCAGTTCCCACGAACCTATGCAGCGCGCCGAACCAGCCACTAAAGTTTCTTTATTTCAGCCACCGACCCCGCACTGCGCAGGCCAATAGCAGATAACTCAAATGATGGTGAGTGAACATTGGCAAGAACTGTTACTTATTTAAACACCTCACATGTGAAACGAGCAGCGGAGCAGTGGTTCGTGGCTCAGAGGGCCGTGTTTAAGACGAATAGTTGCCTGAAAACATCATGTATGTTATATTCAATCCCTGGAATTTATTTAGGTCGCTAAGAAAATAAAACCCTAAAAAGGTGTTTGGATACGTTGCATCTAGCTTGTTCTTCTGGTCATGGAAAAGTTTGTTTCAAAACATTGATGCGCGTCTTCAAATGGCGCTGCTAAGAAACTGAGCTAAACATACCTGAACAGCTGCTATGGATGCTTGAACCGATGCCATGCAGTGGTCGCGTCTTTCGCCATTGGTCACCACCTCAATGAGATCGATGTTGAACTGCTTCAGAACTTCGTGTGACTTGCGGATGGAATAAGCAAACACATCTAGCTGCATCATCTGCCGGGCCATGCCTCTCCACTGGGAACCCATGCCGGTGAAGACGAACCACACAGCACGCTTCTCCAAGGGGACGCACTCGCCGACCGTGAAAACACCCCTGCCGGAGCCGTCAACGGGTACCACAGCGAAGCCCCGGTAAGGAAACAGCTTCTTGTCGGGCTGCCCGATACGGTTGAGGAGCGCGTATGCGGGATCTGGGTAAGGACCTTCATCTTGCATCCGCTCGAGAGTGCGCTGGAGTATTCAGAAATTATGCATTTTTGAACATCAGATCTTCTACAAAACAGTCGGAAAATCGACTGCTCTCTTGTACCTGCTAATGTTCAGCTGTAGAGTTCATACTCGCCCCATCACAAATCGATTGCCAGAGGCCCTGCAGTTCCCAAGTAATTGCCGAATCTCATGCCCGCAAACCACCACATCACTCTCAAAAAATAATAGGAGGATTTGCTCAGTATTATTCGTCAGCAGGTGCCTGCGGGTATAGGTTACGGGTCATGCAGGTCTGGATGCTACCTTCTGGGTTTTTCCTTTTATTCTTCTTAAACCAGCGTGGACCACCCTGCGACTTGAACCTCGTTTTATTTTTCGTTTTTTTTTTAATACCTTCTATCGCTTGTAAAAAGTTCTTTTCTTTTTAATCTCGAGCTTCTGCTCTCTTTTATTTATTTTTGATTGGTTTTAGGCCTGACAAAGCTTTTGCTGGTCCAGGCTCCCTCTCCTTTTTTCATGTTTTTTTTTCTCAGTTCGAGAGGACGAATAAAATGGTAAAATGGTCATTTGTGTGCGCGCATCTCCTGTTTATTAAAGTGCTCAGATCTTATCATTTACCCAGAGTGCAGCCTTAGCTATCACTCGATTTTGACATTATGCAAAACAGGATTTGATTTCTCGCAATCATGAAGCTGATCATGAACGGCTCACTGCCTGCAAGGAACTCCTGGTGCGTACAATGTCTCCGAAGTTCAACCAATGTCTTCACTTGCCCTGCAATATTACAGATGTCGGCATGCATAGTGACCCGGGCTGCATTTGCTTGGGGAGCATAATTCGCCATCAGCTGAATGAAAATAAAAATGAAATTCGGGGAAATAAATGCAGCAGTAGCTGCCGAGAAATTGTCGTCGGCTTTGAACATTTTCTCGCCAGTTCTACGTTCGAACAACAAGATAGGTATTTGCGGCTGTGATTCCGACCGCAGTTTTAGTTGTCAGAGCCAAATTCCGTGCCTTTATGCAAAAAAGCCTTTGCCAGAAGATTTTGATCACATGGGATAGTTTTCATAAAATGGCAGCCAACAGCCACAGACAAGAATGAAAGAAAAGGGGATGTTTTTGTTATTAATTTGAAGTATGAATTAAACGTGTACATGGTTGCCACGAAGTAGAGCACACAAAAAAAAAGACAACTCCATTCCTCCAGTATAATCGCAACCCACGACCGTTTAATTAATACTTCAAATTTAAAAAAAATCTAATGCCGTTCTTTTGTGTCAGTGGCTGCTGTCTCCCTTCTTTTGCATATCAGAACACAGCCGCTCCTTTTCCCTCCATTTCCTTGCAGATAGAATAAGCTTGAGACTACAGCGGGGCACTTTCTGTACAATGAAGAAGTTTTGTGTACTTGCTCCTCATACACATTACTCTTTAAGAGTAGACTATATGCTGCACTAAACAGCTCGAAAGAAATACTTCGAGCTGCAGACATTTGACCAAATTCTAGGTAAGCTGTACGTCACTGGTCTCAAAAACTGATCGTAGCAACTTAAAAAACTAAGACATTCTGCAGTGATGAGAATTGAACTCACCCTCAGTGATTCCACACTCCTTCCTGCCATTATAACCAGCCTGGGCAGCTCAGCTTGAACACGCGGCATACTATCCACGTGCTGGCCTGGGCCCGGCTCTAGGATTGCGTGAACACTGCTACCACCGAAACCAAAGGAATTCACTCCGACTGGGCCATGAGGAAACGGTGTAACCTTATCTACCACCTCGATGCTGCCATCGTGCAAGGATGGAATGTCGGGGTTGGCCTCCACAAAGTGCAAATTACCAGCGATGAGGCCAGTCTCCATGGCAAGTATCACTTTGGCAATGGAGCAAATACCTGCGATCAGAATGCAAACAACATTCAATGCTCCCTGTGGTATAAAGGCACCGCGACAGACCTATCCACTCTTGATTTCAGCGTAATTCTATTATCAAGTCTTTGTCTCCACGCCGAAGAACATTCTCTTGCAAACCTATTGCTGAGAAAATGACATTTGGGCATTTCTCCTGTGGCTCAATTACAATCATGGCTACACTGGAAAATGTGTCAATGTATGTATATACCTATGTATGTATGTATATATATATATATATATATATATATATATATATATATATATATATATATATATATATATAGTTATATATGTATGTATGTATATATATATATATATATATATATATATATATATATATATATATATATATATATATATATATATATATATATATATATATATATATAGCACTCTGACGCCTTTAAAACCTTCTTTTTATATTTCCTCCTTTTGCAAATAGTCCCTTTCACTCTGTTATAAGCCTCCCCTTTTTTCACGGTCATGAAGGCCAAAGGGGGGATGCTTAGATTCGAAAAATCTAAAATATCCTGCCTTGTTTTCGCATCGATATCTTGACGAGACGAAAGAAAGGAAAAACATATTTGGTAAAAATACTTAGCAAACATCTTCCGCACACGCGATTTAAGTGGTGCGCGTAGAGCTCAAGCTTTGACAGCACTCTTCAAACTCGTTCCGACATCCGTTTCAAATACAAAACAGCTGATACCAAACATTGCAGCGGCGACTCGCGATTCCTGTGAAACTAGACGAAAACCGTCGAATAGCCGCATTTTACAGGTCCATGTGACAACTCCCTGACAGAGTAATCGCGGCCACTTTCGGCCGGCTTTTACGTCCCGCACCGCTAGCTGTCGTGTAATGTAGCTAGAGGTCGCGCCGCACCTCAAATGTCCAACGGCTCTGGACCGACTGAGTGAGCGACCACGCTGGCAGCATTGTCAAGGCTTTTTCCTCGCAAAATGGGTGCCTCACATTCACATGCAAAATTTTCTTCTAAAAGGCTTTTTTCAAAGTGGCAAAGGTAACAATGCAAAAGTGTTTCGATTAGAATCAGGGGTTCTTAGAGGCGCGAAAATACGCTATTTCAATTGGTTAACGGACCAATTACACAATATATATTGTAGAAATTAGCATCCCAAAGTAATTGGATTTTAATTTTGAAAATTTTTGGTACTTTTGAACCTCTTTCAATTTTCAAATATTTCAAATAATAATTGATCATTTACAAAATCTTAATATTTATATTTAGCTTCGACAAGCGTTCGCTTTTCATACTGAGTATTTTGACACCTTCGAATCCCCTTTTTTCAAATATGCAGTTATTTAAATCGCGAATTGATCAATTACACACTATATATTTTCTTAATTATAATATTCAAGCATTGGCTTTTAATTTTCTACATTTTGACACATCTGAACCTCATTTTTTTTTCTTTTTTCATTGAAAAAAAATTATTACAATTATTTCATTACCTCGTTTCCCGCTATCACACTCCAATCAATCATCAATCATAGAACGATGAATTTCTATGATTGGATTTTTTACCCCGCCATTGATTGTTTCCGACACCCGGTGACGACAAGAACTACTACTACTCCGACGCCGACTACTTTCGGGCGAATGAGCAGTATAAGCTATCTCTTATTATAACCCTAGCCGCCATAACACTAATTATTTATCTGGTCGCTTTCAGTATGTACATCATTGCCTTTGTCACTAATGTTTTCATGGCATTAAAGCAAGACATCAATGCTCCCCTTATATCCATCTTAACGGAGTTACTCTCAAGCTGGCCCCTCAGTAATTTTCTAGCTGTAACTGCTAATACCAAAAACCTGAAGAGCCCTACCGTCCGCACCACTGCTTCCGTTCATCAGCAGCGGACATGACTCCTGCTATGATGTCCTCTCCAACTGCCACCTACGAACCGACACTTGATAAAATGCGCATTGATTCTAAAAACTTATCTCATGATTTATTCCCTTACTAACTAGCTGAACAATCGCTTACCTTATTCAATGAAATCGTCATTTATTGGGGCGCTCATGAAATGGTAAAAGAGAAATTCACAGATGGAAACTTTTCAGATACCCTGAATAATTTTGGCAGCCCCTCGTTAAATAGGTAAGCACAGTGGGGATCATGAATGCAACAGAAATGGGACTGTTTCCAACGTCATTTCATTGAATCTAGCCAATAAACAACAAAACTCTGGTGCATGTTTTTGCTTACCCGAGGCGGACTCGCTGTGTCCCACGTTGGTCTTGACAGAGCCAACCTTCAACCGATTTTCGCGTTCTGAGCGGCAAAAGACGTTGCTTATGGCGCATAACTCATGGATATCACCAGCCCTAGTCGCTGAACCGTGTGCCTCTACGTAGCCCACTTTGTAAGGATCCACCTTGGCCTCAGCATATACTGCCTTGAGAAGCCGTTCTTGCGCTTGGCTCGAGGGAAAGGTGATTCCTGCATTGTCGTACGACAATAGTTTGGCTCATGCACACTGATAAAGGAGGGAGCATAGGATATCGAACAAAAGCATATATGGACATAGAAGCTGCTGCATCATAGCTTTCGGGGCATAGAAAAAAGCTTCAGAGTTAAGAGATAAAAGATATACAAAAATGTAGGGCCACGTAGGGCGATGCTGCGGTGGAGAGAGGAATGATGCATGCGTTAGAAGTCAAGGGAACAGATGTGAAGGACTGTCCATTGCGCGCTTGCTGGGCCCGCAATGGACAGAATTTTCTGAGGGCCTTCTGTGGTTCTGTGTACCATTTCTTTAATATGGTCCTGTGTAATGGTTCTGTGTACCATCTCTTTAATATGGTTCTGTGTAATGGTTCTGTGTACCATCTCTTTAACTATATCTTGAGCTTCAGGCAAAAAACGTAAGACAGAATGCTGTTTCGTCAGGTCATTTTCGTCAAAGGCGCGATGACAATGGTCCGATAGCTCATGTTTTCTTATAGCAGTATCAAACTTAATTATTGCATTATATCTAGAAGATAATAACATACAGGTATGCTACGTTGTATATTCGTAAAAACAGTATGTTTTTTGAACAATTCGTAGCAAGAAGCAATTTGAAGAGCAATATTCATTTATTTATTTCCAGATGCTGTCAATTCCTAGAGAGATCGTAAGAGGGATGAGTAGAAAAAGGAATGGCGCAAAATATAAATACCAAATAATGCAGAGGACACAAGGCCGCACGATCGATGCATCAAATTTTTACAATTCAAATTGGAGCACGACTGCTGATACTAAAAACAAGAAATACAGGACTTCAAGTTTCATAGGGGCATAATAGGATGGGCACACAGGCAGTACCCAATTAGAAAAACTGCAAACTATAAAGAACGGTACGAAGAGGCACTTATGGTAACATAAATTTACTGTATACATTTAATGGGAATAATATTTTTTCTAGAAGCTCTTTAGGGGATGTCTGTTGCGTTATATTAGGTTTAAGCTCGTTCCACTCACTCATTGTGAGTGGAAAGAAAAAATACAAAAGGGTGTGGTTGTTGCATGATAATTCCTGCAGTGTTAGTGCGTGATTATGAAAAGTGTATCCTGAAAGGTTTATCTTGATGAAGGCTAGAGGATCTATCTGAAATGTTTTAAGGAGCATAAGGAATAATAACTTTAGGTTGTGAAACTTTCTCCTATGAGACAGCCTAGGGAGGCACGCGCAACGTAGTAATTCGATAAGCGACTCTGTGCGAGGGTAACAGTTAAATATAAAACACCTCGTGTTCAGCCTTGCTCTGAACACATTCTAAGATAGCTACATCATATTTCACATACGGGAACAGCATTACATTAGCGTATTGAAGACCGAACGAATAATAGTGGCATATGTGATTAATTTTGTGGCGGGGGTAAAATGACGCAGTAGAACATATTTATAAGTATACACTCACCGCGACTTTTGTAACCATCACAGCCAGCCTTGGTATGTGTAACTTTTGCGTATATTCGACGAGCCTCGGATGCTCGCTGAAGAAAAAGTACTCCTACAGTCTCGCTCCGCGCGTAGCCATTGGCTGCAACACAAACACGAAATCATGGCCACCTACTCTCTCTTCAGAGCAAATTGAAAATAAAATTGCGCAGGCTGTGAGAATGGCATTTTGTTAATAGTTTAAACCTTTTACTTCCACTCATGCCTCTGCCTCCGGTGGACCCTGGCCGGTGAACTGATGATGGTACCGAGTTCAAAGAGAAGAAAAAAAATTCCTGGAAAATGCGTAGCTTTGTATAGATAGATAAGTGCATTTCATAAATGCAGAGAACTTCCCCGCCCTTTGAGAAAATTACAAGTTCTGTGAGTTGAAGGTAAAACATATACTCCAAACACCTGCGCTCAAGACTGTACACCGCATCTTCTAATAAAACTTCTTTCGAGCAAAATGGCATGTTGCAGTGCCAATTTCCCAGAAATGGATGAAGTTTGCACACACGGCATCTGCTGATAAAGCTTCTTCGAGACAAACGGTATGTTGCAATGCCAATTTCCCAGCAATGGATGAAGACAAGCTTGTGCCATAAATGTTCATGAAAAATAATCTTACCCCGAGAATCGAAGGACTTGCATTTTCCGTCAGGAGACAGCATCCCCAGACGTAGGAAGCTGGATGACATGCTCGGCTTGAGGCAAAGTGTACTTCCTCCCACAATGGCCGCCTCGCACTGACCGGACCGAATGCACAGCATGGCCTGATTTAGCGCTGTCATCGTGGACGAGCACGCTGTGTCAATGGCCATGCTTAGTCCTGAAATTGACGTAGAATTCCCGAACAAGCATAGTGTTAGTGGTCAGCACTTACATGTTTACCCTTACATCTTTCATGTTTATTCTCTGCAGAAGTCTCATTAGGTGTCTCACGTTTTTGTTGGAGCAGAACTAAGATTCTAGAGAGAAGTGATTATTAGAAAGCACAGCCTCCATGAAGGGGAGGAGGCCAGGAAAGAACGACAAAGATGAGGCACTGAATATTCCCATTTCCGGAACTCTTGTATGGGTAATCGGTATATAATTTACGGATGACGGCGCTCTGTCGTTTCTCTACTACCTATAACACTCTGCAGCGGAAAGGAAGTTCATTGAGAGACGCAAACTGAGAAAGGCTTGACTGTAATAGCCAATGTATTTTATCGCTCGAGTCCACCCCATCTAGATTTTCCATCTCAGTTTATATACTTTCCGACCTGGTTCTGAGTGTGGGCAAACCTAACTTCAGGGGTAGGTTTTCTATTTTGGGAGTGGGTCAAGCCAGTATCGAGCGTAGGTAAACTTTCTGTTTGAATTGCGCAAAATTAATTTTTAAAGTAAGCCACCGAACATTTTAGAGTTCACCGAGTTCATTAGTCAAACAATCCCTCACTTTTAATGCACTTTAAAAGTAAAAAAATGGTAACTCTCTGTTTAATTGGATTGATTGCGCACTTATGGAAGTTCATGAGGAAGAAGATACCCAAGGCACAACGCGAGCGTAACAGTAAAGCATGCAGGATGATCAGCTGCAGCAATAGCTACGAGGTTCCCCTGGGTTCAAAACAGCGCTCCTCCAACATTTCCCGAGATCGACAGGTCAGCGAAGTAGTGAATTTCTAGATGGTTAGACCGAAGTAGTTCATTTTCACTAAAAGTCGACGTGCCCCGCCGGGGTGGCGCAGTGGTAAGACGCCCGACTACTGTGCCGGAGTTCCCGGGCTCGAACCCGACCACGGCAGCTGCGTTTCGATGGAGGCGAAACGAAGTGGCGTCCGTGTGCTGTGCGATGTCAACGCACGTTAAAGATCCCCAGGTGGTCGAAATTACTCCGTAGCCCTCCACTACGGCTCCCCTTTCTCTCTTTCCACTTTCACTCCCACATTCTTCCCTTCCCTTACGGCGCGGTTCAGGTGTCCACAGAGCAAGTGTGACAGATACTGCGCCTTTCCCTTCCTATGAACCAACCAACCAACCAGGTCAGGCAGGCATGTCTTAAAAAGGCATGCGTGCAGGTTGTAACAGATAAGAATAAAATGCTGCTGTATGACGTGCACTTTAGTTATCCTTTAGCTCACTAATCAGATTTTCACATTTTTCTGTATGCTAGGCTGGCTGTGCCATGAGCAGCAGACTCCTTTAAGTACATTCAACGAAGCTTGTGAACAAACTGCTCAGTGCCTAACATGTAGTTCTGTAAACAATGCAGATGCAACATTTTTATTTTCTGACTGCAGAATCGCATTTTGAAGCAGTGGCGGCATCTATACTGACGCTATATCAAAGCGCTGCAAAACTTGTTGGAGAAACTTTCGTTCCCACTATTATTACCAATGATGGGCGCACTACCAGTGTACATTTTTTTTTTCAGGATTGAGAGTTGTTAATATAGAGCATAATGTTCAAGCCGACAATAATATGCAGAACTGAACTCATAGCGTGAAAACGCCTGCGGTATATAGTAACAGTTAACAACTCGAAAATCGCCAATTATCTCGGCAAATTAGTCTAGTGTTCCCTTTGTGTTTAGAGTTATGAGAGTATATGAAATGAAACTGAATACAGCCGTTTAGAGCCAGATATCACACCGAACAACTCGGTGGCGATGCTTTGTTTGGGTCGAAGCGGGCGAGCAGCGCGCCGCGTTGTTGCTCCGCTAACTATCGCACTAACCTAATGGCCGCGCATGCACAGATGTCACCAGTCTTTCCGGCAAACGGTACCGTAAACCACGTAACGATATGCTATGACACTGTAATAAGGAAAATTAAATTAACGGGCAGCAAAAAACTAGTATTTTTAGTATAGTGTTAGAAACCAGTAAACGTGGTCTAATATTCGTAGAGCAAAACGCTGTCGATCAATGATTACTACACTTGCTGAGTTGTAAACAAATCATACAGCAGCCCTTTGGAGCCAATTCAGTAACACATATTACCGCTAACAAAGTCGTTAAGCAATGAATTGGTAACTAAATTATCTGCAATAAGAAACGTGCACAAAGGGACGTCATCTATTTAAAGCAATGCAAAGTATAAGACCCTAAAACAAGCGTAATTTCCTTCAGACGACATATGTCACCATAGTGGCAGCATTTATATGTTCATATTATCGGGTAATTAAATTGATATGTAAGCTTCTAGAGCTGGCTGGGATTAAACATTGCTGGTGGCTTAGCTCAACTAGGCCAGGATATACATAGCGAAAGCAGGTGCGCCTAGCGCTGAGCTGCCCACTCCTCTGCAATCCAATCTTATCCCATTCAATTCAGTGTAGTTCAATGCAAAACAGCTTAATTTGTTCTAACCCAAACCATACCACTCACATCCAATGCAGTCGACTCAATTACAGTTCATTCCAGTCAAATAAAACTCAGCCCAATCTTCGCCAATTCAATCCTAAGATGTTCAATCCAAACCAATCCATTCGAGTCCAATCCAATCCTGTCCAATGCTGAGTACACGCTCGCCCGAAATGCGCCGTTGACTAGCTTATCATCATCACTACTACCCGCACAAAATTAGCATGGCTTAGTTCGGCTATGCCACTTTAATCTTGATTGCAAGTCCACGTTAGTCTGGTTGTCCGGGTATGTTGTTGCATTAAAGAGCATTTCTTCTTCTTCTGGTTGCTTCTACACTCACACACATTTTCTACACACATTTTAATAGTGCTACACAGAACTAGTCGTTATTGAACCTTCCGGGTAGTTTCTAAGGTTCGCAATCTGTCGCAAATGCCGGCTCCCAAATACAACAAATTATTCTTCGTTCTAATAGTTTACCCGCCCCGGCAGTTGCAGAGATCGCTGCTGTTCATAGCTTTTCTCAGAACTTCATGCTGACGCACGTTTACTGAAATGCGGAATACGAAATGAAAATTAACATACAGAGTGAACCTACCGTGAAAATCGAACGTGTAAGCGATTCGATTGGCGAACATCGCCCGTGAGCTGCCTATCAAGCCGTGTCCTTCAGTCTTCTCCGCGTTGAAGTTAGGAATCTCGTGTGAGTCCGCGTTGCTGCAACCGATGAAGATGCCCACGCTACGTCCCCGGAACGTCTGCGGGTCGTAGCCGGCGTCCACGATTGCCTCATACGCTGTTTCCAGCAGAAGGCGCATCTGGGGGTCCATCAGGTGGGCTTGTTTGGGAAGTACGTTGAAGAACTGAGCGTCGAACAAGGACAGGTCGCGTATCTTTCCCATGCACTCTGGCAAACCCAGGTAGCCTGAAAATGAGCACGGATGCAGGCAAACAAAGTTCGAAATGTCAGAAATCTTATAAGTAAGGTATTGCTCTCTATAAGTGTCGGCTCAATGCAACCTAATCTTTGGGCCACGTCAGGCGATCAGAAAGAGGCAACGTATTATTCCTCAACCAGCTGACGGCAACGACTTTCCCTTTTCGTGATCAGATCAAGTGATCACGTAAATGGAGTGTATTGTTCCTCCTTGCCATCACCTCACAGCTCGGCAACCACTGTAGTATATTATTCTAATATAGTATGCGTGTGTTGTTATCAAAAATTGAGCCAAATGTTGTAGCCTCCAGAAAAAAGCGAACCCAATTTCTTTATGGCATAAGAGCAAATAATATGCTCTTCTTGCCATATATTAACTTGGCAGATTATTGAGCACGAACTACAACCAACCAAATTACATAGCATAACTTGACTCTGTTCATCAAATTGAATAAGATGTACAAAAACGGTAGTTTGTAAATCAAGCGTGAGTGAACGGAAAGCCGGACCGGAATGCATTGACGCAGTAGCGTGAAAACGGAATTTGGGGACAGTCTGTCTATATGTTTAATATAAATGTGGTCAGCTTACTCAAGAAAACGAAAGTGCAAGGACGTGGCGACACAAACTAATTGGCTCCGGCGCGTTGTTACATTCTCATCATACGCTTCTTTTAGTCGCCTCCACTTTGGTAATGAGATGATTGCACGGTACATATTTAATTTTGGCGTCAGGCACTCCCATGTCACGCATCAACGCCCCTAGCCATCGAACCGCAAAACACTGAAAAAAAATTCAAACGATAGACTCTGCGATAAGCTTGCGGAGTATTTTCATACTCCGATATATCGTTGTAACACATTTTACAGCGCCATGAAGGAGTGCGCAATTAGAGGCGAATGTTTTGCCAATTCTAGGCGGCAAACAAATCCAACGTAAAGGGCTCATCCATGCTTTCAAAGGTCACCAGTGGTGGTGGCAACTACGGAGCCCGCCATATAAGTGACACGTGGCCGGTGTGCGCGAGCATAACGCTGTCGTTCTCACCACGCCTGCTTGGTGAAGCTCGGCGACGACGCTCTGAGCGGACGCAGCTGCTAGTTCAAATAACCCCTCCAACCGACCAGGGAATAAATAGTGTTAGGCAGCCACCTCATCATAGGCAAGGGGAGCTGCAGAAGACGGTGCCCCAATGCCAGACCCACTGCAGCCGCTCTCAGCCTTTAAAAAATTTTCGGAGCACATTATGCGACGCGGTTTAAGTGTCCAACTCACTATTCATACTGTGTTTTCGTTTATCTATATATAGGTCGTGAGTGTGAATCCCTAACACCAGCAGGGTCTCATTTCGACTAGTAAATCCGCGGGCTCCATATTGCACCAAAGCGTTTGCTACCACTCTGCATTCTCTGAGCCGAACGAGGGGGTGGTCAAAAAATGGTGGATTTAAGAGGCCCTATCTCGGCACTAATTCTGATTACAAATACAGGGTGTTTCACGTAACTTGAACAAAGCATTTAATAAGAAGCGAAGCTTTTAGCTGCGTGAGACGAACGATCGACATATTGTTTGTCGTCATGTAGCACTCCTCGGGGTATTTTGATATTCGGCTCAACTAGCTAGTTGACTAACATGAGTTATGAAAACCTTTGTTATTCTCTTTAGAGTCAAGTGCACATCATTGCGTTGTAGACAGGGTTAAAATACAATCGATCCAATTTTTTCTATTACGCTATCTGCTACGTGATCGTCTTTTCAAGCATTTAAAGAAAACCCGCGAAATATAAAAATACCAACCACGTGACTGCGGTCTTGCACTGCCGTATTGCAGCTTTGCCAAGTCCATTTTGAATAACGAAGCGCGCATGCTCCCTGTCTCTAAATGAGTAGCCGAAGGACGCCACCATCAGGATGGTCTCAAAACTGCGTCATACAGTCTGCCAGAGCACAGAAAGCCTGAACCAAGATCGGCAATAAGCGATAGGCAGGCCTCGGACAGCAATCGCGGACAAAGATTTTATCGAGCTATCCCACTGACAGAGCAAAAAAGGAAAGAAACAAAAATGAGAGTTCAACGCTACTGAACCGAATATGGAGCGAAAGCATTACATTGGAGTTTTTTTTTTTTTCTTTTTTTTTTGTAAAGTTTGCCACAAGGCATAAGTTGAGGAAGGGGGAATGGGATACAGGAGATAGAAAGTGAAAAGAAGGAGTGAAGTCCAGTTGTGCTTATGTATTCGAGAAGGTTGGCAGTGTAGCGATTGTCCGTTGTCCATTTCTCATAATCACAATCGCGATTCCACCGCAGGCCCACCTTCATGATTATCCGTTGCCTAATGTGAGTCGTTACCGTTAATGCGAGTTACCGAGCGTGCTTCTTCGCAGCTGTTCAAGGTCATTCGTGACTGTAGCCACCGACTACGCGACGGGCCGAAACCTAGCGTAGTATTGCTTTCGCTATAAAGGGCTAAAGTCACCTCATGTTCCTTTTCTTTTTTATTTGTGTCATGCATGGTGCAACCCGCTAAATGAGTGACGGCCGCTCACACGGCCACGGTCACAGCGTACGTTCCGTTCGTTCAAACGTGTTTAGGAGCGCAGTCATAATTTAACGCACCGGCGCAGTCACGTGACACTTTTTAACTTTTCGCAGGCTTTCTTCAAATGCCGGAAAATCGGCCACATCATAGGCAGGTTAGTAGAAAAACTGGCTAGGTTCTCTCCGAAGCCCCTGTACAATTTGATGAAACCCGCCTGACTCCAGAGTGAATTACAGATATTATTTCTTATAAAGATACGCTGCGAAGCGCTACATAATGGAAATTGATATGCGGTTTCTTTCAATGAGCTTCGCTACACCATTTGTTTTAAATCAAGGGCTCAAGTTATCTCAAACAACCTCTATATAGCGAAATGACAGCAAGGGGGGTGATTGCTGGGCCTGCAAACGGGGGAGCGGCAGCACCTGTTGTGACGTCATAGCAAAACCATTACGATTGCGCACCACCAGTGTGGTTTTGCGTGATGGTCACGTAGTGTGAGGACGTCATAGCTACGGGGGTACGCCAACGTAGTGATCATTATGTGATGAATTCGCAGACACACCGAGGTCATCATCTTAGCTTACATGAGGGTGATCACGTGGTTCTAGTGACGTACAACACTAGACTTAAACGCTACGGCAATTTAGCACATACTCGGCCGCCATCTCGAATCTAGGACTGAACCTAAAGGTACAACGTTACTAAGAGCTAACGCTCTTAAAGATGGACTTTGTTTATCGCTTCAGAACATGGGTCGGCACACATATACAGTGGAAATTGTTACGCGCGGGAGAAGTACAGAGATGAGAAAGTCTGCGCCCAACGAACTGTCGGGAAGCACTGAAATATTGGCATTAAACAAGTGCAAACTAAAACCTATAAAATCACTGTCAAGTATGTTTATTTTTTAAATTTCGCAACACTGTTTTTCGCCATCTCTTGATGACCGTGCGTTGCATCACCCAGGGCGAGGCTTTGCATGCATTGTTGCGTAGCTAGCGAAGAAGCAACGAAGTAGTTTTTTATCGCTAATGTATTGTTGTCTACGTTGGTGCTCCTGGTAATAGCACGAAGTTAGCTCACCTATCTTAACATATAATGCTTGTGAAGGTTTGGTCTTTCATGCAAGTTGCTGTCAGTCATTGCTATTTGGCATAGGGCTTATCAGTTTTGTAAGTTTGTCGTTTTCTCGTTCTATGTGCTCTCAGCGCTGTCTTGTATCGTTGTGGAACGCTTTTAGTTTCTTTCAAAGCGTTTGGTGCGTATAAAACTGCACTCACTGATTTCGAAGGACTGAAGCACAGTGCAACATCGAGGACTTTACCGTCGGTGTTACACCAAGTTCAATGGTCACACTGCGTTGTTTCCCGCTGGACTTTCAGACGTGAGCTTTGGGCTACATGTGTTGTCTGCTTAACCATGAACATTGCTCACTGATATGCAGGTAAATTCACAGCTTGGTTTATGCGATGCACAAAGTACTTGTTTTTTCATGCGTAAGGTGTAGGATGAGACTACATAATTATATGTATGTAAAATTATATATATATATATATATATATATATATATATATATATATATATATATATATATATATAGCGTTGATCGCATACCTCGAGGCCATCTCGTCTCGTCGTCAGTGACAAAATCCACTCCCGCATAGAGCTTTTCCTTGAATTCAGCCAGGCTGTCAGCTTGTGGAAATCGGGCCGAGAGACCAGTAATTACGATATCCTCTTGTCCACCGATAGCATCCATGACTTCTGGGCTGTACAAATCGAACAGCACATCACCAGGCCTTCGTGGCCAATCTGCGGTTGCAAGAGATTGCGGCGGTGTCTGCGAGCAGGCTGCTGATTCCATGTGTGAACTGCAAATAGTTCGTACCCATCTAAACAACGCAAAGCATGGTACAATTATGGGGCTTAGTTCGCAACGCCCGGCCCTACATAGGGTCAATGCACTGCCAAAACTCTCCAACATTGGGCAATGTATTCTGCCGGTGGGGCAGTGCCAGTTGATCTTTGCCTCGTATAGTAAACATCAAGACTTGAATTTAGTTTCCCTGCGTAACGATGTTATCACACTATTTATAACCTGTACCTCGTCTCTCTGTCGCTTTCTTGCTCTCATTCCGTTGCGTGTTACCTTTAATTAGTTTGCGCATACCGATGCTTCGAGGCTATTATAGTTGGTCGCGTTTTCTTAAAGTAGAAACATGCGTGCTCTCTTTTCATCTTGTTGTGGCACCACAGAGACGAGGACAGATGCGGAGGAAGACAGACCACGTGCTCACTATCAGCTGTCAAAATTTATTGGGAAATGTAATATATTTGAAAAAACCCAAAGAATACGCAAAAACAGCCCGGGAGATTGTGGATGCGTTTAAAATAAAACAGCCATCCGACAAATGTGTAAGCGCGCCGTCCTTATTGCTGCTTGATGCTGAATTTGACTATCTAAAACATTTGATACGGCGATACGGTTTGACACCAGATCTGTTTTGATATGAACCTTGTAATCATGGGACCGGACTGTGCATGTGTTGCCTTTTGTTTCTTTGTGTATTCTTTTGGGTTTTTTCATATATATTACATGTCCCAATAAATTTTGACAGTTGATGGTGAGCACTTTGTCTGTCTTTCTCCGTATCTGTCCTCGCCCCTGTGGTGCCACAAGAAGATGAATACTTACCAACTTGCCCAGTTTTCTACTCTCGCTCTCTTTTCATGTCCGCATATTTCCAGCCACCTAGATTTGCAGTGTGACGCCATACAAAAACTCCCAAACGTGTCATCTGCTCACACATGCGCCTGACAGCGAGTAACCGCTCTCCTAAACCATTTTGTATCTTATTAGATAAGAGTGATCTCCTTGGGTTGCACATTTACTGGTACCACTGCTGAAGTCTACTGGCGAAGATGCTAACGCAATTCAAAAGTGTCAAAGATGTTCAACGAATACTGCAGGCACATACCCTAAAACTACAGCCCTCAGCCAGTTGACTCATCTATCATCACCGAAATTGAATGCCGAGGTGAACGCACGTGCTTAAGACCCGCTCTCTTCAATCAGTGTCAACACACCTGTCCCATACTTCCTATCGAGCAAAAATATTTGATTGAACCCCTGAAAGACATTTGTAGCCTGAAGCCCGAAGACACTGCAGACGAATAGGTGGATCAATTTCTGCCAAATCTATGGCAGTTTGTTACTCCGAGTACATAGGCGCTAGCTTTACCTGTAGTGCAAAACCGCCAACGCTGATTTTGTCGCAAATACCAGCCTGGCGCAAGACGCTACAATCAGGGCAGTGAGCAAAACATAGATCAAGCTAAGGAATATGCCATCCAGATGAAAAACAGATGGTACTACGCCAATGCAATAATACGAACGACCTCATCACAGTATTGGCGCTATGAAAGCAGCGCCAACCAACGTGGTAGAAGCCTTGCGAACTACCCAATTTTAGCACCAAAGACTCGGTCGCTTCGGTAAAGTCGAAAATCCCATTCAACCATTCTACTTCAGAGTGAAAAAAGCACAATTGGAAAGCACTTTATTCTACCGTTGTTATTTCAAATTCATCGCAGCTACTATCAGGCTGGAGAGGGATCAAAACTTCATTCTAATCGGCAGCTGAAACACTTAACCCATGAGGCAAGTTATGTTTTCAGCAACTTGTGCATCCTGAGGCATGCCCTACTGATCCAATTCAACCTGAATAGGACTGAAAGCACCTATCGAAGAGTAATTCCAGTCGACCTTGCCGTATCGGAATCTGACATTGGCGAAGCCAAAGTATGACATTGACAAAGTATTCTACTTTGGAGAGGCAATACAAGTTCAACTCCACCTTCAGACTACAAATGCCTGTACCTGATCAGAAGGCCGAGAATGAAAATCCATAGCTCGATGATGCTACTTAATAAAATTTAGAGTGTGTAACAGATCAAATGTATATTGAAATAATTTAGACGATGTACCATACTTTATTAGTGTATAAGGCACGGTTTTTTTTCTGAAAACATTTTCAGTGCATCTTATCCATCGGTGCGACTTATGCATGGAATAAAACCGGCCGCGCGGCTACGCCCACGCCTGGCCCGAGCATGAAAAGACGCCTGTGCGCTGCGCAATTTCAGGGGACGTTAAGAGACCCAAGTGGACTAAATTATTCCCGAGGCCACAACTACGGCACCGTGCGTAGCTCATTCGTCACTGCGAGAAGTTAAATCCAGCAATTTACAATTTTTGCATGCCCAAATGTCGGGAGGGCGGCGTAGGCTTGTGCCCCAGCCGGGAAATGACGCGCCACAACTCCGTGCAATCTTCGGCCATGCACAGTGACTGCACTTCAAACGAACTCATAAGTAGCATAAAATTGTCTTGCAAAAAGGAAACGCAGCTCATACAAATTAAACACGATTTAATTCTGAAGGAGAAACATTTATGGTTATTAAAAATATTAGCTTAGGAATAGCAAGTTTTAATTTTCGAGCCTCTTTCATTCGCATCATTTCCGTCTGTCACTGCACCTTTATTTCCCTGGTCACTGTAGTATGGTTCCAGAAAAAAAAAATTTCAGGAACCATAGCTGCCGCATTATGGTGACCATAGTAGCGTGCCTCATGCGTACTTCACATTTGTCGCGTCGTGTCTTGTTTCTTGCTAACTATGGCGCCTGCAGCGAGAAGAAAACCTTACGGTGCGAAATTCAAACTTCGCGCAGGTGAATTTGCCGAAGAGCATAGATACCGAGCCGCAAGGATGATATTTGAGGTTAGCGACAACATTATCCGGGACTTGTTCAGAGCCGCCGCCCGCTGTGCTCTGGACATTGACATCGACCAAAAAGGCCTGGCAATTGCCAAGTTGGCGTTGCATACTTCTCCTCCTGCTCGGATTCATCCTTCTTCCTGCTTCTTTGCTTCGTCCTTTTTTTCTCCCATGGTTCTGCCTAATCGCCGGTTAGCGATGCATACCATCTTTAGGTATCAAAAATACTTCTTTTTTTTTTTAACTACTCAGACTTTGGACGCCACATGCACCTCTGCGACTCTACCTATCAAGGGATATGTGCACACGCGGTGGCAGCCACAAGCGCGTCTTTTCGTCACATATTCTCACAGCGTGATCCTCAATGAGTTTTCAAACGACTGAGACTTATCTTCGATGTGTTTGTTTGTTTGTTTGTTTTTTCAGAGAAAACTGCCGTTTGGAGGGGGTGCGACATGCAAAAACTTGCGAGTTATACACCGGAAAATATGGTAATTGATCAAATAAGTACTTTACATATTTGTGAAAATAAAAAATTTGAAAAAAGAGATGGCTAATTTAAAAAAAAAAACAGTAAAATGACAACCTGCCGGACGCAACTATATCGAGACATGGACGGCGAAAACACCACGTTCAAACGCATCATTTTCTCTCAAAGATTGCAAATAAAGCTCTGGGTTTCAAATGAACGGGGCACTTAAGCTCCGCCGTGAAGGGTATGGCGCGACAGCGTATCACGTACACGGACGGACGATGTTTTGTGTGTTTGAAATTTTGTAATTTTTACATAATTTTTATTTTTAGGATTTTTATACCCCAATACTTGGCATCAGCACACATTCGCTTTCCATTGTGAGTAGTTCGACTTCTTTGAACGTGTTTTTCATTTCCCTAATGGTTTCAATTACTGCCTAGTTACACAGCCTATCTTGTTGAGCATCGTCAAGCTTTGGCTTTTCGTTCTGTGCATACTGACACCACTGAACCCTACTTTTTCCCATTTTTCTTACTTAAATAATTTCAATTATGTTATTGATAAATTCCATCCACGGAATTTTCTTTATTACCATCAAGCATTCTGCTCTTTATTTTGAGAATTTCTACTAATTTTATTCCCATTTTCTAAATTTTGTATACATTTTCCTAATTAGTTTCAACATCAATCTAACACTTCTTTTAATAACTCCTCGTCGACTTTCACAAAACCAATCGATCATCAATTACTAGAGCTCCAAGACACCATGATAGAATTTTTTTACACAGTCCTCAATTATTTTGGATTCGCGATGCCGACTACAACTACCCCTAATAATACGAGCACGAGCTGTATAAGCCGTCGTTTAATAATTGTTTTCTTTGCGGTTTTATGTCTCTTGAACTGATCTGATTTTTATGGTCAGACCATTGTAAATTATTAAGAAGGAAAAGCTTCTGCTTGCACTACATATGTATAGAAGGCAATGAATGTCACATGAACTAGAATTACTCAAAAATGTGCTAGAAGGCTGCACCGACAACCGTACTGGGGTGGCTTGCTTCACACTTTTGCCGACCACAAGATGGCTGCCACCGGCTTCACTTCGGCCCATTGTTGGGTAGAAGAGGCTTACATTTAAACAGTTTTTATATCCCCCTAGGCGGAAACTAAAGACGGCGTGTTATAAGGAGGTCGCAACGGTTTTGAAATTGCATAAAATTCGGTGGTTGGAAAGAAGGGGTTTTGTTGTGTCGATAACAAAAGCCGAAATCCTTGCTAAAAACGTGTCATCGTCGTATACCGGGAGCGGCGGGGACGGGCGCGAAAACTGGGGAACAGGCGGATGTGACGTCAATCTCGGAATGACAGCCGGCCGGCCAGGTCTGCAGCACGTGCTGTACGCTTGCTTCGCTCCGTCCAGCGCTTCAATGATCGACAGATCAATCCAATCTGCTGCTATTTCCGTTTATTTTCTCCAATTCGGGCGTTCCGTGCTGAATTTTCCGCGTGTTCGAACATTCCACTACAGCTGTGGCGCTGTTTCGCTCCGCAGCTGTTGCGGAGTGGCGCGCCGCGTGCTTCGACGCCCTCCGATTAGTGAGCCCCATTTTCTCAGTTGTGAAACAAACGTCGTTCAATGTTAGAAAATTATGTTCCTGGTTTTAATTTATTTTGTACAGCCCAAATAACTAATCTCATTAGAACACCAACATTCTTGTGAGTGCGTGAAGCGACTAGTGGCTATCAGCACGGCATTCCGTTCGGTGAACATTGGTGGTCCAGGCGATATGGTGCTTTATAATTTCTCAGATGATAAGAAAATTTCGACGCAGTGGATCTTGCCTTTTGAATCAGCTGTGTTTTCACTCATGGTTTCCGTGCCGATGACAACAATAGAATCATGGGCAGTGATTCCGGCCAGGATCTCAATTAAATCAGTGCAACTAAAGTTTAGTGCCGTTCTGTCCTTGTTCTCGCACCTAATTATGTTAATACCGCTGTTGCACGGCTGGCTTCCGCGTGGTTACGCTTAACCGAGGATACCGAACTTGAAACGTTATTCGCGGCTCACTGTTGTTACACAGCTATACGCGGTTCTCAGCTACGTCAACAATTACCAATTTGGATACAGCAAACGAAATGCATGATCGATAGAACGAAACTGCATTTGCAATAGTCATTTATAACTTAGAGTCTACAATTCTGTGCTTCTCGCACGGCAGCAGCACTCTCAAGCATCATCTGAACGCAGCACTGCCTCCACATGATGCGTCGGCCGCGCCTTCCGCAAGCTGTCCGTGGATGCATTGCGGTAACGTTAAGAAGCGTGCTCAAATTTATTGTTATCTTAAAATAAGCACAGGAATAACGGAGTGTCAAAAATTAACCCTTACTGAGGATCGCTATCCGGTACCGAGGAGATTCTTGTAGGATAGATGCGGTACAAGCAAGTTTCTCTACACAGCTGGGTAGTGGCAGTCGCTAGTGCGTCGCGGTTGTTGTTGTGGCTGTAGGAAGAAGAAAAATAAAATGCACGGGCCTGCTACTGGCTCTGTAGCTGAGCCACCTCCGCTGCCTCGTTCGGACAGAAGAGAAAATATAGAAGAAAAAAAGAAGAGGGAGAGTAAGACGCGCGCAGCACCAACGGCCGTCGTCCACCATCACCGAAGCGGTGGCGGGTGCAATGACGGCCTACAACAAATAAAATTTCAGTGGCTGGCTAGCCCCGTCGCGAGCGGTGTTGGCCCACCGTCCCAACTCCGTAAGGGCCAGGAACCACCAGGCTCATCTGATCGCGGCTCATCTGATCTGCATTTAAACATTATCTCCTCTGCTAAGGTGGCACTGTAATTAATGATACCTTATTAATGATTTACAGTAGCCATTTCTATGAGTAGTCCGTTTAGTGCAACGCTGCTCAATCCTCAAGTGCCGTTTGCAGTGACGCCGATGCGAAACAATATAGACCTAGGGACGACAGTGAGTGCGCTCGGCCGGAGCGCCCGTCCACCGCGCTCAGTGCCGGCACCGTTCCGGTAGGCTCGCTTCATCTGGCGCTGCAGGTGCTGTGAACGTGTCTGATTTCATGATGCGGATGAATTCGGACCATTTTCGGAGTTGCGTTGAACAGCACACCGCACAAACTAAGGTGCAGCAGCTGAAGTATACGCATACGTTTGCCGTTGCGCCGTTGGGCGATACTCGAGGGTTGTATAAACTCGCTGTGGACTAGGGTCGAACCCTATACAATGCTTATTCCATTTGTTGCTATTGAAACGTGATTTAATGTGTAAAGGACAGTTAAAGATGGCCCGCTCCTGCACTTTTCGCACTAAGGAGCCGATTTTCGACTCGCGCTAATGTGCTCACTTCGCTTTCGCAGTCGACGTACTCGACAGCTTCTTTCGTAGCACCGTTTTTTGGAACTGCTGGTTGCTCGAACGCAGTGTCCAAGGTGCTTTACGTTGTCTCGAACGGTTGCTCTGCTGATTGCTGGTTGCTCTGCTGGTTGCTCGAACGGTAAGTGTCCAAGGTGCTTTACGTTGCTCGCATTACGAATAACATTTTAAATCGAGCTTTCAAGGCACCTGAAGCAAAGCGCACGCAGCAACACCCTGGGATATCGAGAATGACGTCATGAAGGGCCAGCCTATTGCGGAAAACAGCGGCGTTTGCTGGGAAGGCATACCCGCTGGTGCTCGTTTTCTTGTAAAAACTGCCATTTGTGCTCATTTCTGCCACTTTTAAGTATGATAGTCTTGTTTAGCGGACACAAAAGTATAAAATTCGGCACAGAACTCCTTTCTTTGTTTGCGAAAAACGTTCCAGCTTCCCTTTAAATGATGCTGGATATTCTTCATTGTGTTAGGTATTCAAGTCAGGAATTTCTGTCACGGCCTATTTGAATTTTGAAGTGTTTTTAAGCCGTGTTCATAAATGTACGAATAGGTTGGACACAGTATGAAAACAAAAATCTTTATACAAGGCAGCAAAAATTTGAAACGCATGCTAAAGCTTTCCCTAGACATTTTCGTAACAAAATAACATCTTTTCTCAAAACACCAAGTACAATTATTTTTCTTTGTGTACTAGCCTGTAGAATATTGATGAAAACGCAGTTTCCAGAGCTTTTGCTTTCCTTCGCTTTCTTATTTGCTTAACTGGCAGAATAAAATAAACAATCGAACGTATACCTTGAATGTCGACTTTGCGGCGTCTCCGCACCGAATTCTGCATCAAAACAAAGGCTCCATTTGTTGGTCTTCAGCGGAGATTACGCCGTACTGTCCCACCTTTCACAGATTGAGTGTGGCTGAACAGTTGTCTATAAAAGCTTGTCTGCTTGTCTGAATGACATTTTTCACCATTTTAAGCGCATCTAGTCGGTAACACCTGTTGCCTTCAATTTATTCCCTTGACCCGGCGAGCGAAAATGAGTTCGGCATAGACGCTGGGGAAGGGCAGGATGGAAGAATGAGTAATGTGGACAGCTGTTTCGGCATCCGGAATAGCAAAGCCACTTTGTTTCGTTTAGCAATCAAACGGCGCGATGTATTGTGTGAAGCGGCAGGAAACGAAAAACAGAGAAACAATGGACAGCCATTAGGACACCATCTCCGGTGTCATTAGTATTTGAAGCAATTGGCTTATAAGATAATCGTTTATAAACCACCCGTATTTACAAAGCAATCCTTCAGCTGCCAGATGTAAAGGAAATGACACGCCAAAAAATATTATGATTGGTCATGCCACAATTACAGTCAACTAAAAGACCAGTATACGAGAGGACGAATGGCTGGCAACATGAATTTTAAAGCGATAAAATTTCCGAGCGTGACTCTATTTCTCTAACTGGAATTTATATATACACAAAACACTGTATCGAGATTGTTGGAAGGAATATTGTAGGTAAAACGTTTATACCTACACATGTTATCACTAGGCGGTCTTTAATGGGAAAAGATTTCGTGTTTTCATGTGTGCGAGTGTGCGATACCCCGAGTGCAAGATTGCGTGTGTGTGTGTGTGTGTGTGCGCGTGTGCGTGTGTGCGTGTGTGTGCGTGTGCGTGTGTGTGCGTGTGTGCGTGTGCGCGTGTGCGTGTGTGCGTGTGTGTGTGTGTGTGTGCGTGTGCGTGTGTGTGTGTGTTTGCGTGTGTGTGTGTGTGTGTGTGTGTGTGTGCGTGCGTGCGTGCGTGCGTGTGTGCGTGTGTGTGTGCGTGCGTGCGTGCGTGCGTGTGTGTGTGTGTGTGTGTGTGTGTGTGTGTGTGTGTGTGTGTGTGTGTGTGTGTGTGTGTGTGTGTGTGTGTGTGTGTGTGTGTGTGTGTGTGTGTGTGTGTGTGTGTGTGTGTGTGTGTGTGTGTGTGTGTGTGTGTGTGTGTGTGTGTGTGTGTGTGTGTGTGTGTGTGTGTGTGTGTGTGTGTGTGTGCGTGTGCGTGTGTGCGTGCGTGCGTGTGTCTACCCTGTGGAGCCTGGGGGGCAAGGAAATACGGTGCTACACATGACATGGCTATGTGTTCGTTCACTATCGTAAGTTTCGCCAACGGCAGTTGAGAGGAATTTTGCCATTGCGAGCGCTTTCGCAATGAAAGCAGTGTTTTGGGTGGTGTGGTTGTAAGGTTTCTGCGCCTTTCCGTCTTTTAAGATTACATCCCAGTGTACAAATGTTTTGTGGTAGCCAATCATACACTAGGATACTACTGTTGTAATCGGTTTATTTTGCTATACGTAACATGGTTAAGTATACAGTGTCCCGCGTCTATTGTTAGATCGGACATATTGTTCTAATCAATATTGTTACACGCATGGGGGTTTGACTGTATTTCAATTTTCGCGAACTTGCTATAGACTTCCAGCGACACTAGGCAGCGTAGTGAATGGTTCTATGCCTGTTCCGGCCACTAGGATAACGAAATAAAATCTTCTCAAGAGCCAGCACCTAAATTGACAAGCCTAGAACTAAATACACATAAATCTAAATAAAGAATATGAAAGCAGCGAACTCATCTAATTGACGTTGTCACGAAGCTTCCGCACCCATTAGTCCGTCTGTTTCCGGTTTCCACATGCCATCTTTAAGAGCACGGAAACATGAGTCCGCACAACACGGCTGTCTACTGTCAACCATTGTCAACCCCTGAAACATTCACAATTTAAGAATGCCTGCCCTTCACAGATTGGCAGATCATAATTGTTACAACTGGTCTAAATAAAAAGTATTGGGGAAAAAAAGATCTACTTTTTCATGTATGTGCCAGTCATGTTATAAGCGAACGTATGAACAGGTACTTTCAATATATTGCTACCCTACAAGCTTTGCCATCAGTTTGAGAAGAGGAAATAACTTGCCACCAGGGGCGCCGGTGGCCGTCTTGGGCAAGCGCGCGTGCCGGCACAAGGCTTTGTGGCGTATGCCACAACGGAAACGGTTGACGATGTTTCCCGTGCGAAATTATGCGTAAGTAATTTGAGCGGAGTTGGAATTGACGTTGGAAAGTGTGCTATAGTTGGAGTTGGAAAGTGTGCTATACGAGGAATCAAATCTTTGAGTTCGTAGACCTGCTTAATGCCTACGATGTAACAAAGTCATATATTTGAGTGGCATTTACAGAATCGAAGTATCCTGCAGTCGATGCGGCGACACAAAATTGCTATAGTGCTATTGAATCGACGGCTAATGACTTTTCTAAAATGTGCAATAGCAGGCTGACCCTAAAGACGATTATGAAATATATATTAGACTATCTAAGACGCTGCCGCGTCTATTCATCACCGCAAGCGCCATTTACTCCGGAAATATATAGTCGGTGCACCATGAATAAACCTTCCCCAAAGCTAGTCTCTGCTCAGTTGCACAGAAGCTTAGACCAAAGAGAAGATAACACCCGCTGCAGTGTTACAGGTTAACGCGAAGACTCACTCGAATGATATTTTATAATCCACCGTCTTTAAAGTACAAGTCCTGCTCCACCCATTGAAAGCCGCCACCATTAAACGTATCAATTTGTCCGTCGCTCCAGTTGCCGAAATCTACTATAGTGCGACAGTCAGCATTTGAAAGCAGTGCCTAAACAACTTGAGTGTTCAAACCGGGTGCTGCTTTTTGGTACCAACAAAAAAAAAAACAGCAAGAACTGTTGCCCTGTTATTGAGCCGATTTGAGCAGCTCCTGCAATTCTGCAGTAATTAACTATAATGCTAAAAACCAATACAAATCGACACCTCCTCGGTGACGATGCCCACGCGCTTTAATGTAGTGATTCAGCGGAACACCGGTGGCCTACGTGGTCGCCTCAGTGACTTAGGACAGCTCATCAAGTAGTGCCGCTTTCCTGTCATTTTCTTTCAGCTCAACATTCCATTACAACACATTCTGTTCTGGTCTCTAGGAGCACACAAAAGAAGGAAAGCATTAGGGGCCGTTTACAGAGACATTGCGCATGTCCGCTATGTCCCACATCTAGAAAAACCATGCAATACATTCGCTTGAAATTAACGCCAAAAGGCTATTGTTTTCTGCAATTAAAGGTTACATTCCGCGGGGATATGGCTTTTACCATTCAAACCTTTCTTCAAAGTTCCAGTGTTCCACCGCTCTTGATATTATAGACAATTTAATAGCTAACCCCGCTCAGTGAGATAGCGCAGTAATGAACAATTGAAGAAGAGACTTGGCCCCCTCTACACACACCCACGATGCGTGCAATATTTTACAGCAGCTGTTTGAATCTGGTGTTTGTTTCAAGAAGTCTCCATTCCTCTATAACCAGTTTCTGTGATGAGGAAACACGTGGGATTGAACGCGCAACAGCGTATGTTTGCGTCAAATGGCTCGCGCCTAGCACTTTGTCTGGTAGGCAATGCTCAGCCTACAATGGACAGGCCCAGCTAAAGATATTTATGGAGACTTCATGCTTCGATCTCAAGATAAAATCTAAATTAGGCCCTTATTACATCCTCTACCGGTGAAACCCCGCGGTATTTTCTCTAGTAAACCTCATTTTCCGCCATCGACGTGAGATGTGTTAAGCTTTCTTTCAGATAGACGTTGTGTGTCTCAAGTTGTTTAAGAGCACATGAAATCATGATATCACTTGCTGAAATGATGAGCAGTACCTCTGATATTTCAGTTCACGGCCAGTGGTATTAGTTCAAGGCCAATGATGTGAGCCAAATAATCAAGTCTTCAGTGCGATTATGGGAGAGAAAGTTTCACTACTCCATGCATCAGCCAAGGACAACTTGGCCTGCCTCACGACCTTCAATGAACCAGAGGTCACATTGTGGCTATATTCCTTAACCATGGATCCACCTATAGTGAAACACCACTGGACATTTGCCTTGAACTTTTACATTTGTAATAAATTGAAAATTGGCTCGTCGGAAACGAAACGCACAGTATCTGTCACTTTCTTTGCGGACTCCTGACAGTTGCGAAGGGAACGAAGGAAGAGGGAAGTGAGAGCCTAAAGAAAGAAGGCGGTGCTGGTACTGGAGGGCTTTGGATTAATTTGGACTACGTTGGAATCAACAACGTGCAGTGACATCCAAATCGCATATATTCTTTTTCGTTTCTCCTTCATTATAACGCAGCCACCAGCGGCCGGGATCCAACCAAGTTACTCTGGTTCAGGTTCAAGACACAAGCGTCTTAGGCACTGAGCCAACGCGATGGGGGCAACCTTTGACAGGTGATACAGCATCTTAATTTTCCCCTTGTAGTTGACGGCGTCCGCGATTCCATCATGTCTGTGGAAACCACTTGTGTGTCAAAACCTAATCCTATCCAAAGCAAAACAACACTTTTTTTTTCGCCTCACTAGGCTACCAGGGTTAAACCTCAGTAATGTTTACCGCGCTCATGCCATTATTGCACTCATAAACGTCAAAGGTGTCAAACCTCAATCTTATAGGATGCCTGTTTTATGTGTAATCATATTTTCTCACCTAATCGACAGAAAACCATAAGTCTTTAGGCGCATTACGTACACTTTTATGACTTGGAAGGCAACGCCCGTAAATTACATGACAACAATCTTGGCATGAAACAGGCTGTCGTAAGCGTTCACCACGTAGGTAGCCCACACAATGCGTACAAGGTGCCGGTGAGGATACACATCGAAGACCTCGTCAGCATTTTCTCTCTCTCCCCCCCCCCCCCCCCCCCCCGCCTCCCCGCCCCAGCCTTAGTTTTTGTACTAAGGCTTGTGCGGAGCCACATTTGTCTAGCATATTTTTGTTATCTTTCATGTGACCATATAGGCACGTGGCAATTATCTTTCCATCAATCTTGGAAAATATGGGGAGCAGCCATCGTAGCTTAGGGGCTAGAGTGGATTGCCGAACCCAATGACCGAAGCCTACCATATTTGTTCCATGTCAGCGCACGTTAAAAAACTTCCGGTGATATTATTACAGTGCTCCACTACTGCATCCCTGACAAAATAGTCGCTTCGCGGCGTTAAATCCCGTAACCCCAACACCCAAATTTTGGGCTTTAGTGAGAAAGGCTGAAAAGACTGTACTCTTGTGCGATGTTTTCTGTCATCTATAGTTGGAATCACAACCACATAATTCCATACGATAGAATTTCTTTTTCCTACTATTTCATGTATTACATCTAAAGGCTGTCAGTAGCACATTTTCTAATTTATTGTAAGGCCTCATAAGGAACATGGTCATGGCCAGCGCAGTTTTGCCACTAGCTTTACTGACAGCACTCTAATTCCTATTTGGTAAATACTGATGTTATTCCCGTTTTATCAACCGCACCCTCTATCAGTGAGCTAGATAAAGGTTGTGTGTGATTTAGGAAGGAAAGCACTGCCGCCTAATCTGCAAATCCCTTTGACATAAGCTCTAACGCGAGCCACATGATTTCTTTATTTTTTATCTGCCTCACGCTTTTTATTTCTCGGAAATTTCTGCCCTGGGCCGCTTTCGTTCCCGGACCAAAACGGCCGCAGCAGTCGTCCCAAGGATGATTCAGCAGCATTTCAAACCGGTGGGTTTGTGACGTCACTAAGTTTCACTTTGTTTACTTTGCATATCTTCAGGGCGCCGAAAATCATGTTTCAACTACTTTTTATACGTGTGCCTCTGGTTGGAGATAGTGCGCATAGGAGGAAGATGAATTTTATTCACTGTCCTTGTATTCCTTTTATTCTTGACAAGCGCTTGAGAGATATGCACAAGAGTATTCGGACTAGATAGAAGAGGTCTATTATCCTGTTATACGGCAATCTAATGCATTATAAGAAATGCACCAACATTTCTTGAACCAACATTTTGGTTCATGGCCCCTTTTCCCAACCATTTCACCCCAGAAAAGCCGAGCACCAGGCCGGGGGAAATCTTGTACCCATTGGAAACCGGTGGGTACCCGGCGGCACTGGGGATCGAACCCCGTACCTCTCGAATGCGAGGCCGATGCTTTACTACAAGGCCACCGCTTCCATAACAACATTTTTCGAATCTCCTACTACAATCTACCAATGGTACCTGGACACAGGGGCATGATATTCCAATCAACGTGAGGAGAAAACAGCGCTAACTGATCGCCTACGCGGGCATTTGTATGCTCATCCACTTTTCAACAGAGTACCCAGCGAGTAGGCTTCTCACACTGGAGTGGGAGGTCACGGTTCCTTTTAGACGTGTCGGCAGATTACGAATCAGTCGACAATCACTCTAACCTAACTTAAATCTTCAACTTCCACCCGGCCTACAACGGCAGGAAGCAACTTTGCAGTACCCACTCAGGCTTGGGGTCGATTTCACAAACACATTCCCATTTTTATCGGTATGGCTGATAACGCTACTTGCGACATCTACGTCAGTTTGTGAAAACCGTTCAAGGTATTAGTTGTAAATGACCCATACACTGTGCCAAAGGACAACTTTTACACAGTGCACTAGAGAATCTTGACCAACGCATGCTGATATAAATATAAATTCTCGCACTGTGGCCGCGGCAACCATATACGGGGAAAGCCTACCGGATACTCCTGCTTTTCCTAACTCTGTCTAAACCGCACAAACTGTGACTGCAATGCGCCTTTGAGTATAAACATTGTTCGCTTTTTACTCCATTATGCAACGATGACTGGATATAATATCCCGTCATCCCTGGCCCACAGTGCAGGGTAGCAAACAGGTTTCTTTCGCTGGCTAACCTCCCAACTTTGCTTTCTTCTTCTGTTACTCTTTGAATTGCTTTTATTTTTCCCGTATTGAATCATATGCTCATGACTTTTTGGTCATAAGCCGACGCATATGATTCTCCCTGCATTATAATGAACTGGTTCCTTCCATTACGTTGTGTTTGTGTTGCAACAGTCAGTGCAACACCCCTTTGCTTATTTAGCAACGTAAACGTTAGTTCTGTTAAAGTATTGTGAGTTAAGGTATATCGGAATGAGAACTGCATTTTGATACGGTGTGCGGAGAGGTAAAATTTCAACCCATTGGTATTCCAGACAGAGGCACGAATAAAAAATATGTTTGATCGATCAAAAATTTATATTCTCTGTCTGGGACGAGCCTGCACGGACGACACTGATAACAGGGGTGATTATAATTTAGTCACTGCAACCACTTCCTTCAGAGTTCACGTTCGCAAGTGACGTGGCGTTTAGAGAATGTTTTTGGACATTTATTAATGTTTTTGGACACAAGTATATATACTACAGTGAGGAAAGCGCTACATATTTGCGGTTCAGAGAACGTATAACAGAAACCATACAGACGAAAGGGGAGTTTGTTTTAGAAGACCTCCCCGCCTACTAATCTACCGATAGAAGAGCTACAGGCTGTCACGCGATTGCCTGAAAGGCACTTCGCACTTTGCTAGGCTCCCTCTAGTCTATGCGGCGAGTTAAAAGACGGCAGCTAAGATTCTCTATCCGCGTTTAGTAGAGATGTCGCCCACACAGGACAATAATTCGAAGTTTATGACAATACTGAGAGCGTATAGATCAACTTCCCGTGATAAAAAAAAAAGGCAAACTGAACATTCTCTTTAGCATATCTTTAAGGCACCAGTGGTTAAGCGAGTATGAACGTCCATGTACGCGAATGAGGATCGGCCAGTAGCACCACAGACAGGCCACAGGAAGGCACATCAACGGGACTTAAGTGTCCTCACCTCCCTCTAATTTGCTTTATTGTCACTGGAAGGCTCATCATTTTTTCCTTGTACAGGACAAATTGCGAGAGCACTTATTCCTCCTTCTTGGAATTTTATGTAAATATATTACGTTTTTTTCCAATATTGTGAATATTGTGCCTACATTCCAATTTCCAACATAGGATTTCCATTGTGGCATACATCGTGCTTTTCCCGCTTCTTCACCGAGTCATAAAAATTGTTGGTCTTCCTCATGCGCCAAGTACAGATATCATATAAGCGCGTTCTACATTTTCCATATGTTGGCGGCTGCGACGGCAGATTTATCTAGCTATTTGTACGGAGCATTAACGAAAGCAGGGCTATGCCACAAAACTTCGGCCGAAAAGTATACATAAACGTCGTTACGACGCAGGCATTCTCGACAGTACATGCGAGGCAGGTCCCGTGCAGGTGTGGCCTACAACCACTACCACCTCACCTGCCGTTTTCCCCTCGAACGTCTGTTTCTGTGTCGCTTGCAGACGCATGCAGCTCTTTAATAAATAGGGCATTTCGGTTCTACTCTCCCCCCCTCCCCCCTCCCCCCATTTTCGCCTCACACTATGGAAAAAACTGCTTAGTTTGCTCCAGCATCACAATTTGTGATTCCAGTACGTGAGGCTGATCTCACAACAACCAGAGTCGCGGCGTTCCCTCGTTGCTCCCACGTGACACTATATCCCTACTAAGCCTGCCGCAAGTGTATCGGCGCCAGCGGAATGTGGAGTACGCCTGCCATCTGCTTCCACGCTGCCCGCTGTAACGCAGCCTTTGTTTTAGTAGACTCAAGTTTTCCTGTATGTCATGAGCATACTTTGAAAAATAAAACAAGTGCCTGCCGTTCAGTGGAGTCACTCATAAGGTACGCTGACCTTACGGGCGACGAAGCCACAGCTCTGCAGGATAAGAAGACGCGAGTCGAGAACTTAATAACCTACTGCCTTTCTACTAATCGATAGTAGATGTAAGCATAAAATGGTTACGTGTACAGCACATCCTCAGCAGTTGCGAGCTGTCTTCAGCTGTTACATATGACTCGCAGTAGGTATCGCTTTCCGCAAGACGCTTCTTGCCACTCCTTTAATCAGGCTTCATTGGTCAGCTTAAGGAGCTGTAACGGTGGCGGCATTGGAATGCAGAATGATGGACAAGCGTACAGGGCCACGTAAAGGGCCGGACAAGAACGTAGAACAAGCAGCGCAACACAGTGGCTCCAAGTATCCGAACGCGCTTCGAACGGCTGCCGCCCCGACCATCAGTGTCGTGCTGTGTTCTACGTGCACATATGTTGAGAGCCTAAATGCAGGCTTTCTAAAGTATGTGGCACCATGAAGCCATCCGTAGGGAGAGAAAGGAGGCTGTGAAGGGCAGGGAACTTGTATCGTTAAATTTGTTTTGGTATACAGATGTTCACATTCAGATGTCCACATGAAGTTAAATGAGAGCCCGGATATTCCATCTCAGCGTTGGTTCGACGTCATCTCGAGGCCGCTGACAAAGAGTAAAATTTTGGGCTTAAAACTGTCTTGAAGAGGAGGGCTAGATCCACAACAATCATCAATAACAGCTGAATATGCACATTGAGTTGGGAAATACGGTGCTGCAAGTAGCGCAACATACCTTACAAACGAAGCCGAAGAGCCCTGCTGCGGTTTCTCAGTGGTTACGGTACCCGACTGCGGCTGCAGCATTTATACAGACACGTAAATCATAGGCCTGGGTACTGTGGCATGTTACTACATGCAAACAAGCTACAGGTGATCGAAATTTCAGGAGGCCTCTGCTATTGTATCCCTCATAGTCAGAGTCGCTTTGGAACGTTAAATCCAATACAACTGAGCAAAAATAAACGAATTAAAATGACGTTAATAAGGCCAAGTCACATGTGGTACTCTCATATTTGGCGTATTGCTTCCCGTGTCTAGTGCACTGTCCAACGTTCGACATTTTACATACTTCATGTGCGCAGAACACTAGCTTAAAGCAGGAGTATTCAATGCCAATGTTTCTTTCTTGCCAAGTCTGTCTTTATATTAAACCTACTATTCTGCCAATGGACAAGCCTCAATCCTATTTAGAACGAGCAGTGTGTGGAAGCCCAGATCGCGCGTGATAAGTCTTCATTACCAGCATCATACGAAAGAAGATAACAAGCGTAAAAGGAACACAGATTGCCTATCACTTCCTATGAAAAAATGCATTAAAACGACGCTCTCATTTAAAACACTGAACTTGTGATTTGAAAAAAGAAAATTACACATTCAAAGAGCAATACACATAGACAATGAAGATAGTGTGCTTTTCAATGTATCGTATTGATCTGCATGATTAGTCGAATTTTCAGTTCTATATGTAACAGTTACTGCTATGAGCACACAAGCTCCACGTATTTAATCCTTATTTATGTAGTGAATTTAGTAGTCAATTCCACACGTTTACGATCCGTTTAGCATCGCAATCGTCATTAACTCCGCAGAGAAGTAATACCTTTATAGCTAGCTGCTCCCACTGGCGGAAACTTGGCACAGTAGAGTTCTGTGGTTGTTGATGGTTACGACGTTGTGATGGCATGCAGCAGTGTATTACTTGAGGAGGTATCGTTACACCATTGTGAAATGTAAACGAGTTCACAGACGCCGCTTTAAGGTAAAAAACACACATTTCCTTCCTATAAACCATTTTCTTAGACGTGATTCTCAAGCCTGATTTGACTCTCAGCTGTGCGCTTGGAGATGACCAAGGGGGTAGGCGGGTGGCTGTTCCTGGCTCTGCGGGGCTTGGAATGGTACATCATATGGCTGGGAATATTGATTCCGGGGCTGGCAATGGCAGGCTAGCCCCAACCGAAAACGGCGGGGGCTAGCCTGCCACCGGTGGTTGTACCTGTTGTAAGCCGTCATTGCACCCACCACCGCTTCGGTCGTGGACGACGGCTGTTGCGACGCGCGTCTTACTTTCTCCTTTTTCTTTTTCTACCTTTATTCTCTGTTATCTCCTCTGTCCACACGAGGCAGTGGAGGTGGCTCAGCAGGCCTGTGCATTATCTTTTACTTCTTCCTACAGTAGCAACAGCAACGAGAAATGACCTTGAATGCGATTATTTACACGAATGAAATGCACAATGTCACACTTTCTACGTGGACACCAGGACCGCGCGGTAAGAAAGGGGAGGCAGGTGGAAGTGAAACTAGAAAGGGAAAGCGGTGCTGTAGTAGATGGCTGCGGATTGATTCATTGATTGAAAAAAAAAACTTTATTTGCCACAAGAAAATGCCGATTACCTCCTCCCCTGGCGCGCAGACATGGGAAACGAGGGCCGTTGCATTTAAGGCTGGGTGTCAAGCCTTCACCTATAGCAGCTTCCGCCGAAAACTGGAAGATGTTCCGCTAGAGCTTAGGGTCCAGGCTTTGTAGCATGGTCTCCCAGTACTTTCTACTAGCTATGTTTTAGCCTCACAATAACTACATCTATCATGCTCTCTCGCCCCGGAATACATATGGTACGCCGCGACCGGATTCATATATGCATTAGTCGGCAAGCGCCTCATTGGCAAGTACTTTAGGCAACCTGGCTGATATCACATAGCACAGTCATGGCTCTCCATTTCGCCTCCATCGAAACAAAGCCGCCGGTGGTCAGGTTCGAACCTGGTTACTCTGCTCTATACTCCTACATGCGCCAACCTGGATACTCCAACCTGGATACTCCATTTCTATAGCAGCCTCTGCAGCCGGTGTGGAACACTTCGGAGACATTGTGGGTCCTTTATCTTCTTAAAAGCTCCCCATCGGTACTTGACCGGCGAGATAAGGGCCGCCCCAGCCCTTAACTTTCTATGTAGTACCCCCTCAAGCGTATTTAAATTCTGATAAAAACGGAATTGATTCGGTAACAGAATTCGTGCTGATTATGAGGCTAAACTACATCGTCATGCAATTCCATGCTAATCACAAAGAATTTGTATTGAAGTCACCGCTATAAAGGCAGAGGGTGAAAAGTTCTGAAAAAATATTTACCTCAATATAAGTATGTTTTGCTGCCGGAAAATCCTCAGATTTTAAGATATAGACTCAGGATTAATTTCTGTTAAAATAAAATGCATGCGTCTATTCTCATGAGTTTCTTACTTTTATGTCGGGAAATCTTTCACATACTATGATACCTTGCGACTATATGCTAGTGTGAATGAGTGCAATAACATAGGTAAAGAGCCCGCCATCAGTAATTGCGAGATTAGCAAAGTATGTGTACGTGAAAGGAAATCCACAAGGCGAGCCACAGAAAACAATCCATAACGCTGAGGCATCATAGTCTTAAATGAAAAGTCAAGTACCTGCTCAATTTTTTCAGCCTACACCTTAACGTGCGTCCATCCTTCCCCCCCGTTCTCAAATATATTTACTTTCTTTTCTGTGCAGGTGAACAACCTGCGCGCATCATTCTATGGAATTTTGATGTATACAACGAGTAAAGCGATAGCATAGAAAATCCTTTGTGGATGGTACAGCATGTACACGGACGAAGTACAAAAAGCAAGGAGACCACATAGGCATGCGCTAACTTGCAACTAATCTTTATTTAAAAGCAACACACATTTGTGTATACATCTGCGTCATGTAATAGGAACGACACGAGAACCATTACGCAACGTACTTTGTAAGGTGTACATAACAAATAACCACCATCACAGGATGAAACCTAACTAAAATTGATCCTTTTGCCCTCTCTTGATAACAAAAGGCTAGCTTACACTCCGCGATTGTCTTTCTCGGATAAAGTAAGCCTCCATCAGTAACCATATGCATTCATTCCTGTGAGGAATCAAAATATTTGTGTTGGCATTTTGTTCACAATCGTGACGGGGTTCTTTCAAATGGGAGTAGCATGAGTCAGATAGGGAAGACGGAAGTTCTGAAAGAAAAATATCTACGCATCTCCCGTCTTTTTCCCATACTTTATTGCATGACACTGAACGCCCGTACACTACAGCACAAGCATATTCCACATTTCTTGATCTTTTGAAAGCTGCCATTTAATATGACTAAATTTCATCAACTTCTCCTGAAGGTTCCTAATGCTACGGCTAGGCCCGTTCAGCTCGGAAAGCAGCGTTGAGGACTAGTTGGTTGAGAAAAAGAGAGATAAAACTTTATTGTCAGCAATTTAGATGGTTTTTACCTTGCGTTTCATTCAGCTGCTCCAGGTGGCTGGCAGTTTAAGTCTGTCAGCGACCTCTTGCGCTCTTGTCGAGGCCCGTGGCTGGACGTCTGTGTCCCGGTTGGAGAGAACAGCTTCCTAGTGTTCAAGCGAGGGAGATGGTATTAGATCTGCCAGAGGCGGATCCTTCACGCCGTCCCAGATTACATGATCTTAGGTGGCAGGGTCGCAGCACAGTTGGCAGTACGGATTTACTATGTTGGCAAAGACTTTGGCATACATCCAGGCGTTTGGCTGCGACCGCGTTTGCAGCCGTCGCCACGTGGTAGCCTGCTCTCGGCTGAGCGAAGCGTGCGGAGGAGGCAGGCTCGCCCTGAGCTCCGTGTAATATGTGGTAATGACCTGATATGTATCCAGTGACTTACCCCGTCGGGCACCCGCGTCCGAGATCCCCTCACCAGCTCGAACATTTTCGTGTAAATTGCGCGCTATGCTAGAACAAAAAGACAAACGAGGAAAAACAGAGACGCGCTTGTCCTATGTACCTCTTTTGAATTGTTTCTGCTCGTTTGTCTTTTTTTCTGGTAAGCGCGCAATGCCACCCAAACAAGGTTAGCTTATAGGATGCACCAAAAATGAAGCCAATCTTCAAAGTTCTGAGTACATTTTTTTTAATTCTTTGCTTTTTTTTGTGCACACGCACCTACTTTGCGATCTACCTTTTCATTTTCATCATGCTCATTTTCATTTTCACAAGCTCCTTTTCCACGAATCATTTGGAAATTTCGCATTCAGAAGCTGCTGAACGTGCAAACGCATATTATCTGCAGCGTAATGATACATGTGTTCTGTAGGTTTGAGCGGATGCTAAAATATGCGGATCTTTTTTTTTAGAATCCTAGAGCGCCGAGATGAATAATTTAATTCTGGGTTTGGAACCTTGGGAAATACGTCAAATATAGGCGTTAATTAACAAACAATACCCCGGCAAGCTAAATATTTTGACGCCATCATCACAGGGTACTTCAAACGTGAAAGGTAATTGAGGAGCACATTTGCGAAAAATATTTAGGGTACGAACCCTACTTCCCCCGGCCAAACCCATAAAACCATTTGCATATCTGTAAAGGCATAACACCAGTCCGTTGACGTCCTTTCTAATAGCTTTGTCTACTGCGCGTAACAAAACATCGCTAAGTATAGATTTCGCTTTTAAGCTTATGCATGAACCCTTATTTTCACACACACCCACGCGCACACACACTACCTCTCCCCAATCTGCATATTAATATTCAAAATAAAAATGCAGGATTTCAAGAAAAACATCAAATTCTATTGGCCTCGAAATCGAGCACAGTCGCCATCTTGCGGCGCAGCGGCAAACCCTACTCAGTGTGGATGCGCGCTTTCGTCGCCTGCTAGCCAGCAGTGTTTGCGTACGCGCGTATGGCCTGGTGTCTGCCTTTTGGTTCGCGATTTCAGTGCGATTTTATTTACATGACTGCCTCTTGCGAACGAAATATGACCAGGCTATTATTCGACGCTACAGTGAAGGCAATAATTGTTCTTATCGAGTATATTGTGGTGGGTAATGGCATCCTCCAACGGTCTTCTCTGCTTGAGGTTCTTTCTCAAACACAGCGACGGTGTCGTTAGCGCCGTTTCGAGAGAAAAAAAAGCGAGCGGGTCGCCTACGTTCATAGCACTTAATGCAACCGCCCAGAAATTGTATATTGTCACTTCTATTTGAATCCGATAGCCATTGCCGCATGAGATGGCCTGAAAACTGTGGCCGCCATGATGTAGATCAAATTGTTTGAGTTCTTTCCTCTAGCCATTTGAGTAAAATCGCTATTCGGCTAAGCTTTGATGCTTGCAAATTCATTGTTTCTGAGAAGCGTCAAGCTTAATACGGGCTCAACTATCTCTCTTCTGTAGCTCCTTGCTTGACCGTGTTTACTTGAAGATAAACAGATTGAATAGTCGCAAGAATACGTGCAGAATCCATTTCTTTCCAAAGTTTGTTTACTACCGGCCCTTACTCTGATAAAAATCCAACAGTTTTTTCTTGCATAACTAGGTGATTGCTCGATATTTAGAGGGTTAAAGAAATCATTCCCTAAAAACTCTACGCCCATGCTCAATTATTGGTAATGTCTTTGCAGCGACAAAAATGTTTAGCTTGCAGTTGAAAGAAAACTAGTTGCAGAAGGGGCTCAAGTTTGCGAGTGTGTAATTTTCCTGTGATACGTCTAACCATTGTGACATTTTTATCAATCATTCCACTACTAATGTACCATTATTCAACGCTACATACATTAAAACGTCATATGTACTTTCTTTGTTCTTCATATCCGTTTTTCACACACACCATCATAATCGCTTGCATTAGCTGAAACAAGCCCTCGCCTGGTAGCAAGCGAGGAGAAAGTTCTCGCTCCACTCGGCGCACTACACAAGCCCCAGTAAGCACTGTAAGTAGTAAATTGCTCATGATTTGCACATGGCACGTTTTCTTCACCAGCAAACACGTTGTAAACACAGCAACGAACCAACGCCGCATCTGTTTCTGCAGGCGCCGCCATTTGCCGATACACACTATTCAAGTGATGGTAGCACCACCTCTAGGTCGATCTCGTGGCGAATTCCACATTGACACTTAAACTGTGTTTTATTTCTTCTCAACAATGCAAATAGCTTTTTACAGCTTTCATAGTGTTCCTCCTGTGAGGCAAAGAGCAGTACAGGTCTTCAGTGACGACATTCAAGTTTAACATATTCCCTCATTCTTGTGAAATATGAAACGGACTACTTTGTCTGCTTTGTCAGTTAGAAAAGAATTAACCACTAGCGCTTAACTATGATTATGCAAATGACCCGACACTTTGTATTGTCATTACTGGCTTCTGAAATATTGGTTCTTAAAGGTGTTTTATTTTATTGGTATTTTCAGCGAAACATAAGTCGCTTTCAGTCTTCGTCGTGCAAAGATCCTTGTCAACGATGCAAAGTTAATTCTTGGGGCAATGGCCGGCTGCTTCACAACTCGGCAATCCAAATAGCACGCTTAAGAAAACTTTTCTTCCGGCTGCTGAAGCTCTTTCAGCAAAATTCCAAAGGGAAAGGGGGGGGGGGGGTTACAATAAAAAGATAGTCTTTTAAAGCAAAAACAAGTCCCACCTTTCTGAACTGGTAGCTATTTATTAGTTAATGTAAGCCATTTTGTCTTCATATACACCGTTGGGGGTGCCACTAGGGCGCGTTTACGCGGTGTTTTAAGATCATTTAGCATACTATTTCCTAGACATCCTGGGAGATGCTTCTCGACTTTGCCAACCTTTTACAGGCGAGAGGACAGGCTCTTGAAAGTACTTTGGTCTCTTTTCAAGTATCTTGCGATGTTTCGCCGTGCACGTCTCCCAGCAGCGGCATCGTCCCGGCCACTACCTCCGGCTTCTTTGTAGGGTGATGAGGAAGGCTGGATGCTCATAAAAAATATGTCGCCTCCTATGTGGCGCTGAACCATCCTTGTACATCTTGTTTTGCAGGCGTTCGCTGCCATAACATCCTAAAGCCGCTCACAATCACTCCCTGAACTTTCGAGGTTGTCGCAATAGCTCAGAACACTGGTAATTTCTCCAGGAATTCCCGGTTGAAAGCTCTGCAGGCCCGCAGAAGGATTGAAGTTTCTTGGGAGACAAGCCCCTTTCAGATGCCAGGCAAGCACTGGTCCTCTGCATAAGGACACCAAGTCATCCATTGTGACTTTCGTTGAGATAATTACGTTAAAGTTCAAACACGGAAAAGGTCCCTGTACAATACAATTGAATTGAAGAGAATGGACGGTTGCGCAAGCTGTTGCTGATTCAGTGCGGAAGGTAGAGCGCGAATACAGACCAAGTACGCGAAGGAAGTACTCCACACGAGAAACGCTGACTCGCAACTAATTTTATTGCGAAAGCAATACTACTCGCACTTTCAAACCTTCGCGTGACCCGGCCGCAGTTACGTCTTACCCACGTGACACTGTGACGTCACACCCCACGTGACACTTGCGCTGACAGGAGCTGTCAACTTGGCTCTCTCGTTTCACGTGGGACGGCTATGTCAGAATCAGCCTGCTAGGACCCTGTCATTCACGTTACCCCTATAGGCCACTAAGGCACGTTCATATGGGTTGGTTAAAGCGGGGCTTTTTATGTGAGCTTAGGAAGAAGAAAAAGAGAAGAAGAACGCTCGGTCACCCGCAGATAATGCTTTCGCTCAATATTTGGTTCAGCAGCGTTGAACCCTTGTAAAGTTTAGTTATTAAAGGGCAGCTTAAGCGGATTTAGAATTTAACTAACCCAAATTAGTGGAATATGCGCACGCTGATGATAAATCATGCCAAGAGTTTTGTGCTAGCGCCTAAATTGACGCCGTAATCGTGTAATACAACTGTCTCGATGTTCAGGCTTCTCCGTAGCGCGAGGTACGGAGTAGGCGCATCGATTATAATGCAAGGTAATGCATTTCGTACGCATGAAAGTTACACTCGGAAATAAAACTAACGCCAACAAAAGCAAAAGCCGCAAGATGTTGTTTGGAGGCGTTGGGCGACTCGCAAAAGAAATTGGCGAGAGGAGTTGGAATTTGAAAAGTCACCAATAATGAATACTATTATCTAGTTTTTTCCCATTTCTTCGCTGTTACGAGGAGAAGCCTAAAAATTGTTGTTAGTTTAATAGTTGATTATATACCATTATATATTGCAGCGAAAAACATTTTATTGAGCTTAATCTACAAGTTTCCTGTGTTAATGGTTGAGTCGAATTCTCGACAACATATTTCAGCTTCCCTTTAAGAGACTTACCAAGAGCTGTATCGAAAAGCACACTGCAAGGAGTCAAAACACTAAGTTATCATCGCAAAATTACCACTTTTCAAGAAACAGTCCTCTTTATTCACTAGGAAAACAGAAGACGTGCGTATATAGACCACGATTTGCTTGTTTGGGCAAAATATTCTTCCATCTGTTCTCTTGTTACTTTATCGCGGTGCCGAAATAAAATCCTTGTAGTGGCAACCAAAATAGCAGTCTTTCTTTGTTTGATTTCTTTCATCCTGCCGACAATCGCGACAGGGTCCATTCAAATGGAGTAGCTTGAATCAAAGAGGATGTTATCTCAGAAAAATATGTACGCATTTCCAGGCTTCTCCTATGTGCACTTGATAGCATGACAATGTAATATCATACTATACGCTACAAGCACATTTGACAATACATACCGGTGTGAAACCTGGCTTTTATAGGTTAAATTTTATCGAAATTTCTCGATGGTTCATAATGGTGCGCCAGAACCCACTAAACTTATATGGCGCTAAAAAACTAAACCCAAACTATAAACGTCTTGCTACATTTCACGCATTTATTTCGGGCACGTATGAAACAATACCCGCATTTCTATCAGCCTTTCTTTTTTTAGGATTCATAACCCTTCGCAGAAATTGGTTGCATGTTGCCTAAATGATATACTCCAGAATTTCTTTATTCTTAAGTCAGCGAACCAGTCTAGTTTCCTGAATATTCTTTAAATTCTTATACGTTCAAAAGAAAGGGAAAGGATAAAAGTTGGTAAGGTTCCTTCTTGTTATAGTGACCTAGGTTTGCACACATTGCAAACGGGCTCTGCACCAATGCTTCCGGCACGTACAGACATGACAGAGATGTATATAATATGTGTTCTCTTTTACTAAACAGCTAGTGCCGAGTCAAAGCTCATCTGTACGGCCTTGTTCCTTTTAACTTCCTTAAAAACAACTGTTGTATCTCACAGCTGTCAAGATTACAGTGTAAAGATTCTATGTAGTCAACTAGAACATGTTTTAAATGGTTGTTACCTAGGACGCAAACAAATTGCGGCTGTCAAATGTTACGCTTCACTCTCCCGCGATTATTAAATGACGAATAAGAGTTGATGAACAATTGACTAATACATGTGCTACCTCATGTTCTCAATGACTGAATGTTAACCCATGCTTTTCTTTATTTCAACTAGGTTTTTTTTGTGTGCCCCTACCATGCTGCCTCTGTAGTGTGCGTCCGCCTCGTCAAGCCTTATCACTCACTTTTTGCCGGCGTACCCAACACCCTGATGATGTTGAATTAAAAATATTGTATTTTCTTCCCACCTCTGTTTTGACTTTCTACTTACCACATGAACCACTACCAACTTGTCCAATTTCCCGTCTTTCCTGCTGTTGGCTTTTTCATGGCTATCCACAACCAGTAGCATAGCAGAAGGGGAAGGTCTTGATTATAAAGCTTAGAAAGACGGGGTATACTATCAACGATCAAACCTTCACGAATTTATGTGTTTACTCTACACTTCTTGGTCCTGATCACCGGCAAATAATATCGACCCAAAAGTGTATTTCAATCAAATTACTTTATTAACCGGTGAGGCCTCGTCTTTTTGCTTTCCAAAAGAAAACAGTTTACCGCGAAGCAGAAATCTTTCCCCAAATGTGGTAAACACGCATGCAAGAAAGTGACTGAACGTCACTGACGGTCACTCACCTCTCAGGCTGATTTCGTCTCATTTGGCGTCGTGCTTTCAGGACCGGCTGCATCCATCTCTTGCAATCGGCCGAAGGTGAGCTGTCGGATCTCGGGTATGGAGAGGGTGAGGTCGTAGTCTCGCTCCAAAGTCTGTTTCACCTCGACGCCCATCAGAGAATCCATTCCGAGGTCTCCTAGGCTCACAGTCGGGTTCAGGATGGAAGGATCTTTCACACCTGCAGGGAGCGCAAGCGTCTGATATGTGAACTTCCGACAGATTTGGAAACAAAAGCATAGGGAATGTAGAACAGCACGCAAATAAAGTTTTCCCTGTCGTGATGCTCTTGTAAATGCACACCAAATCTAGCCTAGCCACTCATGTCGATGCTCAAAAGGTCTTCGATGATGTCTCTTTTCAAACGTTTAGTACTATTAAAAACATATTTGTGGCCAACTGTGTGTCAAAATGAGTCTCTCCAGCGTGAACCGTGCAGGTATACACTATATGTAAACATTGTTCCGCTTGACATGTGAATGTAAAGTTGCTTTTTTATGGCATGATGTGATATATCATAATATGATATGATATGATACGGCACAGTAGTTGAATGTCCAAAGCACCTGAGACTGAGAAGGACTTCGTTAGTGGTGGGTCTCTGATTAATTTAATCTTCGTTGAGGACCTAAATGTGCACTGACACCATGCAACTCGAGGATTCCATTTTTATACTGTCCTCCATCGCTCACACATGGAGCGCCTAACCACTGTGTAACGGGCTGATTTTTACTGGATGGATAACTCATAACCTCCAATTTTTCCTAGTGCTTACAAGTGCCCCAAACCGTGTATTAGCAGCACGAAACCAAAACAACAGTCATTTCTAACTCTCATAGCTGGCAGGTTACCAAATATATTTGCAATAGTGTCCAGAAGGCTCTTTGTCTTCGTCATTCCTGCTTCACAGTTGCCGGAGTGGTTTGCCTTCACCATGCATGAGACGACTGGAAAGTTCTGGTTCAACATCTGGTCAAGCGTGTTCATGTATGAGCTGATCCTCTGCGGAGCGCAGCCGGCGATGTCTATGTCACCAGCCATCGCCTGGTACAGCACTCCGACGTCACTGATGGGGCCCCACTGAATTGCCAGCCCTGAAAAGGCAGTAAAATATATACTGAACTCATAGTTCAACACATTGCCGCTGTACTGCTGGTTTTCTGAAGTCCTGACATAACAGTTAATATGTTACTGAAGGTTATATTTATTTTATTTCGTTACAGATCTCCACAGTTTTCTTACTCAAAATTCATCAAGGTCAATCAGCAAGCGCAAATACTACCCATCCTCAATTAACAAAATGGCCAAGAAAAAAAGTTAAATACGTTGGAATAAAAAGCCAATTCGATTATTACGGGTACATTATGAGAACAAAAGTGCCAAGTGAAAAGATAAATAACTACCGCTGAAGTTTGGAAAGAATGATTAGAATGACAGAGAAGGAAGGTACGATACAGTATCATAAGTGTAGCCCTTAAAAACACGTAACCACTGTCATGAAATATCTAAGTCTTCTCAATATCCCCTTCAAAATCCCTGTGTCCAAAACAAAAAGGGCCGATGGTTGCAGAACGGCTGGCGTTAGCAAAACGCATGTAACAGCACTTCAAATTCTCTTTTTCTTTTACTACTTTGATCGCAAACAGCCCATGATTTTCCTTCTTCCCCTTTTATAGCGAAAGCTGCACTGCGATAGGTTTTCTAGACCTCGGGTGGCCGCCGCTACGTCGTCAAGAGGTTGTTACGACCAAGCATCCGCAATTGCGCGCTCTATTGTTCGCCTGTGGGCATGGATAAGTTTTGTGAATATGTGGTGATGGTCCAATGGCTCTAAGTGAGCCTGTTTCCAGGAATCCTGTTTTGTAAGCCTGTTTTGCTTTGTGGACAACCTGCAAATGCCAAATTGACCCTGTCAAGAGAACGTCTGGAAAAACACAAAGAAACGTCCCCCTGCGGGAAATAGCAGGAAGTGCTTTCTTTCTTTTGTTCACCCTTCCAGTCGAGAAGTGCTATCCTCCAGTGATGAATGCCTCCTATCCAAAGGAGACGACAGAGTGACATGTCCGCTGACGTGCAGGACAAGAAAGGAGCATGACTCATACGGCCATTAAGTGATTTCCCGGGAATGCAGGAAAGATTTGCAATTGTCGAAAAGGGACAATGTTGGGAGCCCTATGCGGCGCCACGTGCACTCGGGTTTCTGAGAAGTAAAACCCCTTGTCAGAACCAGCCTGTGGTTTCTTTGCTGAAGAATAGAAATGTACCTCCTCTCCTCGCCGTTCCCAAGCTTTTCCCGCCAACAAGTGATCACGCCCAACGAATGAATGCCGGACCAGTCAGTGCTTCAGACCATCAGTGCAGTGATGTGTTCGATTGGATGCCGATACCTGAGGGGCGTGCCCTGGATTTGGTTGGTCAGCATCTTCAGAGAGGGGCTGGACATAGGGGGTTTTTAAGGACGCTGCAGAGCACGAAATGTCGCTCTGGGCCCTGGGTAAACGGCTCATCCAGTCGCTTCTCGCTATGAACTCTTAACGCTTGCCATATTGCTGATGTACCCTTCTTTTTCGTGTAAATATTGTAAATAAGTTTTCTCAAAGTGCCATTAAACCTGCTTGTACATATTTCACCAACTTCGAAGATTCAATCCTACTTCAACCCCGAGTCTCTGCACGCTACCAAGTGAAGGCCGGGTCGACTTAGTCCCCGCGTCACGACAACTGGTGATCAGCGGTAGGATCTGAATCTACAAGCCCCAACACTGGTGACCAGCGTTGGGATCTGAATCTACAAGCCACAACATCTGATGACTGGAGGTGGGATCTGAATCTACAAGCCCCAACACTGGTGACCAGCGTTGGGATCTGGATCTACAAGCTACAACATCTGGTGATTCGAGGTGGATCAGAATCTACAAGCCACATCTTGTGATCGGAGGTGGCATCTCAAGCAACAAGCAGGCGCAACAATCGGCCAACAAGAGAGCAGCTCGGAACATCGATCGCATGTGTGGGTGAGTGCTTGGCTTTTCTTCTGATGTGGACCAGGTTCTAGAACAGGGTTAGATTTTAGAACTGGTAAAAAGTGTTGAAACGCCTTTAGGTTTGGTAGTTTGCACTGTTGTTTTGGAAGTAGCCGACACTCGGAGCGATCATGGACCTACAAAAGCTGCAGAAACCGGAACTGTTGCAATTGTGTGAGGAATTGGGAATTGATACAAGAGGTTTGGCACGAAAACCTTTGATTATAAAGGCAATCACAGATTTGGGAGCCGATGATGAGGAGCTCAGTGAAGCATGGAACCTCATCGCCCAAAAAAAGGAGGAGCAGCTCAGACAGCAGAAAGAGCGGGAAAAAGAAGAAAAGAGGCGTGAGCGCGAACTTGAGAGGGAAAAAGAGGAAAGGGAGCGCGAACGTGAGAGGGAAAGAGAGGAAAAGAAGCTAGACATTGAGCTCCGGAAATTAGAACTAGAGTTGAGCAAGAGGTCGGGCGATTGTCCCCAGCTAGCGGTACCTCGTCTCAACAAGGAGGCAGATTTCAAGATGTCAAAGTACATGCAGCCATATGTGATATCAGGGGATATCGGTCTGTATCTGGCTAACTTTGAGCGAACCTGCGAAAAACTGTCCTTCCAGCGAGACACTTGGTCTCAGAGATTATTGACGGTTCTGCCCTGCGAGGCAGCGGAGGTTGTCGCGCGGCTAAGCAAGGAGGACGCGGACAACTACGAGAAGGTCAAAGCTTGCCTTCTGAGAAAGTATAGGCTTAGCGCCGAGGCGTTCAGACAACGTTTTCGGAACGCTACTAAGTCCAGGGACGAGAGTTACCCTGAATTCCTATACAATTTAAGAGTTAATTTGGGCGAGTGGCTAAAGAGCACTGATTCCTACAGTGATAGGGACGCTGTAGTCGAGCGAATTCTTTTGGAGCAGTTTTATAGCTGCCTCCCAGAAAAAGAAAGAAATTGGTTACAGGACCGAGGCGACATTAAGTCGGCAACTGAAGCTGCCGAAGTCATTGAGGAGTACGCTTCGCGCCGACAATTCAGCAACCCAGCAGTGGATAGGCTCCGCAATGCCAAGTTGAGTGTAAATAACCGTCAGAAAAGGCACTTTGCTAGATTTGCAAACGAAGAAAGGAAGGCTTCTTCAGGCAAACGCCCTAGAAAGGACGGCAGTGAGAAAAGTGGGGAAGTGACCAACGCACAGAACACAAAGAACAAGCTTGGGGCTAGGAAGCCGCTCACATGCTTTAGGTGTAATGAGCAGGGTCACATTGCCGTCAACTGCCGGAAAGAAAAGATTGCTTTCTCGTATGTCAGTGACTGCGATGAAAATATGCAGCTTTTAGAACCCTACCTGCATGACCTAGTAGTCAACGGGAAGCCTTGCAAGGTACTGCGCGATTCGGCCGCAACGATGGATGTTGTCCATCCGGCGTATGTGTCGCCTTCCGACTATACCGGGCAGTGTGCATGGATCCGACAGGTAGTTGAGGAACAGAGTGTGTGCTTGCCGATCGCGAACGTGGTCATCGAGGGCCCTTTCGGCGAATTAACAACCGAGGCTGCCGTTTCAGGAAAGCTTCCTAAGTGCTATCCGTATTTGTTCTCCAACAAATCGGACATGCTACTGCGAAAGAGGGGCATCCTTTTCGGAGACAGAGTTGTGCAAGCCTTAACACGTTCAAAGGCGCGAGAACTAGCTACACTGCTCATTCCAGAAAAATCCACAGCGGAGGAAACGGCAGTTAAAACAGTGGTCGATGCGGAAGATAGCGGGTCAGAAAAGTTTGAGAGCGAGGCATCTCAGATAATTCAACTTGAAAGTGAGCTTGATGAGACGCGGAATGAGGACGTTCTTGAGAGTAACCTCTTGCCGCCGGTGTCTAGTAATCTCACGAGACTTCTAAGTGGAACCCGAGAGGACTTAGCTATGGAGCAAGCCAATGATCTCAAGAATAAGCTCGAAGTACAGTGGGAAGGACCTGCTAAAGTCGTTGCAGAGCTTTCTGACACTAACTACGCAGTGAAAATCCCCGATAGGCGTAAAGCAGTGCGCATTTATCATTGCAATCTTATGAAGCCTTATGTGCAGAGGGAAGCCGTGGTAAATCTAACGTTAAACCTTCCCGAGGAGATGGGGGATAACTTGATTTGCCTCAGCGGAAAAGGAAGCAACGCTCAGGAGCTTCTCAAAAAGACAGAGCAGAGAGGAGAACTAAAGAAACCCCAGCTGTCCGATCTGGGCGAAATAATAACAGAGTTTGAGGCCTGCTTCGTGGACAGGCCAGGCAGGACTGATTTGACTGAGCACGATATTGAGCTGACTTCAGACGTGCCAGTGCGATCAAGGTGCTACCGATTCTCTCCAAGGCAAAGAGAAATTCTGGATAGGGAAGTAAATCGCATGCTGGAATTGGGAGTAATAAAACCCTCGGAAAGCGATTATGCTTCGCCTATGATCTTAGTAGAAGCTCCAGGTAAAGACCCTAGGCCTGTGGTAGACTACCGAAAGCTAAATTCTCTCACCAGGGATCAAGTGTATCCTATTCCGAATATTGAGGAGAGAGTAGAACAGGTCAGTAGAGCGGCATATGTGACTACGCTGGACCTTACTCGAGGATACTGGCAAGTACCGCTCACTGAACGCGCCAGCAGATACGCGGCTTTCGTCACTCCGACGGGCAGCTACCAGCCAACAATGATGAGTTTCGGGCTCAAAAATGCTCCATTTTGTTTTTCCCGACTCATGGATAGGGTTTTAAAGGGGTGTGAAACATTCGCGGTGCCTTATTTAGATGACATTGCGGTTTTTTCCGACTCATGGGCGGACCATATGGTACATCTAAGTGCTGTACTGAGCCTTTTGCGTCAAGCTGGACTAACCGTAAAGGCCGAGAAATGTTGCCTGGCAAGGGCGACCGTGGACTACTTGGGTCACAATGTAGGTCAGGGTTTCAGGAAACCCAGCGAGATTAAGATTTCTGCGGTAGCAGACTACCCGCGGCCGAGCACGAAGACGGAAATTCGAGCATTCCTAGGTCTGACTGGGTACTACAATCACTACATCCCTAACTATTCAGCTTTGGCTAGCCCTCTGACCGACGCTCTCCGCAAGACAGAACCGACAAATGTAGTCTGGGACGAACAAAAGGAAGCCTCCTTCGTAAACCTGAAGGCTGTGCTGATTAGCCGTCCGGTATTGCGAGCTCCAGACTATGGCCGAGAATTCACGGTCCAGTGTGATGCCAGTGATCGAGGGTTAGGTGCTGTTCTCTGCCAGAGAGATGACGACGGTAATGAGCACCCCGTGCTCTACTTGAGCAGAAAGCTGAGTTCTAGAGAGAGGGCTTATTGCGCGTCAGAGAAAGAGTGCGCTTGCATTGTATGGGCCATTCAAAAATTGCAGTGCTATCTTGGAGGGGCCAAATTCACCGTAGAGACGGACCATTGTCCCCTGGCTTGGCTGCAAACTGCGACATCGAAGAACAGTCGCCTTCTTAGGTGGAGCTTGATTTTACAGCAGTACAATTTTGAAATAAGATACAAAAAGGGGAAGTTAAATGGGAATGCGGACGCGCTTAGCCGCTCTTTCTAAGCGGTCCGAGATGTTCCTCACCATGTATCCAAATTGATAATCAGGTTTTTTTTTTCGTGCGCTTGAATATATATGACTATGTAAAGCAGCACGTTTGGTTTTCGAGGCATACGTGGGTCCTGAACGTCTTGAGTGTGGGCTTTTCTCGAACAACAATGGCAGTTTTCTTTTGACCTGGTCTCTTCAGACGGGAGCCGAGTGCTTGCTTCGACATGTGGTTGAGTTTCAGACAGCTCGAGCAATTTGGCCTACAACAATCACGACAACGCGACAAGCAACAGCGAGCTTCAAGCGTTCACGTGCAGACCATTAAGTCGTCTCTTCATGCAGCAGCTGGGACTGCTGCCCTCCGAGACTCTTCTGGCGGGGGAGGAGGCTGTTACGACCAAGCATCCGCAATTGCGCGCTCTATTGTTCGCCTGTGGGCATGGATAAGTTTTGTGAATATGTGGTGATGGTCCAATGGCTCTAAGTGAGCCTGTTTCCAGGAATCCTGTTTTGTAAGCCTGTTTTGCTTTGTGGACAACCTGCAAATGCCAAATTGACCCTGTCAAGAGAACGTCTGGAAAAACACAAAGAAACGTCCCCCTGCGGGAAATAGCAGGAAGTGCTTTCTTTCTTTTGTTCACCCTTCCAGTCGAGAAGTGCTATCCTCCAGTGATGAATGCCTCCTATCCAAAGGAGACGACAGAGTGACATGTCCGCTGACGTGCAGGACAAGAAAGGAGCATGACTCATACGGCCATTAAGTGATTTCCCGGGAATGCAGGAAAGATTTGCAATTGTCGAAAAGGGACAATGTTGGGAGCCCTATGCGGCGCCACGTGCACTCGGGTTTCTGAGAAGTAAAACCCCTTGTCAGAACCAGCCTGTGGTTTCTTTGCTGAAGAATAGAAATGTACCTCCTCTCCTCGCCGTTCCCAAGCTTTTCCCGCCAACAAGTGATCACGCCCAACGAATGAATGCCGGACCAGTCAGTGCTTCAGACCATCAGTGCAGTGATGTGTTCGATTGGATGCCGATACCTGAGGGGCGTGCCCTGGATTTGGTTGGTCAGCATCTTCAGAGAGGGGCTGGACATAGGGGGTTTTTAAGGACGCTGCAGAGCACGAAATGTCGCTCTGGGCCCTGGGTAAACGGCTCATCCAGTCGCTTCTCGCTATGAACTCTTAACGCTTGCCATATTGCTGATGTACCCTTCTTTTTCGTGTAAATATTGTAAATAAGTTTTCTCAAAGTGCCATTAAACCTGCTTGTACATATTTCACCAACTTCGAAGATTCAATCCTACTTCAACCCCGAGTCTCTGCACGCTACCAAGTGAAGGCCGGGTCGACTTAGTCCCCGCGTCACGACAAGGTGTAGCTACAAGAGGAAGAAGATGAATAAGAAGACGACAAAGAAGACGACGAAGAAGATGACGAAGAAGAAGAAGACACAGAAAACGATAGTGCTTTCGCTCCACATTTGGTTCAGCTGCTTTTAACCCTTTTTAATTTTTTCTCGTTTTCGAAGCTTTCAATCCTATGGTATTATATTTTACGCCAGGCATTATAGGGATAAACAGACAACAAGAAAAAGCATACAACAGCCATTCATCGCCTTGTCACAGTAACGCAGCGTAAAAGGCTAACGTAGAGTCCAGGAGCATCGCTTTCTTATCAAATTCAATGGAAGGATTTGAATATTATCTGCGATTTCAACGCCGTAACCAAATCAAGCAGGATTGAATGTGGTCGCTAGGCGCAGGTATATTAAAAGTTTTCCGAAGCCTGCTCAAATAGAAGAGCAACGCATTGATCCAGAGCGCGGGCAAGTTACATATTTCATACTGTGAGGACAACTGTTCTCACTTTTTGCTTTAAAGGCGCATAATTACGTTATATGTTGAAATTTGGTATGAAAACTGTGATAGCATTAAAGACTGAAATCTGCTCATCCTTCACCTCCTCTACTCCTACTTGTCGCGTACGGCGAGCCTCTCTAGTCTCCAATATTTTTTTTCCCTTTATTTGTTCCTCAGACAGTGTCTAAGAGGAGGCCAAGGCTAAAGGTTGAAAGCCTGACGAGGCCCTAGCCCCTTTTACGAGGTTTTGCATCAAGAACACAACTAAAGACAACACTTCGGTCAATAGCGGGAATACAACCTAACAAACTCATTAAAAGGAAAAATTGTATCTCCTTGTACATATTGTACAGATTGTGGATGTACGAAAGAAAATGTTGCTTCTTGTAACACGTGTAGGCTCTCAAGTTACAGAAAACTTTAAGTGCGAAGCCCGCACGACAAATATCAAAATCAATACATGAGAAGAAATACTAGAACACAGAAACAATTTTGTATCGAACTACAAGCATTACATACAATGTTCATGTGTAATCTAAAAAACTCGGATTGGCGATTCAACTATTTTATTGACACCATAGTTATAGCATACACATCACTGCGTCCTGTCTGAAATTGCAGAAGTGACTAAAAAGCGTCTGCATTCACTTTTAAAAACAGTAAACAATTTGTTCAAATCGATGTGCATTCCAGAGTTGTTCAATAGTTTAGTAGACTGAAAAGTTAGTGTTTGGCGACCATAATTCGTTCGTGTCATAGGCAATCTCCTTTTAGGATCGCGGATAGGATATATACCCTGCTATGTTCGCCTAGGGTGATAAGCGGTTTGTTTTGGTGGATCCACTGTAGTATTTAAAGTAATAGGCCTGGTTTGCTTTCAACATGTTGTACTTAATGTAAAATGGCGCGGTTCGTAAGTTGCGTCTATCGCCTCTGTAATTCTCGCAGAGGCGTAGAACCTTTTTTTATGCGACAATTAATAATTATAGTTATAGGCTGACGTCGTCCCCCAAACTAATATTCCATAGCTTAGCCTAGAATAAAAAAGAGAATAATATAATACCTGTTTTAAGGAAGTGGGTATAAGGTTTCTAATTCTATAGATGCTTAGAGTTACTAGCGCCAAGTCAGCTTTTAGTTTATTAACATGCGTAATCCATAACAACTATTCGCTGAACCATACGCCCAAAAATTTTTGTTCTTATACCTGTTCTATCGGAGCTCCATCATAAGTTATATTTATAGTTGTGCGGTCTCGCCTATTGAAGGGCTTGAATATTATGTACTTTGTTTTGCTTGTATTTAGATTCAGTTTATATTTTGAAAGCCACCGTGACAATTTAAGAAGGTATTCATTTGCAGCTTTTTTCAAGCTTGCTTTGCTTGGTCCAGTGAAGAAGACATTGGTGTCATCCGCATATAAAACTATACCGGTAAAACCAGTGATTGAATGTCATTGATATATACCAGAAATAAGAACGATCCTAAAATGGATCCCTTGGGCACACCATAAAGAATTCGCATTTTGCTGGATGATATGCCATTAACGTCAGCATACTGATAACGGTCACAGAGGTGACTTTTAATCAAATTCAGTGCTATTCCTCACACGCCATACATATCAAGCTTTTTTAATAAAATGCTCTGCTGCACAGTGTCGAATGCTTTCTTTAGGTACAGAAATAAACCTACGGTAAAAAGTTTGTTTTCAATATTTTCCACAATCTTTTCTTTATTATATATCACAGCCATTTCTGTCGATTCTTTCTTTTGGAACCCGTACTGGGCTGAAGTAATGATGTGATGCTTTTCAAAAAAAGGACACGAGTCGATTGTTCAGAGCTTTTTCAAATATCTTCGAAAAAATCGGAAGGACTGCAATCGGCCGATAGTTATTTATGTTTAATACATTACCGCCTTTATACACTGGAGTGACCTAGGCAATCTTTAATTCCTCAGGATAATCAGCAGATTGAAACATCGCATTAATGATAAGCGAAAGTACCGGGCCTATGATAGGTGAAGTGTATTTTAGCGGCAATGCTTTAATTCCATCATTTCCAGCTGCAGCATCACTTTTAGTTGCATTATTATAGTCTCAATTTCAGTAGGAGTAAATGGTGAAAGCATAACAGATTCGGACAGGCTATGATTGTCCCTCCTTTATCTCTGTCCTGTCGTTTCCGCACTAGTTATGGATCATCGAAAACACCAACTCGCCCTACAAAGCTTTAGCCTTCGTCCACCACCGAAACAGTGGCGGGTGCAATGACGGCCTAAAAAAGAAAAATTTCGCTGGCTGGCTAGCCCCCACCGCAAGCGGCGTTGACCTACCGTCCCGGCCCCGTAGGGACAGGAACTGCCACCCTTCACCACCTTCCCTCCCCATGTCAGTGCAGGTTAAAGATCCCCAGGCGGTCGAAATTACACCGTCGTCCTCCACCACGGCTCCCCTTTCTCTCTTTCCACTTTCACTCCCACCTTCCTCCCTTCCCTTACGGCGCGGGTCAGGTGTCCACAAAGAAAGTGTAACATACTGCGCTTTTCCCTTCCTGCGAACCAATTATATATATTTATACGACGGACTCGTTTGGGTGCTCCATCGTAGCGCCTAGGGTGCGTATTGCCTGTAAAGGGTGCTTTGTTTCATGCTCTGCTGTTAGCAAGCGAAGCCTAAACCATGTGCGCTACCTTGTGAGTGGAACAGAGAATTTATTGTGTACATACATACATACATACATACATACATACATACATACATACATACATACATACATACATACATACATACATACATACATACATACATACATACATACATACATACATACATACATACATACATACATACATACATACATACATACATACATACATACATACATACATACATACATACATACATACATACATACATACATACATACATACATACATACATACATACATACATACATACATACATACATACATACATACATACATACATACATACATACATACATACATACATACATACAAAAACGTAGAAAACATTAAAAGGTACGTATACAAAATAAACTTAAATGCATTATTCCCTAGAGAGGGGAAAACAATAGAAGGGGGGTGGTTGTAATAAAGCACGACAGGCATCTCAAGTCTGCTCCCCAATACAACATGGAAGCGCGTGTGCCAGCGCCGCCAAACCCGCGCCTCTCAATCCGTTTCTAACTGGCCAGAAAGATACTTCCATATAGAGGTGCAGTCTCTGCAAGGCTGGGTATTGAGCTTCGTACGAAGCACTTCATGCAACAATTTCCATTGCGACATTAACATTAACACCGTACCTTCTTTCTAAAGTATTGTCTTGTGGCTAAACCTCCCGGAAAAGGCGTTGCAGTTTTTCCTATTGGTAAATGTCTGCAATAAATATGAAAGACTGTGGCCAACACGCTTTTAGCATCACTGAAGATATGCCCTTGCAGGCAGTTATTTGTGCGAGTATTTTGCCCAGCATACTGAGCAATATTTACAAAGTGACGATTCATTTCATCTGCCAATTCTTGCCCATTCGCATGCTCGTTTTCTTTCATTATTTCTTGCAGTGCGTCACAAGTCTGCTTTCTACTCATAAGATTGTTAATCATGCCCCACATTTTTTCTGGTCTCCATTTATCTGGATAAACTTTTTCTGATAAAATTCAGACTTTTCTTTCTTGAGGTCCGAGTTCAATCTATTCCTGATCTTCTTGTAGTCGACAAGCAAAGTGGGATCCCGATTTTTTATGAAAGCATGATACATTTTATTCCTTTCTTTTATTCTTTTGTAAAGATGCTTGGTTACCCATGGTTTTCTTTTTTTTATTTTTGGCCTAATTTCTCGCAAAGGGAAATCTGCAATTTAGCAGCAAAGAAACTGATTAAGAAACTTTTGATAAGCTGTTTTGGGGTTGGTGTCTTTGAGTACATGTTCCCAGTTTGTTTGCTCTAAAAGACACCGAACGTTTTTCAATGTCTATTCATCATTGTACGAACCTGCAATGTACCATCTTTCTTTTTACCGTGACTTTTCGTGTGGCAATAGAGGCTAGGCAGAAGATTGACATGTGGTCACCGATATTGCTTGTCGTCACACCAGCAGTAACATTTCTGATTTCAATGTTTCTGACGCAGACATCAATACACGTGGCAGTATCCGCGGTAATCCTAGTTGGTAAGGCTATCATATTTTTACATGCATGCTCATAAACAATGTCTTGAAATATTTTTGTACACGGTCCATCAGATAGAGCATCAATATTCATATCACCGAGAATAACAAAAGAGGCAGCTAGATGCCCAAGTGATTCCAGGGTGTTTTCAACAAAGTGTAAGAATTCCGCTACAATGGCAGATGGCGGCCTGTACAGTGCACCGACTACCACATTCGATACCTTAACAAATAAGCTCTCAATATTTTCATTCATGTTCGTTAGGTCATCAAAGATTACATATTGGTAGCTATATTTAATATAAAAGGATCTCCGGTTTTCTCTGCTAATGGTTGTGCTCTTATAACCCTGAAAGTGAGGAGGCGCTTCCCCCTTCCTCAACCAAGTCTCAGTAAGGACTGTTATGTCAACTTCTGCTGCAACAGAATCAATGTATATTTCTAAATCATCTATCTTGTTTTTAACACTTCTTATGTTCAAATGTATGGCGGCAAACGGTCCGCTCTCACTTGTATAGAGTTTGTTGAATGTAGGGCAGTCATAATAGGAACAACCAATTTCCTGTCTTTCCATCGTAATAGCATCTAGAACACATAGGAATGCAGTGTATCTTTCTAGCTTGCAATCTTAGCAATGTCTGCCATATTTGCAATTCTGACCATGTCCGCCTCCTCATCCTTCCTTGCTGGAATTCGGCCGCGAGAAAACCACACAAACTTCCATCCAGCTCTTTTGCTCTTTTCTTTTGAGAAATGGCTGCTCCGAGAAGCTTTTTGTTTGTGCCAGTCATGTGTTCGTTCACGTACGCAGGTGTTACCATGCCACCATAGTCAAGGTCTTTGGTGTCAATGCTCTGCTTCTTGCACTTCTGCAAGAGCATGTCTCGCTTTGTGCGCTGCACAAAACGGACAACAGTGTTTTTCTTGCCGGACTTGGAAGTACTGGTCCGGTGACACACATCAATATCAGAGTCGTCGATCGGATCATTGACAAGGTTTCCAATTCTTTTTACTATGTCCACTGCATCACCCTCCTCAGGTACACCCTTCATTTTGAGGTTGTTTTCTCCGAGATTCAGGCTTTAGCGACATTATTATACACTTCGTCATCTACTATTACAGCGATTTTCCGCTGCGTTAGGAACCAGTAACGTTTACTATAGCTCTAACGCAACATGATATGCAAACATGTCTAGACATATCAACAGACCAGCAAAGCTAGTTCACTTTTATGTACAATATAACAGCATACAGAAATTACTGCCTCTTCCGTAATCCAGAGTTGACGCAATCATAAATTTGTTAAGGGCTCCGCGGTGGCCTTGCTACCTTCTTGAGCAGCACTATAATTATTGCGTTTTCAGCAGAGGCGGAGAGTCTTCGGCTGTGATGGATCACTCACAAAGTGGTCGCTCTTTGCAAGACGCTTCCTACCTCCACTTTTATCAGGCTCTATTTCTCCCTCTCACATAAAAATTCATTAGCATGCAAAATTTTGAGAATGACCCACCTAAATTTGGAAGTCAGCACTGTGTTGGCTATACCCTGCATAAATTGAGCATGAATTTTAGAGAAATTGGAATGGATGAAAATTTTTGCTGTCAGGGAACCAATCTTTTGCGATGACGAGCCATGTTTGCAGATCACCAGCAATCTTTGTATAGTAGCATGCCACAAGAGGGACTACTCACCGGGTAGACTATCAGTGACCCGTCGTTCGCAGATGCGCTCTATGACAGAGTTTGCGTAGCCGTAGTTAGTCTGTCCGGCATTGCCCCGACTGGACGTCACGGATGAGAAGACGACGAAGTGGTCGAGTTCGGGACACAGTTTGCGGGAGAGTTCGTCTAACCACCTTGTGCCCTCCACTTTGGGCTTGCACACGCGTTCGAACGACTCGGCAGTCTGGTTCTCAAACAGTGCGTCACTTAGAACCTGCATAGAAACGAATAGAACAAAAGTAACTGGATGTTCGAAACGGGTTTGACATGAAATGCACTTAGCTTCTTTGTCGACGCGCCACATAGAGAACACGGCCCCGAACCAGAGCTCACTTCATTAGCAAAAAGGGCAACGAATCTAAACGCCAAGTTCGGTGGTTCCCCTAGCGTATACATGCTGCGCTGGTGGTAGAGAAGCTTCATGCGTCAATTGTCCCTTCATCGTGGTCTATTTGCGAGGCGCAAAATAGAAAATTGGAATTACTCTCACTTCTCGGCAGGGAACATCAAACGGCCGGATGCCTACATGCGCTGCAGCTGGTGCAGCACATGCGTCAACAGGTGACGTCACTTCGCGCTACTTTGGAGGCACAAATCGACCAGACCCAAACTAACTCTTGGGGGCAAATCACGTGCACTGTCACCTCGAAGGTGTTGCCAGAAAAACACCTGGTTCAAAAATACCTCAACTGAGAGTTTTATGTATATTATAACACGTAATTAATTATATTTTGTCGAATTTTGGACTCATTCATTACCTTTTAAATAAGTAAACATTAATTAGCAGAGAACGGCCTGGTGTCCGAGTTGGGGGATTAAGAAAGGAAAAGATCGGTGAGGCAATAACTCTACTCAAAATCATAAGGGCACAAATCGTAGCCAGGTTTGAAAAGATCAACTGAGTAAGGTGACAAGCTTCGCCTCACATTGCGCGTATTAGACTTGCCCACTATAAGCAGCAACTTCCTCCTTTAAAAATGAAGGCTGACAGAAATAAGGTGATTGAAGGCAATAGCACCTGTGGAGGTGCAATGTTTAGTAACCAAGGTGTGCATACTTAGATCAATGAAGGATCAGTGCAAAATTAAATGAAATAGGTCTGGTTTGAAACTGAGGTGGCAGTACAGAAATTTCTATAACCTGCGGTATTGAAGCAGTGGCAGCAGCGATTGCGGGGGAAGCAGTGCTAGCCATTTCTGGGGTATATGTGGAGTACAAGCAGCATTACAACAAAGCTTATTCATGAAACGTTTTCAGCTCGAGCGAGCTGGGGATTACAGGGAGAAATCCGATAAGGTAGTCAGAACCTGAAGATCTGTAATTTCACGCCTCCATGCACACCTCCTTTTCGCCTCAGCGAAGCACAGCCGGAGGCGTTCGGGATCGAAACCGGGCACTGTGAGTGAGTGAGAAGACTATTTACACCGACATGGACCTCGGGGCAGGGGCAGAGCCAGGGGGAGGGTCTCCTTGCCGGCTCTCCTGCACCGTGGCCGCAAAGGTCTTCGAGTAAGCCTCCTCCGCCAGGCGTAGGACGATCTTTTAACGCGACACCGTTAAGGAGCTCGTGTCGCAGAAAAGCCGGTGTCGTCGGCGGCGTTGGCAGTGAGCGATAAATCCCGGCATGCACTTCATAAATAAAAAGCAACTTCCAAGATGGGCTGGGTGGGAATCGAACCACGGTCTCCGGAGTGTGAGACGGAGACGCTACCACTCAGCCACGAGTTCGATGCTTGAAAGCGGTACAAAAGCGCTTCTAGTGAATGCGGTGTTGCCTTAGAAACGTGCCGTAGAACGTTATACTGAGGTGTATATCGGAAATTATGAGCATGTTACTTACAGAAGTCGCAGTTACACGAGTAGCGAAGTACGTTTCCGCTACATTTCTTCTGCGCTCTGCGCACATGCAGAGCCATCTTGCGGCAAACACAGAAGAACCCCTCCTCGCAATGTGCGGCGCTGCCCCGACACGTGGCGTGCCACTCGCCCCTGACGTTTCGCCGTGCACCCTCACGGGTTGTAGAATCAAGCGTCTTTCCTTTCTTTAGATCACTATCTTCGCTCACCCGCTTCTCCCCTTCGGGCCGCGCGGGTACCGGTGCGAGGATGCCCCAATACCCTTGCGTTTAATAAGCTTTCTCGCTCTCTCCCCTTCCAACATCTAGCGTGCGTCACTCGAACAGTGGTGTTTAGGCGACGCGGCTCCTCTTTCCGCTCACAGCGCGATTGCTAGGTGCAGCGTCTGATGCCGGACGCCTCTGACGTGATCGCTGCGCCGTAGCTCTTCTGCTGGGAAAGCGTCCCCTGCGATGTGTGCCGAGCTGTTTCCGAGGAATCATGCTTCTGCGTGGTGCTCCCAAGCGAGATAGAGGACGATCCCATCAAGGCGTCAGCCCCATGATCGCGTCCGCCTTCATGGCGCGTCGCTGCCCGGCTTTCTCCCTCCGAGACACCGAGTTCTTTGGTTCGTTCCGCTTGCTCAGGCGCACGTTTCGTTGCCGCGCCGAACGCTGCGTTGCTCGGCGCTCACCGCGTGATTCGTGAGTGCAAAGTCCGACGCGGGGCGCCTCATCAGTGATTGCTGCGCCGTAGCGCATTGTCTTACACTCCTTGGCAGGTCGACGGGTGTTGTGACTCGTGTGATGGAAGCGGCGCCGTCTACCAGTGCCGGTAGCGCTGGGCGGTGCGAACGAGGTGCAATAACGCTATCGCGTTCCACTCTTGAAGGCGGAGCTTAAGCGTCCTCTATTTTTTGTTCATTCACATTTGGGCTGCGGATGTAGGGCTCCCAGGTAATCTGATCAAGGGGATCCGTTTCTTTAGCTGCCGGAGAATCGGGGCATTGCCAGATTAGGTGATTTTACCTCAGAGGTATGTTGCTGTGATTCAACATCCAGCCGTTTTAACCACCGCGCCACTTCAGCGAGGCAAAACAATCATCAGGTGATCGAAATTGCTTAGCAGCCCTCCACTACGGCCACTCTATCGTTCCATTTTCATCCCCCTTCCTCGCTTCCCTTGCGACTCGGTTCAGGCGCCCGCAATTAACTGTGACAAATACTGCGGATGTCCTTTACAATAGGAAAATTAAAATTTTAAGATGAACCTAAAAGAACTTCCGGAACCATGAAAGAGTGCAAAACTCTCTCATTCCTTGGTGAACTCAAATATGCGGTCAAATTACACATGTACCGCAGCCAGAATTAGAGATGTTTAACTCTGCTCAACCCAATGTCGATCGATAGTAGCCAGTATGTTTGGCTGTGGACGACCGTGTGTTACAACAAACATAACCAGCGTTCCTTTAAACGCATCAGCGTCCACTGGCGTTCTATGCAGAATTACCAATTCCATCACAAAGGCAGAAGAGGCTGCCATCGCGCTTGCTCTCATCTCTACATCTGCCACAAAAATTTTCTGACTCCAAAACTGTCATTCTAAATTACGCCAACGGCGTTTTTCTGATATACGGAGCGGTATATTCGCACCTCTGGTTGCTACCATAGAGGTTCCGAAGGTGTTGCATCAAGCATCATATGAGACGAGTCAAAGTGATCCGCCAGTGCATATTCTTCAAGAATAGCTTTACGTTTCAGATAGCGCATAACATGACACTGCTCGATGAGCTAATCAGTGGCGTTTAGCTGGCCTTTCGTTTTTACAGTGGGAATGAATGTCAGGCGAGGAAGGAGATTAATGACACAGATTGGCTCTCTATTGACTTCGCCCAAGTGGTCCAATCTCGTGGTGTGAAACATCGAAATTGGGCTTGAAATACAAGCCTATGTTATAATTCCATAAAGATATATATATATATATATATATATATATATATATATTATCAACAGTCGGACTATACCCGCTGCATCTACTTAGGCACCGCGAACTTCTTAACCCCATCCGCCCACCTACCTTTCTGCCACCCCCTGCTACGTTTTCCTTCCCTTGGAATCCAGTTTGTTACCCTAAGCGACCATCGGTTATCCTCCCTTCGCACTACATGTACTGCCCATGCCCATTTCTTCTTCTTGATTTCCACTAGAATATCAGTAGCTTTTGTTAATTCTCTGACCCACTGTGCACGCTTCCTCTTAATTGTCCTCAATTTAAGTAGAAATCTTTTCGTTAGCCTCCACGTTTCAGCCCCATAGATGAGTACAGGTAAGATGCAACTGTTGCATACTTTTCTTTTGAGCGATACCGGCAACCTGCTGGCATAATCTGAGAGCACTTCTCTAATGCGCACTATCCCAATCTTACTCCAGTTGTTATTTCTCTTTCATGGTCCGTATCTGCGGTTACTAACTGTCCTAAGAAGGCATATTCGCCTACTACTTCCAGTATATCGCTACCTAATGTAAACTGCTGTTCCTTTCCGAGGCTGTTGAACATTACCTTAGTCTTCTTCACATTAATTTTCCAGCATACCTTTCTGCTTTTCCTGTCTCGTTCATCAATCATTTTTTGCAGTTCATCACCTGTGTTACTTAGCAAAGCAATGTCATCAGCGCATCGCAGATTATTGAGGTATCCTCCATCTACTTTATCCCTAACTGCTCCCATTGAAATCTCTCAATACTTTCTCTAAACAAACTATGAACAGTATTGGGGGGACCGTGTCTCCTTGAATATTACCTTTCTTTATAGGAATTTTGTACCTTTCTTTAAGTAGAACTATCGTTGCAGTGCAGCCACTATATATGTCTTCCAATACTTTCACATACGGTTCGTCTACCCCCTGATTTCGCAATACCTGCATGGCCACCTAAGTTTCTACCGAGGAAAATGCTTTTTCGCAATCAATGAGTGCTATGTAGAAGGGCTGGTTATCTTTCGAGCATTTTTCTATCACCTGGTTGATGGTATGGATATGGTTGATAGTCGAGTATGCTTTCCAAAAACCTGCTTCATCTTTTCCTTGATTGAAGTCTAAGATTGTCTTAATTCTGTTGGCAATTACCTTATTAAATATCTTTTACGTAACAGATGCTGATTGGTCTGTAATTTTTCATGTCCTTAGCGTTCTTTTCTTATGAATTAAGATAATGTTTGTGTTCTTCCGTGGTTCCGGTACCGTCAATGACATCCGGCATTGCGTATACAGGGCGGCCAGTTTTTCTAGCACGATATCCCCTCCATTCGTCAACAAATCTGCAGTCAGTTTTAGGGCTCCCCTGTTCTTTAACAGCACGCTCAATTTTCTCCATGTTATACTTCGTTATATCGGCTACTTTACGTTTACTGATTAGCTTTGATATCTCTGCCAGTTCTATCTGGTCTGTTGTGAAGCTTTCATACTTTAGCGTTCCTTGATCAAATCTTTCGTCTTTATTTGCACATTTTCCTTTCTAAAGTACCTTCCCTCCGCTGAGAAACGAAGGCGGCGATCTGGTTTTCCCCCGTAGCGATGTCGTCCAAAGAGACTGGCTTCCCTGTAATGGCCTTCCGCATTCGCACCCCGGTCATTTACCATTTATGGCTTTCCTTGACTACCATGCTACAAGCAGCCGTCTCGCCTCCAGAACAGCTCTTATAAATAGACGCCTCCTAATCTGGGCCGCTTCTAAATACCTCGGGCGTCTGCCATTCATTGAACGTGTTTCAGTTGTATTTCCTAAGATAAAGAACTGACTATCTCGGAATGTACATAAGAAGCTGCACGACTGACTGCAAAGCGTTCTCATTTACTTCTGGCTGTCTATCTCATATGCTGTTAAGCACATGTATATATGTCTTATAATACCCCAGTCTATCCCTCTCTCCGAGTCCGTCCTTCCTTATAACAGCGCAGCCGCAGCCATTGCAGACGCTACCTTGGGAACTTAGCCTGGCACACCTGTTCCAGCTGAACCTAAGGCCTCCAGTCTACCTAAGGAAACCCGGGGTAAAGGGTGACACAGCACATCGTTCTGTCTGATTCAAATGCAGCCTTTGAAACAAAAACTCGCAAATACTCCTCATCTGTGTACTTGCCATGGCGAGGTTGAAGATTCCACCCAAGGGCCCTATCAACGATGATTTTTCAATGATCTGACGAGCTCCCTCCTCCGTCGCGACGTCTGCCTTGATAACATGGACTGCCACTCCAGCATGTTCCCAGCGACGAAAGCACATCCGCTGATATCCGTTCCGCACTCCCGAACGACTGGTGAGCACGAGCCTTCGGCAACCGCGGCCCACCATCCAGTCGGCGAGCTCCAGGCCGACGCCGCCCAGCCCTCCGACAATGACGTACGTCTTGTCCTCCAAGAAGTACGTCCTTGCGACGGCCTCCACCACGGAAGGTGAAGCGAGGCATATTTTTCTTGGTTCCTCTTCCTCCCGAAGCTGCGTAAAAACACCTGGCTTACTAAGTTTCACATTTTTAAGGGTCAAAAGCACCTTTTGGTCGCAAAATATCAGAATGGGTTTCAATATAGTAAATATAGGCATGCAAAACAAGTTTCAATTGATTTGCAGCTCATTTCATTGCATATGGCCAGATTTTCATAGCGCTTGCATATTAGTACTCTTTTCCAACTGGTCTTCCACACAGATTTAATTACTTTGATAGCGCTAATATATTCGTCAATTAAGAGCTAGTAAAGTTAAGCGGTAATCAACAATAACTGTTTTTAATCGCATATACTGGAATGTCGAAAACATTGGTACTCGTAGAAATAACTAGAACGTGAAATGGTAATTAAGGGTGAATAAAACAGTAGCAATTATCACATGAAAGTACGTCGTCACCGAAACATTATTTTGACGTGTAAGCAAGCAAAAATTAATGCTTACGCCAGGAAATTGTAGCGCTCATTTATGCAATCGAACATCTGAGAATTAGGTTATGGGACTCGCATTCTACCCCTAGACCACAGATGCAGTCGCTGCACTTGTTTAAAGAGGAAACTATTTGTCTCAAGGTGTATAACCTGATCTGGTGTGCTAAAAATGTATAATGAAAGCGCGTAATTGAAAATAGCGCTTAATATTAAAGTGGCGAAATTGAATCACGACATCTGGTCATAATAAACTACTGTATCATGTAGTCGCTTATGCTAATAATGAATGACGCAGAGGTCTCCAGGCTGCTAAAGGGGCCCATAGATTGCACTGATTCAAACCCTTCAGGCAGAGCCAGCGGCTGAAACTTCGGGCTAGTTTCGGTTTCACTCACATCCGCGCACATGGTGACTGCAAAGAAAGCGATGCTTAAAAGGATATTATTTTGGCGTACTAATGCAGCCGGGCTGCAGACTTGTCTAAAGTTCTGGGATTCAAATAGACTTCTTTTTCGCGAGCGATAGTTCTCATCTCGTCAGCAGGCAGTTTTTTCCCCGCTTCACACCATTGCCTTGAAAACAATGCTATCAGAGGAATTAACATTTGACATTTGTCATTTGATTTATCCGGGCAATGGTAACCACGCAAGTTTCCCGCCACTCTGATCAAACTTCTGTCCCCAGAAATTTGATGTCATGAACTCAAATCAACAAAGCAACGACTTTTCAGGAAGTCACGAGGCCTATCTATTTGAGGTCCAAACAGCAGTGAATTCATGCTGCTGCGGTTCGCTTGCCTTACTTTTATTGTCATTTACACCGTCTAGCATAGCCGAAGTCCTTTGGGTTTTTAAATTCATAAACCAGACCGCTTATCGCAGACATAAGAGCAGAGTGAACGGCCATGCTGCGTGTAGCGCTCTTTTTATGCACTGTTCTGCATAGGCACAATTTTTTTAAGATCCACTGATGACATTGCTCATCTTGTTTTGGGAGTAATAATTATTATAAGATTCTTTTCAATGACCACGTTTCTCACATAGCAAACTGCTCATTTATTGCTGAGAAATATTGCATTTTAAAATATGTCTGCCACTAGAGAAACATTTTTCTCGTGTACACCGGTAAGGGCTCTGTCATTACCGTAATGAAGCACTAAATGGTGAAATAGGCTACGCCTTTTTGGATGAACGCCCGAAAACGTTTTCAACGCATTACCATCTTCTTGAAGGGTCTGGCTGCTGATGGCAGCATCTGTATATTTTTCTCAATAGTATGTTTTCAGTGAGATCACATTTGTTATCGCTTGTAGTGACCTTTCAATAGAGGCAAACTTCATGTTCCCCTGAACCACTTAATAAGCTGTTACAAATAAGTGTAGAGGACAAAAGCTTTCAGGGGATGTATGAGGAATAAAAGCTCATAGCTCTACTACTAAAACCGGTGTCTGCAGAGAATTCTAGTCCAGACGAAAATATTGCACACATGCGTTGACGCGAGGTAGCGAAATTCGGTTTTTGCCAAATTCTGTGAGAGCTGTACGACGAAATTCGATTTTTTTTTTTTGTCTCAGAGAGTGCGGGAAGTATTTTGTTATAAAACTAGGAAAGAAATGGATATGATCCAAGCGCTTGTTTTTTGTTTAGTAGCAAACCACATATTGGACATACCACCAGGATGTTTTTTCCCATGTGCTTTCCAGAGGCCATAAAGCGGAAGGCGTCCTCGAATTGGTCCCAGGTAAATCGGTTTACTCCCAGGGGCCGCACCACGCCCGAGGCTATTCCCTCCCGAACAAGCTTTCGAACACGGTCCTTGTCTTTCGCTGTGAAGGGGTCGCTTTCGTGCAGTGTCTCCAGCAAGATGCCATGGAAGGTGACGCTCTTGAGAAAGACGGACATTCCCAAGGAAGAATCTCTGGAAAGGTCAACTTTGCCGATCTCCAGAAATCTGCCGTGCTTCGCCAGGCAACGCAAACTGGCCTGAAGTTTCTCTTCGGACAGAGAGTTGAGCACGAGATTTACACCTGACATGAATGAGAAAACAAAACATATATTAAAACGGCTATGACATGGTAGTTCGATGTATTCCAATTTTGCACTCGTGTGTGTAAGATAAAAGTCTGTTGCACTAATGCAAAAGTATGAGTACCGCCAGTCCCGCTACATACTGTAAATAACGCGACCGAAACCACAAACGAGAACTCCTGCCATTGACAGCGCACACAATATTTCAATGTTCACATGACGTCACAGAAGCATAGGCGATGCAGTGTCGTCAGCAATGCTGGTTATGATGTTGATGGACGCGTCTAGTTCCCCGTCCTCGATAACTGAGGTAGGGACACACCCCATTTGGTATAACGCGATGAGCATACTAGTGTGCAAAAATGATCCGAGTCATGTGGATTGTCCTGGACCAAGCTTGAAATAAACACATTGTGCGTTTCTCTAAACGTAAAGCCAGTTCTTTATTGGTCTCTTCAGCACGCCGCCTTTTCAGGGCCTCATTCTGGCGTACCTTCGCGTTCCGAGGCTCTACTGTAGCAGGGCCTACTGTAGTGCACTGTACTGTTCGTCCTCCATCTTCGCAGTGTTGTAACCTAGGCCGTAGCCGGGGGCTCCTAGTTATACATGTATCGCCCCTCTAGCGCCCTCTACTTTCACGTCATAATGACGTCACCTCCCGTGCCCTTGACCTTGACAGCTGTCACGGGTCACTTGGTGGCCTACGGGACTATGTCCCAAAGTCACATTGCGACCACCAGGTCACGTGACCTTGACCTTGACAGGGGTCACGGGCCACTTGGTGGCCCACGTCTCTATGCCCCAAAGTAGCATGGCGACCACCAAACTTTACACAGAAGTTTGGCCTCTAAATTTCCCTCAAGGGGAAAACCGTGCATACCTGACGGCTCGAACTACATGGCGTAGTGAAGCTTTTGCATCAATAAGGATAGCTTATACTCTCACAAACGCATAATTATTAGTCCAACGAACGAAAGTTTGGCTTCTACCCCGTACTCGCCAGATGCGGCGTCACATAACACGTAAATCAATACTCTAGAATCATTGAAACTTCCCTGTGTTACTTTGACTCAAGAGGCGGCAGATATTAGAAGAATGATATTCATGCAGTGACGTCACTACGGGTAATTTGTTATGAAATGAGCCTTCTTTTTCATCAGGCATTGCGATACTGTGAGAAAATATCGATACCGTCTAAACAGTTCATTATACTTCCTGAGTATATGCGTCAATTAGAATTCCCTTACCCTTTCCTCTTGTTTCTCGAAGTACGTGCTTCTGGAAAGACAGGTCCCGTGAGCTCGCAATGTTCCTATCATCGAGCTGCGAAAACCGACGCTTGAGAAATTCGCCCTTCTCTTTAGAACCTACAGGCAAGAAAAAAAGAGCATTGGAACTGTTCAAATGCTTGATGTTGGTTTATAAGTGAAAATCAGAGCTCTAGAACCATAAAAAAGCACTACATTTGACTCAATAGCTGGACTTGGGCAGTCGGAGGCCAATATTTGTAATGCTCAATCCCACTAGTTTCTCGAATTTAGCTGTTCTAGATACTAGAAGAGACATTTTTAGCAGGGAGGCCTCTTTTTGTCCTTCCGTGCCAACATATTGTCAGGTAGCCGGTTGGATTCATAGCTAGAAGCGTTTAATGGGGGTTGACTCAAAAGACCCTAAGAGACGGTCAGCACTCAACTTCAGCCTCTTCGCATCGAACGTCACGAGGCCACTTCCACGTCTTCAAGCCGGCACACGAGACTCGCGATGAGCAGCTGCCAAGCGGCTGCTGTTGCACACGCTGTCATACCTTTTTCCTTCACAGCCGGGAAAAAAATTTAGATCTGCTTACAACGAAATTTGATTATTGTTCAACTAAGCCAGCCAACATTTCAGCGTAATCACAGGTTTTATTCGCAAAAAATAATTTTCCAAAGTGCAGCCTTTATCAAAAGTGTAGAGCCCAGAGGGTCTGCTTCTGAGCCGTGCGGTTGGGTTGATTTAGATTAGTGAAGGTCCTTCCCTTTCGAGAAGGTGGGACAAAACAATTTACCATAAAAAGATTCGAAGCACTGGAAATGCATTACAAGCCACACGAAGTGGCTCAGAAGCACACCTCTTTGGCTAAACACTTTTTACAAAAACTATACTTCCGCTTGGCCATACTAAGTCTTCATTTCAGCACGATTAATACAATACATCAGTAAAGACCGAAAAGAAATGACCTGAAACATGGTTCAGTTTCAATTACACGACTAACAAAACGTCATTTTTCTTTCTCCACTCTTTTCTTCCTATTCTCTCACTTCACCCAAGTGTAGCTGACAGTACATACGCATAGCAACCATGTTTTTTTACTTACTCACTTTTCTGCCCTGATTAGAAAATTAAGCTCCGGGGGCCATGTTTCAATAATATTAAGCATTTATAAGCTACACATCAGGAGCGCTTCTCGGGACAGGCGACCAAGCAGAGCGACTTTCAAAGCTGCCAAACCTGCACGTGACGACAGTTATCCCAAGCTCACGTTCACAGGGAAAGGGATAGAAGGAAGTCGCATACTTTGTGAGAGGCGTGATCATCTTTGCAAACTGAAAACAAGCGCCCTCCATGCACACATATTGCTCATTTTATTTCTACATAAACATACAAGTTTAAATTATTTACATCAGGGAGTGGGAATGCTGGAACAAAACACATGACTTCTGGCCCCTTGTACCAGGGTAAAGTAAAAACTTACACTGCAAGAAGCCGACAAACAATCATTATTGCTTTACGTCGTATTGCATGAGAGCACGGCAGTAAATAATGCAGTACTCCGAGCAGAACTGGAGAGTGCTTTCTAGTAAATATGCATTTCATAAACATCAGTTTACTCAGCAAACTAATAAATATTACTATGATGGGTACCTCTGTAAGATCTATAAAGTTTCTTTTCACAAGAATGGGTTCAAATGGCAGCTATTAAAAGAATAATTTCGCAGAAAAAATTCAAAAATAATTTCATTAAGCTTAGATTTATCAATTTATTATCATTTGTAGGCATATCCTAAATCATACACTCTTATTTTCAAAGCAACTGCCAAACTCAAGATCCAAGAGCAGAATGCTTTGATTTTACAAAGCCAACGTGCAAACGCTCGACAAAAAAAGAATTCAATTTCTTGTAAGCTGTTCCTCTGAATGAACTAATGCGCTCGCTACCTAACACTTACCTACGGTAGTGAAGACTGTACATCCCATAGAGAGAGCGATGGAGATGGCCGCCTGTCCGACACCTCCGCTACCGGAATGGACCAGGAGAGACTCCCCCGGCTGCATGTTACCTCGTACGATCAATGCGTAGTAAGCAGTACAATATGCCACCGGAACTGTTGATGCCTCTTCGAGACTCCATGCATCAGGAACCTCCCACAGCCAATCCGGATCCACCGCAACAACAGTGGCCATGCCCTCGGCGGGTACCAGGCCCATAACTCGGCGCCCCTTAGGATCACGACCCGAGAATTCAAGTCCCAGAAGGCACTCTGACGTTGTCATGTCATCTGCCGGTTTAGGACGACAGGTGTTTTTTTTTTTTTTTTTTTTTTTTTTACCGCACGCTCATTGTATTGAATTACAGTTATAAGGTTAAGGGCGCACAATCCACACTAATGCTGGTGCAATGTTTACAGCATTTCATGGAAAGTATAAGGACCTCCAGTCAGATTCGGTGAATAGGGGTATTAACGCACGTCCAAAGTACCACGAGTTTTCATGATAAAACAAAAACTTGAAACGAAAGGGCATGCCAAGGGGCATAAATCATTTATTAAGTGGTTTCTGTTGCATGCAGACGCCTGTATGCAAGGCGCCATTCTGCTAAAGAAACGCTTGCTCTTTCTAAACGCATTTGAAAATGATCAGCGGCCATATTTGTCTGCAGCTAACAAAGAGCTGTTCCGTAAAGCTTGTAGGGGATGATAAATCGAAAGATGGCACAGACAGCTGTTTACCCAAGAAAATAGGGTATCTGGTGCAAACTAGTCAAGCACAGAACAATCGCCTTGTTTTGGGTCAACAACGTCTCTGTTCTTAAATAATTGGTGGCTTTCGAAACTTTCCGCAGCAAATATTCCCCACCAGGTGAGTTTCATTCAAACTCTCAATATAAAGGGGCATTGAAATGCCTAAAATGAGATTAAGCTAAGCGGCAGCAAAATAGGTACTCCCTCACTCATCACTCGATCATCAGGATTTTGAGGTACCTTCATTACCGCTGGAGATGTCAGTGATTAAAAATGTCTCCGTTCCACTTCTCCTTACGTTGACACTCCGAGACATCAGGGAAAATATAAAGAAAACATCTGGGAGCTTAACCCCGTCCACAAATACGTCAGCGGCTGGCTTTGGGTTCCCAGAATGCCGGCTCTCGCACCCGTTTTCACAACAGTAGATTTCCTCCCTCCCACACATTCATAAGTCATTGCCATTTTTTTTTTTTTCCTTTTCATCTGGGTTGTCTGCTAAATTGTACCCGAAGCTCGAACCGCGATCCCTGGCTGTTACCATCGCAATGGCATGGAGCCCTATAATCGTAACACGGGTTAATCTTATCCATGCTTATCAAAATTAACTGCAGTTATCATAAAGTGTGGTTCACCGTCTCGGCACAGGCTGCAGTCGTTTTCGGCTATGGAAACCAACAGCGCAATTGTTACAGTAAATGTACTCACCCGATCATCGATGGAGCACGCTCTGTTTGAAAACATCGTAGCCTTTTAATAGCAACACGGGTTATCCAACAGCGGTTAATCTTATCCGTGATTATCTGTGGTTATTCGAAGGCGCAGAAATAGGTCCCGCATATGCCGTCCAACAGCAGCACTGCCTCCAGTGCCGTACCTCCCGCAAGCCGTCTGCGCCAATACCTTTTTCTACGGTGGATCTCGACCACCGGAGTAAAACATCGTGGTATAATTTATTATCAAAAATTACTCCTGAGATAACAACGCAGATACCGAGTTGCTGGTAGAAGTTACGGCTGAGATAGAAGCAAAGATCTCACCACCGCGAGTGAGATATCCGAGGCGCAGTGTATAGAGTGAATGGTCGCTGCCTTGGCGGGAGCCAGCGTCAAAATCAAATAAGGCAATAATTAACATATTTAAAGAGAAAAATCTCCGGCAGCGGCGTAGCGAGAACACTCGGTGGTAGCGCGCAGGCGTCTCGGAGCACACGTCTAAGCCCGATCAGAAATAAATAAAATTTTAAACTCATACGCACTGACTTTTTTGGGGAGAAGGGAATATTGTCGTCGCCATCTTGAATTTCGATGCCGTTCCGGGATAGCGCCTCCCCTTGCCCCTAACCTTTACCGGTAGTTTAGGCACGAGTAGAGGAGGCACTTGCTCGGAATTTTACTGTGAAGGCGAAACTGAAGTGTAGCAGGAACAGAGTCCTTTAGGTGGCCATCCTATAGCAAGTTTTAAAGGTTAAAATGGGGCGCAAGATAATACTCAGCGTCGAGCAACCTTCCCTACTCATACGAAACACTGGCTTCACTAACGGTCTTATGAATGGCAAGGGAGTGGTCCTGAGGGATTCCTTAACTCTATCCCCATTCTGCTGTTACAACGGAAGCTTAAATGTATCCCATAATTTCGTCACACGTGCACAAAAATACACATGAATGTAACGCAAAAAAAAAAATCTAAGTAATAAATACACCCCAAAAAGTTCATTCGAAATACTGCTTTTCTCGTCCAAAAGCACAGTGGTAATCCATTACCCCACAGAAACATCGCACACTATCGCGTATTCGCCGTGAGATAGACCTAGTGGCGCCGCGACCGTCGCTGCGATAGTGTGGATGGCCGCCGGTGGCGCTCGCACTACCATACTCCGCATAAGTCTGGTTCCAAGTTCACGGCAGATTTATTGAGGAAGAGAACGTGCCCTCTGCAGTGAATTAGCGATTTATTGTTTAAAGTGTTGTAACATTAAAAAAACAACGCAGATTTGGTAATGCTGCTGAAAAGAAGCGCGCATTTAGGGAAAACAACGGCGTCGTTTCGCACACGTTTTGCGTTGTACCACGCTCATAGGTCTGATATTTCTGTTTGCTATCACTTGCCTAATGTGAGTTTTTTTTTTCTTACCACGTTTTAAATAGTGTTCACGTGTCTTATACGTGTGTCAGAGAGGCAAATTTTTTATCGAGCGCACGCAGATGCGGGCTTCGTGCTCTGACTTACAGTACTTTAGAATGAATTGAGACATTGCCTGGTTCATTACATCGTACTTGACTCGAGGATTAGGTTGATGAGATGTAGCACTGACATTATACTGTCATACTGTCCGGGGGGGGGGGGGGGGGGGGGTAACCGTACACGGAGTGCACATTAACTATGGCTAGAGAACCAGGCACAAGTATACCTCAGAAATTGCATTACGCGACACTCTACAGCAAAATCTCGCCGCACAGGAAAGCAGCCCGTTCACGTGCAGAGCGCTGAGTGAATTCAGATTGCCGAGAGCACAATGAGGAGAATGTGTCTTACGGCCGATGTCAATGAATCGTATAGTGTGGGACGGTGCCAATGACTCTAAATGATTTCGTGAAACCAAAGAAGAGAAAAGAGATTTCTAGCGTGTGACGTTGACAAATGGTAAATTAGTAGATTCACAATTTATTATTATGGAAACAAATTTCACTATGTGACACAACTTTCACACGTTTGACCAAATTTAGAACTATTCGGGATTAATTTTCAATAACGTTAAAGTGCAAGCTACGAATCAGTCGCTCCGAAGACATCTTAAAAAGTTGCGGATGAGCGTCGCCATGTTCTGCAAGGAATTTTGAGAAGTTGAAGATTTGTTTATTCCTGTAAATATTGAGCAATTACTCAATTTTATGGAAAGCGAAACATTAATGTTACTTGCAAAACAGGTGACGGATATAAAACTGCCCCAAGGAAATTAAATTCGTGTTATCATGCGACTATAAAGATATATTTATTCCTTAACAAAACGCCGATAGTTATAAGCCCATGTGAAGCTTTTTTTTTTTTACTCCCCTTGTCAGAAACAACGAGTTTTTTTGGAAAACAGCAGTAGCACTCAGACGAAAAGGGATTTAAATGGGCTACCAGTGAAGCACATTGACCTAGGTTTATTGTGTAATATTTATGGTCATAATGAGGTGCTGATAAGATACGTTTCTCAAACGTTCGACCATTTCTCTATAGCAAATTTGTTCACAGCCTTTGATACGGACGCGCGGAAGCCTCGAACAGCAAAAAAAAAAAAAAGAAAAAGAAAAATGCTTATGGAGTTTAGCGCACCGAAGCGACACCAGCTATGACGGATGATGTAGTGGCGGGATTTGATGTCGTTGACCACCCGGTGTTGTTTAATGTGCAGTCAAATCCCACAGAAGAGGAGCGCCTTGTGAAGCGGCTATGATTGAATCCCCCGTTCTCGAACTCGGCAGTCTAGCGCCCTACCACTCAGGGACAGAGACGGAGATTTAACAGCAGAAAAAAGTTGAAGTACTCAAAAAACTCGATCATGCATACACATGGTAGAGAGTGGCCGGTTCATATTGTATTCTGCAATGCAGTAGTCAGCGGCCACATGCTTTAGTAGGAGTGGTATCCCAAACAGAAAAGTCAATGTGGGATTTCTAAGCGTTTACATTAGGTTGTATTGACGGCAGCGACCTGTTTGTTTTGCTTCGATACGGCGCCTAACGTGAACATCGCTTCGTTTGTGACTCCGCGCGGCAAAAATTATCAAGCGCCGAATACCGACGGATGATGTTGTTATCCAGCATGATAGACTCGATATGGACAATTGTTCTTCTTTAATGGAGCGTTGGGCGATAACATGCTCCCGTTTACTTTGCAAGAGGCAGCTAGGTAAGCAAATCCGAACGCGTAAATCACTGCTGGTTGGAAGATGACCGAACATGCATCCACACTGAGTAGGATTCACCGCTGCGCCGCAAGGTGGAGACTCTGTTCGATCTCGAGGCCAATACACGCGCTCTCACTAATTTTAATAAACTCCTCCGACTGGCCACTAGGTAACGCAACTCATCTACAAGAACTGTTGACTATTGATCTGTCTTTGACATGACAACACGTATGCACGCTTCTCGCTCATGCCTCTTGAGACAAAGGCGTCACATTTTGTGCCAAAACCGAAGGTCAAACTTCGCACTAAAGAATATCGTAAATGTCGGGGTCATTTTTAAGTCCTTCCTCATACTCACCTCCATGTATTTGTGCCAATGTTCATCTTCGAGTACGGCGCTGTTTTTGACGGTGGTGGCTTTAGTTTTCTGAATATGGTAGCTAAAATCATTTCATGCCTGAAAACTGCTATGTGGCGAGCTCATTTCTTATGCATCACTAGCAACTCTAGACATTTGTCGTAACTTCTTCCCTCAAAGAAGGATTATTTCAAGCGGCCTTCCACCGAGAACACTTTTTAAACATGCCGGAATTTCTTAAAGTACCTGCATAAAGCCCTGAACATGCATCACTATTCTGTGTGTCAGGCTCCGCATCAGCAGGACGGTTCATACCCAGGCCGCGTGTAAGAGGTGAACCGGCAAAATATCATAGAAGAGTATTTTTTAGCTTAAAATACAAGAATGACTCCATCCCGCTCGACGCTTGTGACAATGCTGAAAGCTTAAATGCTAAACATAATTGCAAAGTATCAAATTCTACTATTCCTGGCAGCACCGCTTTTCGCCAAGGAACACTGCATGCCAGTCTTAGATGTACTTGAAAGCATTCTTGAAGTCGAAATGACTTCACGGACGTTACTCAATAAAGTCATTTTACAGCAAAAGACATCAGATGTGCTTTGGAATACTTTCCAGAGCACAAAAGTGACTCGCATTGCAGCAGTCACTTCGCGCACTCACGGGGTATTGCGTCCGGAGGAAGCTTGCCGGTAGCCAACATGACGTCACGGAAGTTCAGAGGTGCGTAGTATACGCTGCAGAGCACTTTGCCGTAGATACTAGATGAGGCCGCGTAGCGTAACCTGGACTCATACCACTGCAGGCTGGACAGATCGCCACGAGTTCGGATGTTGAGGAAAGCATACTCCGTGGCCTTCTTCGGCGCGCTATCTGCGAGTGGTGCACATACAAAAATGCGTATCTGAAGAAGACTCCGTGCCAGACCTGATAAAGCGGGAATAATATTACGACGAGAAATCTCCTATCGAAAGCTGACAGCTAGATTGCTTAATGTCTTCTTTCGTTTTGTTTGCTTTAGGCTCCATTTCCTCGTGAGTGCATAAAAGACGGTAATAAATCATTTGTTTGTTAATCGAAATTTAACTTCGGTCTAAAATACAAAGTAGTTATGCAACGACAACTTCCAAATTTCACCAGTGTGGTGGGACCGCTTCGGAAGAAATAAGACACAAAGTGAAGTGGAACTCAAGAGACTTCTGATGCGCGTACATGAAGAGAGTGAGAAGTTTGGGCTTAAACTGAACATCAAAAAGACAAAGATCATGGCGTCTTGCCCTATCAAGTCCTGGAGCATCAATGGACAAGAAGTGGAAGCTGTGACAGATTTTCTCTTCTTGGGCTCCAAGATTACCTCGGAAGGAGACTGCAGCCATGAAATTAGGAGACGCCTGCTTCTGGGAAAGAGAGCAATGGTTAGCCTTGACCGCCTAGTAAAGAGCAGAGACATTAGTCTGCCAACCAAGATCCGTATAACTAGTGCTATGGTCTTTCCAGTTGTGATGTATGGATGCGAGAGTTGGACTGTGAAAAAGGCTGACTGCCGAAGAATTGACGCGTTTGAATTGTGGTGCTGGCGAAGACTCTTGAGGGTTCCTTGGACTGCCAGAAGATCAAATCAGTCGATATTGTCGACCATAAACCATGACTGCTCATTGGAGGGTCAAATTCTAAAGTTAAAACTCAGCTACTTTGGTCATCTGATGAGAAGAGAGGAGTCGCTGGAGAAAGATTTGATGTTGGGAAAGGTTGACGGTCGCCGGAGAAGGGGTAGGCAGCGAACGCGATGGTTAGATGGCATCCTCGAGGCACTGCAGATGAAGTTATGTAATGTTAGGAAGATAGTGAGAGACCGGAAAGCGTGGCGTGAAATGGTCCATAGGGTCACGAAGAGTCGGACACGACTGAACGACAAAACAAACAAACAGGGTATAAGCGCGGAATCTAGGTAGAGCAGTTTTATGGGGCTTTAGTAATCTAAAGCCCAACAAACTGCCCTAACTACTGCTACTACTACTACTACTACTACTACTACTACTACTACTACTACTACTACTACTACTACTACTACTACTACTACTACTACTACTACTACTACTACTGCTACTACTACTACTGCTGCTGCTACTACTACTACCACTACTACTACTACTACTACTACTACTACTACTACTACTACTACTACTACTACTACTACTACTACTACTACTACTACTACTACTACTACTACCACTACTACTACTACTACTACTACTACTTGGTCCCAAAGCCCTGGGCTCTATACCGGCCGCTGTGGCAGTTTTTGAATGGAAGCAGAATACTTTATGCATGTCTGCTGTGTGAGGTACGTGCATTTTATATCGCCTGAAGTGTTATAAACTCCTCAATGGCGTCCCATCTGGATGTGAAATGCAACCTGACTCGCTGAATTTAGGTTACCATAGCAAGGAAATACCAAAGAAAAAATGATTTGAGCCATCATAAACCTTCATAAAGAAAGCTGCAATATATTTAGATTGGATCTTGATGGTTATATTTAGAAAAGCAAGGCGCCTGTGCACTGTGCAATGTCAGTGAACGTTAAACAAAAGCCAGGTAGTAAAACTTTACGTAGTCCGAGCCGCTTTGAGACGTTAAACGCCATAAACGAAACCAAAATATTTAAGTTTTCTTCTGGACCATGAAATTGCAGGTAGACGAAAGTGGGTCGTGGGGCGTGGTCTGTAGTGGTCTGTAGTGGAGGTGGGCTCATAATATAAGCAGCCTCCATGCTCAGGGGGAATGTGGCTGGTTGGTCTTGTTTTTGGAGGAATGTTGGTATTCTACCTCTGTGTGTGTGTGTTTAATTTCACTGTAAATACGTTTTTAAGGCCTCCTTGGGCTTATAATTGGTGCAGGCCTAGCGGAGAGTACAGGTTCGCGGTATACGTAGCGCTTCTGAAGGCACAGCTAGACGGGGAAGCTGGGTGGTGCTTCTGAAAGGGGAGGGCGTCGCTCGCGCGAGCTTTCACTCACAGACAGCGCAGCACTTTACCCAACTGCGACCCTTAGCGACGTCGCAGCAAAACGAAGAAGCGCCAAACAAAACCACCGCCTGAGATATGCCTAAAGTACGAAAATAATAATTGTTATGAAATATTTATAAATTACTATGTATTATCCAGAACGTTCTTCCTCGCTCTTTCTGTATATTTCAGGTTATGCCCAATTTCTCTTTCGGGACACTGTGGCAATCCTCCAAGTCCTCCCTAATAACCCCCTCTTCATCTGGAGAGTCCGACTGCATCGTGGATATAGCCAGAGCTGGAGATAAGTCGCACCGGCAAACCAAGAACGCATTCAACGCTTAATTTTGATTCCTTATTAAAATAATTCTCTCTTCTACCTCCCTGGTTCTTCATTTCTGAATTTTTTTAGAGAGAATATCTTCATCTATATTTCCAAGGGCTTCTTTACAAAAGCGTATGTTTGCGTGCGTCATGTAGGGCGCTTTTAGCGCGTTTTACATCGTTGCTCTGCAAACCATGAACACATACAACACTTAATATTGATTCACTAGTAGAATAATTCGCTCATCTTGCTCTATCTGTCTATCTTTTGCTCTTTGTTTCGCTATTTCTTTTTCAGAGGCCACCTTCATTTATATTTCTGGACTTTTATGAGCGCGTGTGTTTGCACGTGTAATATATGGGGCTTTCAGCGCGCTTAACATCACTGTTCATCTACATCATCCGCAGTGGCCTCTCAGACTCGTTGTGCAGAAAATTCGAAATCACCATCAGCGCTTTCGTATCATCTCGACAAAAAATAGTGACTTAGCCTCTGGTATATGAAATGGCTGGCCAGTGATTGGCCTGTGAATTGTGTTGTGACACGCGGTCACAAGACATATGGCCATGTAAGTTACCGTTGTCGGTGCGGGATGTCAGTGTTCGATAAAAAAAGAATCTAGGCGTTGGAACGTTCTGAGTACACCAATTGGAACGTCCCCCATAGAGTGGGTAGCGGTCGAACGGCGACCTTGTTAACCGAGTTTAGCTAAATTAGGCCACATCTTCGTTAGAATCCAAGACTGCCGTATGTAATCTATATTTATAGATGGTAGTCAATTGTTTTTGTTTGTTTTCGGTGACATTGTTGACTGTCAGAAATGTTTTTTTTTTTCTCAAGTGCTTTTCCGTTTTTTTTTTTTTGCGCCAATCCTCCTTTTTTTTTTTATTTTGATCACTTTTCGCAGTGTTATTGTTTCTCCTATGTTGTGTTATGCTGCACTGTACCCTGTACCAATGTATCTTTCCCACTCCCCTCTTTAATGCCTTCGGGCCCTGGGTATATGAATAAATAAATAAATAAATAAATAAACCGCTATACGTCACTGAGAGGTCATTCCCAGTTGGTTACGGCAGATGTTTCAATATAGCCCATTCATTCAAAGAGTGTTACGTAAGCTGAAAATTTCTTGAATAAAAACCGTGGGACGAAAGACAAATAACAGAATCGCAATCATAAACAAACTTTTTCGAAGCCAGCGCCAGCACTCACTTCTGCTGTCTGGGATGTTCTGACGGCGGTGACACTATAAAGTTATTATTATAGCACAGTTTGCTATAATCATGTTACCGCGTCGCAAGCAATTCATCAACACAAGTTTACCAGAGTGTGACGAATTTATTAAATACGACTTTGTTGACATGAGAATCAAGCTCTATTTTCAAAATGAAGCCGAATGTTGCAAAAATTATATAACGCTCCACTAACGCGTATCGTTACGGCAGTATACATTTTATGACCAAAAAGCTCTAAGACTGTCATAGTGATAAATATATGTAGAATAAAGCCCGTAAACCCAGCGCCGCCACCTAGTTATGGCATGCTAAGTAAGAACAATGTGGTCAAGTCGTTTTTCCATTCATTGAATTACTTTCGGACATTTTACATAAAAGGTGTTTGAAAGTACTAAAATCTATAAATCATCGTGAGAAAGCTCGAAACCCATTTCTGCGATGCTCAGAACAATTGCGCACGGTTGCAGCCCCTCCTCACAAAAATAGGTGGTGGGAAATCGAAAGTATATCTCAAAAACATTACTAAATTATAGCTCACAATTCGTCTTTGAAGCGAGGTCAGTAATTATAGTTTAAAAAATTACAGGGATTTGCTTAAGTTTTTTACGTGCGAAAATGACCCAGCATTGCGACTTGCGGGCCTAGTTCTGTTATGAGCTCGTTGGGCATTTATTCGTTTCTTTTACGTGCGCAATTTTACTTTTACCTTATTTGGTTCTCTTACGTTTATGAGTGTTATAATTGCTTCTTGTGTTGGTTTTATTTCAGTTTTTTTAACATTGTTTGCTTTTTTGTCAGTTATTGTGTGTTTCTTTCTATTTACTTCTTACTTTTCTATTCTTGTTCCGTTTATTTCACTGTCATAATTACCTTATTTTATTAGGTCATATTTACTTCCCTTCGCTCAACACCGTAGAGCGTCGCCGCGAAGAAGGGTTTAGCGCGCTTAGCTGGGGCATGGAAGGTTGGTGGTTGGGGCCATGGTAAAGCCATGATTTTCTTTTCTACACTCTGTAATGACGCAACTCATGAGACAAAAAAGTATTGTAAAGAGGAAGTTCCAATCAGGCGAACAGATCGCCGAGAAAGAGGAAGTGCCTTTTGCGGACAAGCTGTCTACAAGCTGAGCCACCCCCACTCCGGTCTTACTCGCTACCAGTGCCCACTACCAGTGCCTGGATCCCCGCTTAACAGTATTTTCACATTAAAACAGCAATATCAGTATTTATTGGTAAACCTGCATACCTGGTTTGCAACTACTGCTTATCCGACGGAAGTGGATTTTTCTTGCTTTAAAGTACGTCGCCGCGTTCCCAGCTAGCAAAAGCTATCAGGGGAAATTTTATAAATCGCCTGCGCGCACTCTCTCGCCTTTACGCTAAACATGCGCGCACTCTGATCCCATAACTTTGCTAAGCGTGGTGTCGCGTAAAGCCCGCTACAATAAACCTCTCCAATATCGTCCTGAGGCCTCATACAGATGACAATGGTGGCGCCACCTACGATGCCACGCACTGTTCGTTTTTAAAGCAGCCCTACTGCTATGGCACTAAAGAGAGAAATTCCTGTGTTTTCCTGAAGAGAAATTTTAAGAAACAAAATCCTCAGGGCCGACACCTATTTTCGCGTTATAACAGGATCCACTGCCCAATTACTTCAGAGTCGTGGCGACGCTGTTGATTTCCTAATAACCCCAAATGCTTGAAACAACTTGGAGCAAGGCATTTATATACATTTTTCTCAGCGATATAAGAATTATTTGTTGCCGCCAGAGTGGTTAGAAACATTCAGAGTATATAGCAAAAAATACACTCGGTTGTCCCCAGCGTCGCATGGAAATAACTATTTTGAGTTGCGTCACTGCCCATCTACAACGAGTGCACTATTGGGCTTCAGCCGACAAGTATACTTTGAGCACAATAATTGTGATACCGAGAACTGGCAGCAAACGAATATGCAAAGAATGTCATACTCACGGGGTATGGTCAGACTTCTGAAAGAGCCCCACTTTCCATCGCGGTGAACGTTAATCAGAAGGTCTCGCTCCAACCATTTCTCACATGTCGGGTCGCCGATCATAGTGTTCTTGTACATACTCGCATCTCTTAGGCTTCCGTCAAATAAGCATCTGTAATGGGAAAGCAGCATACATATTCTGCCCTCTTCGCAGTCTTTTCTGCTGTCACAAACTTTCACAAGGGTTAAGACGCGAAATAACATCATTTTTGTTATCCTTCTGAAACAACAAGGTTGACTTGGGGATTACGTGAGCTCGAATAAGGTTCTTTCTGCTCTTTGCGGACGAAGTTCTAGACTCTAGCTCACTACATTGCTTATATGAAAGAAAAAGCATGTTCAAACAATTCAGTTTTAAAAGAAAGTAGCTAATAGCAAAAAATACGCGCCCATTTGAACGTTGGGGTTTAACTACACATACCACATATATTTTTTGTTATATCCCTCGAAACGACTACAATGATCCTCTTCAATGTACTTTCAAGAGGCTTCATTTGATTGTTTAAATAACAAAAAGCCTGAAGCTGCAAACAAGTTTTAAAATACTTACCTTATATTACTTCCACCTGTCTCCAACCAAAGGCTGTTAATGAAGCCGACGACACCACTGATTCCGGTATCTTCTGCGATGAGCCATAACTTCTTTCCTGGAGGGCTGTTTTCAGGTTGAGAAATCTTTTCCTTTACTTCCTCCACCCATTTGAATTGCGTGTTGCTTAATTTTACCCTTTCTTCTATTGGTGCGGTCACAGTATCTGTTATTTTTCTTAGCAGAAGCAGCGTGGACCAGTTGTTCGACTTCAGTCCGACCAATCGAAGA